>NC_138162.1:49499128-50099128 GCF_964165515.1 Mesoplodon bidens
TTTGGAATAGAAGGAGAGGTAAAGAACTTCTCAGATAAGCAAAAACTAAAAGAGTTCATCAATACTAAATCCACCCTCAAAGAAATGTTGAAGGATCTTTGCTAAGTGGAAAAGAAGTAAGAATCTATAGAAACAGGAAAATCCCATTAGGAAAGGCAAATATATAGTAAGGACTAAGGATCAACCACTTAAGCCAGTATGAAGATTAAAAACAAAAAATTGTAAAAGCAACAATAGGTACACTAAACTAAACAGTTAACTGTTGAACATGAATATGTAAAATATAACATCAAAAACACAAAACATGAGGGAGGGGAGTAAAATAAGTAGATATTTTAGAATGTGTTTGAATTGAAATGAATACCAGTTTAAAACAAGTAGATATAGATATAGATCAACATACATGAATCCCATGGTCACCACAGAAATCTATAATACATACATTAAAAACAAAAAAGAAAGGAGTACAAGCATACTACTAAAGAAAAACATATCAAACCACAGGGGAAGAAACAAAAGGAAGGAGAAATGAACAGAGAAGAACTACAGAACTACAAAAACAGTCAGAAAACAAGTAAGAATATGGCAGTAAGTACATGCCTATCAGTAATTACTTATACAATGGAATATTACTCAACCATAAAAAGAAACGAAATTGAGTTATTTGTAATGAGGTGGATGGACCTACAATCTGTCATACAGAGTGAATAAGTCAGAAAGAGAAAAACAAATACCGTATGCTAACACATATATATGGAATCTAAAAAAAAAAGGTTATGAAGAACCTAGGGGCAGACCAAACAAACCAATCAATAAATGGGCAGGAGACCTGAGTAGACATTTTTCTAAATAAGACATACAGCTGTCTGACAGGCACATGAAAAGAGGCTCAACATACCTAATTATTAGAGAAATGCAAATCAAAAAAACAATGAGATATCACCTCACACCTCTTAGAAAGGTTGTCATTGAAAAGTCTACAAATATATTGTGGTGAGGATGTGGAGAAAAGGAAATCCTTGTATACTCTTGCTGGGAATGTATATTGGTGGAGCCACTATGAGAAAGAGTATGCAGGTTCTTCAAAGTACTAAAAATAGAACTAGCATATGATCCAGCAATTCCACTCCTGAGTATATATCCCAAAAAAATAGAAAACACTAATTTGAAAAGATACATGCACTCCAATATTCATAGCAGCATTATTTACAATAACCAAGATATGAAAGCAACCCAAGTATCCATCAACAGATGAATCAATAAAGAACTGGTATTTATATATGCAATGGGTTACTACTCAGCCATGAAAAAGAATGGAACATTGCCATTTGCAGCAGTATGGATGGACCTATATGCTTAGTGAAATGTCAGATAAAGATGAATACTATATGATATCACTTACATGTGGAATCTAAAAAAATATAAGAACCAAAAGTATATAGCAAAACAGAAATATACTCACAGAATTTGAAAACAAACTAGTGGTTACCAGTGGGGAGAGGGAAAGGAGGAGGGGGCAAGATATGGGTATGGGATTAAGAAATTAAAACTAGTATGTATAAAATACATAAGCAACAGGATATGTTGTATAGCACAGGGAATATAGCCTTTACCTTATAAAAACTTTTAATGGAGTTTAATCTGTAAAAATACTGAATCACTATGCTGTATGCCAAAAACTAATACAATATTGTAAATAAACGCTACTTAAAAAAAAAAAAAACTACATAGAACTGATTTTACATAGCCTGAAACTCACCTCCGTTCTTTGCTTACATATGTAACAACCTATTTATTTTTGTCAATGCCTAAAATGTTTTGTTTAAATTATTTTATACTTCCAGTTGTATTCTGCTCATTTTATAAATTTCTCAAAAATATAACAGAGAGCAATTAATAAGCCATCAACAGTAGCAGGGTATTCAATTCTCTGTAAGCATAGAAATCCCAAAAATGTCTTTGAAGAAAATGTTAAATGATATTATTATATATTTATAATTGTTTTGGTATTGTATAGAAAATCCTAAAGTCTTTATATAGAAAATCCTAAAGACTTTATACAGTGTGTATCTTCTTTTTCTTTGTGCTTCTAAGTGTAAATAATGAAAGTTCGTATAAAAAAACTTGGCCTCATTTTTGTGCAACTTGTTATAGGCATGGAAATTTTCTGCAAGTTGTTATAGGCATGAAAATTTAGGAGACTGCCAGTTTTCTGGCTCTTTCTTTTGGATAAAAATAATGTCTTGTCAGGTGCAATTAATGGTCATAGGGTTGAGAAAGATCTCACAGTAACAACGTACTGTCATCTGTTTTCAGGAATTTGCATATGTTGTCTCCAGGAACCTCATCTCATTCACAGCTACCTGATTCCCAGTGGCTGTCTTCTAGCACTTTCCACTGCATCCTTTCTCTCAGACATCTTTCTGTGCTGTGATTGTAGACCTGTTATTGAGGCTTTTCACCCCACTGATTATCTGTAATGTTCCTTTCTCTCGTCCTCATTCTAATTAACACTGCCACCCATGAGAATGGTGGAAGAAGGCTTGAGGCCATCACATAGCTTCTGTCTCCAAATTGGAGTTCTTGAGGCACCATAGTTTTTCTAAAGGGGTGTTCCACTCAATTCCATCTCGACATTCTCCCTGGATGAAGAAATAGAAAGCCTGAAGATCTAATAAGTAGTAGTACAATGGTTAGAACTATGTTTTCAATTGTCTCTACATGTTAGCTGTGATTTTTAGCAAATTATCTAATTATTTTTAAGCTTTTTAAGCTTCAGTTTTCTCATCTGTTTAATGGGGCTTATGGAAGTTACTTTAAATATTAAATGAGATTATAATAGTGAAGTGCTTGGTACAGAGTGAGTAATCAATGAACGTAAACACAAAAACTGATTTTTGTGTTTTATCTCATGTATTTAGCAATAACTATCCAGTCTGGCTATTTTCGAGTTTTAAACACTACACTATCTGTGCTGGAAAACCTGTTTTGCATATTTGAGGTTTTTTTTTTTTTTACATCTTTATGGGAGTATAACTGCTATACAATGGTGTGTTAGTTTCACCTTTATAGCAAAGTGAATCAGCTGTACATATACATATATCCCCATATCTCCTCCCTCTTGCGTCTCCCTCCAACCCTCCCTATCTCACCCCTCCAGGTGGTCACAAAGCACCGAGCTGATCTCCCTGTACTATGTGGATGCTTCCTACTAGCTATCTGTTTTACATTTGGTAGTGTATATATGTCCATGCCACTCTCTCACTTTGTCCCAGCTTACCCTTCCCCTCCCCGTGTCCTCAAGTCCATTCTCTATGTCTACGTCTTTTTCCTGTCCTGCCCCTAGGTTCTTCAGAACCTTTTTTTTTTTTTTTTAGATTCCATATATATGTGTTAGCATACGGTATTTATTTTTCTCATGATGAATTACTTCACTCTGTATGACAGACTCTAGGTCCATCCACCTCACTACAAATAACTCAATTTCATTTTTTTAATGGCTAAGTAATACTCCATTGTATATATGTGCCACATCTTCTTTATCCATTCATCTGTGAGTGGATACTTAGGTTGTTTCCATGTCCTGGCTATTGTAAATAGAGCTGCAATGAACCCTGTGATACATGACACTTTTTGAATTATGGTTTTCTCACTGTATATGCCCAGTAGTGGGATTGCTGGGTCGTATGGTAGTTCTATTTTTAGTTTTTTAAAGAAGCTCCATACTGTTCTCCATAGTGGCTGTATCAATGTACATGCCCACCAAACAGTGCAAGAGGGTTCCCTTTTCTCCACACCCTCTCTGGCATTTATTGTTTGTAGACTTTTTGATGATGGCCATTCTGACTGGTGTGAGGTGATACCTCATTGTAGTTTTGATTTGCATTTCTCTAATGATTAGTGATGTTGAGCATACTTTCATGTGTTGGTTGGCAATCTGTATATCTTCCTTGGAGAAATGTCTATTTAGGTCTTCTGCCCATTTTTGAATTGACTTGTTTGTTTTTTTGATATTGAGCTGCATGAGCTGCTTGTATATTTTGGAGATTAATCCTTTGCCAGTTGCTTCATTTGCAAATATTTTCTCCCATTCTGAGGGTTGTCTTTTTGTCTTGTTTATGTTTTCCTTTGCTGTGCAAAAGCTTTTAAGTTTCATTAGGCCCCATTTGTTTATTTTTATTTTTATTTCCATTTCTCTAGGAGGTGGGTCAAAAAGGATCTTGCTGTGATTTACGTTATAGAGTGTTCTTCCTATGTTTTCCACTAAGAGTTTGATAGTGTCTGGCCTTACATTTAGGTCTTTAATCTATTTTGAGTTTATTTTTGTGTGTGGAGTTAGGTAGTGTTCAAATTTCAGTCTTTTACATGTAGCTGTCCAGTTTTGCCAGCACCACTTATTGAAGAGGCTGTCTTTTCTCCATTGTATATTCATGCCTCCCTTATCTAAAATAAGGTGACCATATGTGTGTGGATTTGTCTCTGGGCTTTCTATCCTGTGCCACTTATCTGTATTTTTGTTTTTGTGCCAGTACTGTACTGTCTTGATTACTGTAGCTTTGTAGTATACTCTGTAGTCTGGGAGCCTGATTCCTCCAGCTCCGTTTTTCTTTCTCAAGAGTCCTTTGGCTATTCGGGGTCTTTTGTGTTTCCATACAAATTGTGAAATTTTTTGTTCTAGTTCTGTGAAAAATGCGATTGGTAGTTTGATAGGGATTGCATTGAATCTGTAGATTGCTTTGGATAGTAGAGTCATTTTCACAATGTTGATTCTTCCAATCAAAGAGCATGGTCTATCTCTCCATCTGTTTGTGTCATCTTTAATTTCTTTCATCAGTGTCTTATAGTTTTCTGCATACAGGTCTTTTGTCTCCTTAGGTAGGTTTATTCCTAAGTATTTTATTCTTTTTGTTGCAATGGTAAATGGGAGTGTTTCCTTAATTTTTCTTTCAGATTTTTCCTCATTAAGGTATAGGAATGCAAGAGAGATTTTTGTGCATTAATTTTGTATCATGCTACTTTACCAAATTCATTGATTAGCTCTAGTAGTTTTCTGGTAGCATCTTTAGGATTCTCTATGTAGAGTTTCATGTCATCTGCAAACAGTGACAGCCTTGCTTCTTCTTTTCCGATTTGGATTCCTTTTTTTTTTCTTTTTCTTCTCTAATGCTGGAGCTAAAACTTCTGACACTGTGTTGAATAATAGTGGTGAGAGTGGGCACACTTATCTTGTTCCTGATCTTAGTGGAAATGGTTCCAGTTTTTCACCATTGAGAACGATGTTGGCTCTGGGTTTGTCATATATGGCCTTTATTTTGTTGAGGTAGGTTCCCTTCAAGCCTACTTTCTGGAGGGTTTTTATCATAAATGGCTGTTGAATTTTGTCAAAAGATTTTTCTGCATCTATTGAGATGATCATATGATTTTTCTCCTTCAATTTGTTAATATGTTTTATCACATTGATTGATTTGCATATATTAAAGAATCCTTGCATTCCTGGGATAAACTGCACTTGATCATGGTGTATGATCCTTTTAATGTGCTGTTGGATTCTGTTTGCTAGTTTTTTGTTGAGGATTTTGGCACTTATGTTCATCAGTGATATTGGCCTGCAGTTTTCTTTTTTTGTGACATCTTTGTCTGGTTTTGGTGTCAGGGTGATAGTGGCCTTGTAGAATGAGTTTGGGAGTGTTCCTCCCTCTGCTATATTTTGGAAGCGTTTGAGGATAGATGTTGGCTCTTCTTTAAATGTTTGATAGAATTCGCCTGTGAAGCCATCTGGTCCTGGACTTTTGTTTGTTGGAAGATTTTTAATCACAGTTTCAATTTCAGTGCTTGTGATTGGTCTGTTCACATTTTCTATTTCTTCCTGGTTTAGCCTCAGAATGTTGTACATTTCTAAGAATTTGTCCATTTCTACCAGGTTGTCCATTTTACTGGCATATAGTTGCTTGCTGTAATTTTTCATGATCCTTTGTATTTCTGCAGTGTCTGTTGTTACTTCTCCATTTTCATTTCTAATTCTATTGATTTGAGTCTTCTCTCTTTTTTTTTTTTGGTGAGTGTGGCTAATGGTTTATCAATTTTGTTTATCTTCTCAAAGAAGCAGCTTTTAGTTTTATTGGTCTTTGCTATCATTTCCTTCATTTCTTTTTCAATTATTTCTGATCTGATGTTTATGATTTCTTTCCTTCTGCTAAATTTGGGGTTTTTTTGTTCTTCTTTGTCTAATTGCCTTAGGTGTAAGGTTAGGTTGTTTATTTGACATTTTTCTTGTTTCTTGAGGTAGGAGTGTATTGGCATAAACTTCCCTTTTAGAACTGCTTTTGCTGCATCCAGTAGGTTTTGAGTCATCATACTTTCATTGTCATTTATTTCTAGGTATTTTTTGATTTCCTCTTTGATTTCTGCAGTGATCTCTTGATTATTTAGTAATGTATTGTTTAGCCTCCATGTGTTTGTATTTTTTACAGGTAATTTCCTGTAATTGTTATCTAGTCTCATAGCGTTGTGGTTGGAAAAGATACTTGATGCGATATCAAGTTTCTTAAATTTACCGAGGCTTGATTTGTGACCCAAGATATGATCTATCCTGGAGAATATTCCATGAGCACTTGAGAAGAATGTGTATTCTGTTGTTTTTAAATGGAATATCCTATAAATATCAATTAAGTCCATCTTGTTTAATGTATCATTTAAAGCTTGTCTTTCCTTATTTATTTTCATTTGGGATGATCTGTTATTGGTGAAAAAGGGGTGCTAAAGTCCTGTACTATGATTGTGTTACTGTCAATTTCCCTTTTTATGGCTGTTTGCATTTGCCTTATGTATTGAGTTGCTCCTATGTTGGGTGCATAAATAATTACAATTGTTATATCTTCTTCTTGGATTGATCCCTTGATCATTGTGTAGTGTCCTTCTTTGTCTCTTGTAATAGTCTTTATTTTAAGATCTATTTTGTCTGATATGAGAATTGTTACTCCAGCTTTCTTTTGATTTCCATTTGCATGGAATTTCTTTTTCCATCCCATCACTTTCAGTCTGTAGGTATCCCTCGGTCTGAAGTTGGTATCTTGTAGACACCATATATACAGATCTTGTTTTTGTATGCATTCAGTTAGTCTGTGTCTTTTGGTTGGAGCATTGAATCCATTTACATTTAAGGTAGTTATCGATATGTATGTTCCTATTACCATGTTTTAATTGTTTTAAGTTTTTTATTGTAGGCCTTTTCCTTTTCTTGTGTTACCTGCCTAGAGAAGTTCCTTTAGCATTTGTTGTAAAGCTGGTTTGGTGGTGCTGAATTCTCTTACCTTTTGCTTATTTGTAAAGGTTATACTTCTCCATTAAATCTGAATGACATCCTTGTTGTAGTCTTGGTTGTAGTTTTTTCCCTTTCATCACTTTAAATATGTCCTGCCACTCCCTCCTGGCTTGCAGAGATTCTGCTGAAGGATCAGCTGTTAACCTTATGGGGATTCCCTTATGTGTTATTTGTTGTTTTTCTCTTGCTGATTTTAATATATTTTCTTTGTATTTAAGTTTTGATAGCTTGATTAATATGTGTCTTGGCATGTTTCTCCTTGGATTTATCCTGTATGGGAATCTCTGTGCTTCCTGGACTTGACTAATATCTTTCACATATTAGGGCAGTTTTCAACTATAATCTCCTCAAATATTTTCTCAGTTCCTTTCTTTGTCTCTTCTTCTTCTGGGACCCCTATAATTCGAATGTTGGTGCCTTTAATGTTGTCCCAGAAGTCTCTGAGACTGTCCTCAATTCTTTTCATTCCTTTTTCTTTATTTTGCTCTGTGGTAGTTATTTCCAGTATTTTATCTTCCATATTACTTATCCATTTTTCTGGCTCATGATTCTGTTATTGATTCCTTCTAGAGAATTTTTAATTTCGTTTATTGTGCTGTTCATCTCTGTTTGCTCTTTAGTTCTTCTAGTTCCTTATTAAGTATTTCTTGATTATCTGCATTCTCTTTCCCAGATTTTGGATCATCTTTCCTATATTACTTTGAATTCTTTTTCAGGTCAACTTCCTATTTCCTCTTCATTTGTTTGGTCTGGTGGGTTTTTGCCTTGCTCCTTCATCTGCTGTGTGTTTCTCTGTCTTCTCATTTTGCTTAACTTACTGTGTTTGGGGTCTCCTTTTCACAGGCAGTACGTTCATAGTTCCCGTTGTTTTTGGTGTCTGCCCCCAGTGGCTAAAGTTGTTTCATTGGGTTGTGTATGCCTCCTGGTGTAGGGGACTGGTGCCTGTGTTCTGGTGGATGAGGCTGAATCTTCTCTTTCTGGTGGCCAGGACCGTGTCCAGTGGTGTGATTTGAGGTGTCTATGACCTTATTATGATTTTAGGCAGCCTCCCTGCTAAAGGGTGGTGTTATGTTCCTCTCTTGGTAGTTGTTTGTCATCTGGTGTCTAGCACTGTAGCTTGCTGGTCTTTGAGTGGAACTGGGTTGTAGCATTGAGATGGAGATCTCTGGAAGGGCTTTTGCCATTTCATATTATGTGGAGCTGGGAGGTTTCTGGTGGTCCAATATCGTGAACTCAGCTTTCCCACCTCAGAGGCACAGGCCTGATACCCGGCTGCAGCACCAAGCCACATGGCTCAGAAGAAAAGGAAGGGAAGGAGAGAGGGTTGGAGGGAGGGAGGAAGGAATTAAAATAAAGTAGTTAAAATAAAATATTTTTAAAAATTATTAAAAATTAAAAAGTAACAAGAAAAAGAAAAAGGAAAGAAAGAAGAGAGCAACCAAACCAAAAAACAAATCCACCAATGATAACAAGCACTAAAAAGTATACCAAAGAAAAACCAAAATGGAGAGACGGAACCCTAGGACAAAAATCCTGTAAAAGCAAAGCTCTGAAGACAAAATCACACAAAGAAGCATACACATACACACTCACAAAAAGAGGAAAAGGAAAAAAATATATATATATTTATATTAAAAATAAAAAAGGAAGAGAGCAACCAAATTAATAAACAAATCTACCAATGATAATGAACTCTAAATACTAAACTAAGATAAACATAAAGCCGGAAACAAATTAGATGCAGAAAGCAAACCCCAAGTCTACAGTTGCTCCCAAAGTCCCCCGCCTCAGTTTGGGGATGATTCATTGTCTACTCAGGTATTCCAGAGATGCAGGGTACATGAAGTTGATTGTGGGGATTTAATCCGCTGCTCCTGTGGCTGATGGGAAAAATTTCCCTTTCTCTTTTTTGTTCGCACAGCTCCTGGGGCTCAGCTTTGGATTTGACTCCACCTGTGCGTGTAGGTCGCCTGAGGACTTCTGTTCTTCGCTCTGACGGGACGGGGTTCAAGGAGCAGCTGCTTAGGCTGCGGCTCACTCTGGTCGGGGGGAGGGAGGGGTACGGAATGCAGAATGCAGGGCGAGCCTGCGGCGGCAGAGGCCCGCGCGACGTTGTACCAGCCTGAGGCATGCCGTGCGTTCTCCTGGGGAAATCGTCCCTGTATCACGGGACCCTGGCAGTGGCGGGCTGCACAGGCTCCCGGGAAGGGAGGCATGGATAGTGACCTGTGCTTGCACACAGGCTTCTTGGTGGTGGCAGCAGCAGCCTTAGCGTCTCATGCCTGTCTCTGGGGTCCGTGCTGACAGCCGTGGCTCGTGCCTGTCTCTACAGCTCTTTTAGGCGGTGCTCTGAATCCCCCCTCCTCACGCACCCAGAAACAACAGTCTCTTGCCTCTTTGTCAGGTCCAGACTTTTCCCAGACTCCCTCCCGGCTAGCTGTGGCACAGTAGCCCCCTTCAGGCTGTGTTCACGCAGCCAACCCCAGTCCTCTCCCTGGGGTCTGACCTCTGAAGCCTGAGCCTCAGCTCCCAGCCCCCACCTGCTCTGACGGGTGATCGGACAAGCCTCTCGGGCTGGTGAGTGCTGGTCAGCAGTGATCCTCTGTGCAGAAATCTCTTCTCTTTGCCCTCTGCACCACTATTGCTGCGCTCTCCTCCGTGGCTCCGAAGCTCCCCGCTTCTGCTATCCCCTGTCTCCACCAGTGAAGGGCTTCCTAGTGTGTGGCAACCTTTCCTCCTTCGCAGCTCCCTCCCACTGGTGCAGGTCCTGTCCCTGTTCTTTTGTCTCTGTTTTTTCTGTTTTATTTTGCCCTACCGAGGTATGTGGGGAGTTTCTTGCCTTTTGGGAAGTCTGAGGTCTTCTGCCAGCATTCAGTATGTGTTCTGTAGGAGTTATTCCCGTGTATATGTATTTCTGATGTATTTGTGTGGAGGAAGGTGATCTCTGCGTCTTACTCTTGCGCCATCTTGAAGGTCTCCATCAGATTTGAGTATCTTGATGCCTAGTGATTATGGTCTTGGCTTCCTATTAAAGGTAGAATAATAAAAATATTACAGTTTGAAATAAATTCAGAATCGATTATAAACTCTTTCTCAAGGTACCTCTTCCATAAAACCCCTTGCTGTGTTTTCCAAATTGTATTCACAGATTAATAGTCCTGAGAAAATTGCTTTGAAAAAAGAGTTTCATAGTGTGGGGAACTCTGCATACAATCTTCTGCTCTTGAAGAGGAGAACAGGATATTCACAATAAATATTCCGGAATTATCTGTAATAAAATGTTTCATAAAACATATCAGATTAGAATACTTGGTGTAACACTAATTGATATCTGTTTTGAGAAATTATGTCTTACTGAAAGGAAATTGAGCTAATGAATTCTATTCCACCATGAGATAGTAAATACTGTATGCCCACTTATTCTTCCTGTTTCTTCCCTTAACAGGACAGCTTCCTCATGTTATATGGTATATATGCTCCTTACCATTCTAGTTTCTAATTTCTAAGCTTAAGTAAATTCTTCTTAGACTATCTACTCACCACTGAATGCAATACTCTAAATGTAGTGTGACAGTAATTAAGAACATTGAACAGTGGAACTTTCTGCCTCTGGGAATGATTATAAATCTGATGCTATAAAAAGTTATATTACCCTTTTGGTTTACATTTAATTTATCATTAAAAGAAAAAAACCCTCCATGTCTTTATTTTTTTTTTTTTTTAAGATGTTGGGGGTAGGAGTTTTTATTAATTAATTAATTTATTTTTGCTGTGTTGCGTCTTCATTTCTGTGTGAGGGCTTTCTCTAGTTGTGGCAAGCGGGGGCCACTCTTCATCGCGGCGCGCGGGCCTCTCACTATCGTGGCCTCTTGTTGCGGAGCACAGGCTCCAGACACGCAGGCTCAGCAGTCGTGGCTCACGGGCCCAGTTGCTCCGCGGCATGTGGGATCCTCCCAGACCAGGGCCCGAACCCGCGTCCCCTGCACTAGCAGGCAGACTCTCAACCACTGCGCCACCAGGGAAGCCCCCATGTCTTTATTTTATATGTAAGTTATTATAAGGCCAGATTTTGCTCATAATATAAGTGTGCTTCCATTCGCAACTAAATATAGAACTTTACATCTATCCATGTACTGTTTACTTTCTTTTGGTTTCTACTCATTATTACTAGTTGTCAGTATGAATTGGAATCCTGATTTTGAAATCTAGTAGCTCTCTTTCATAGCTTTCCACTAATCAGATAAAGCTATTCATTAGGTTGAAATGGAAACAGCAGTATTATTTGCATACAGTTGCTAAAATTTCATTGAAATGTGGTAGTATTCAACTTGCATTCATCCTTATTGAACATAGGAAAGAAATATTTCAAATGTTTTGTTGTAATTGAGGCATACTTACATCAACATCATAAGCCTGCTCTAACAATCTAAAATCAGTATAAAGTAAGGAGGTTTGTGTTGTTGTTTTCAGTGATTCCTTATTGTTTATTACTAGTGGTGATTTAAAAAAATAATTATCTACAAAATACATTATTAATTATTTATTTTTAAAAGCAATTATTCCAAAATTAGCAGTTGATAAGTATCTTTTGTCTATTAATATATGTCTCCACCTCTCATATCTTCCATGATTTGTTGAATGTTACTAATCTTCCCTCCTTTCTTCCTTCCTTCTCTTCCTTCCCTTCCTTTCCTTCCTCTCTTCTTCCCTTCTTCCCTTGTTCCCTCCCTCCCTTCCTTCCTTGCTTTTTTTTTTTATTTGCAATGTGTTTGCAGACTCTTGGAGACTTGAATTTATTTGCAATGGTTAGTTAGGTAATTTGTTATGGTTTTTCCATCAGTATTATCAGGGAGAATAAAATACTTTAAAACTTTGCTATTTTATGCTGTTTCACTTCGATGGAGAAATACAAAAGGAAAATAGAATTTTTAAAACTCATACTTTTCTTTGTCCTATATTAATATTATTCTATCTTGCCCTAAGCAATATTCTTATGCTAGAAATAGCTATTAAAGCCTTCTGTTTGCTCTCTGTAGCAATTTTCAGAAAGCTGAGTTCATTTTGGGCTTATATTTCTTACGGCTATCACTAAATATTTGTGTCACTCTATTTTTTTTTTTTGCTGTACACGGGCCTCTCACTGTTGTGGCCTCTCCCGTTGCGGAGCACAGGCTCCGGATGCGCAGGCTCAGCAGCCATGGCTCACAGGCCTAGCCACTCTGTGTCATGTGGGATCTTCCCGGACCGAGGCACGAACCCGTGTCCCCTGCATTGGCAGGCAGACTCTCAACCACTGCACCACCAGGGAAGCCCATGTGTCACTCTATTTTTCCTTGAATATGTATCCCTTCCATAGTTCTTTTATTTATTTATATTTTAGTTTTTTTTAATTAATTAATTTTTTATGTTTGGCTGTGTTGGGTCATGGTTGCTACGTCTGGGCTTTCTTTAGTTGAGGCAAGTGGGGACTACTCTTCATTGCAGTGCACGGGCTTCTCATTGCAATGGCTTCTCTTTGTTGCAGAGCATGGGCTCTAGGCATGCGGGCTTCACTAGTTGTGGCACGTGGGTTCAGTAGTTGTGGCTCACGGGCTCTAGAGCACTGGCTCAGTATTTGTGGCACACAGGCTTAGTTGCTCCATGGAATGTGGGTTCTTTCTGGACCAGGGCTTGAACCCATGTCCCCTGCATTGGCAGGCAGATCCTTAACAACCGTGCCACCAGGGAAGTCCCTATATTTCTTTAAAATAATGTTCATTAGCCATTACATGTTTTAATTTAAATGAACCCGGTTTTTACTTTTACATGACCTTGTGTAATAATAATTGTACTTCCTATCTCTCATGAGTTCTTTGATTATGGAATCACTCATATCACCTATTCTTTTATTTGTAAATAAGTTTTTCTAACATGTAGGGCAGCTGTCTTTTTCTAATTAAAAACTTTAAGATTGTGTGTATATACACACAGACCCACACATATATACACATACATATATGTAAATCTACCTGTTCTTAAAATTGTAATAATATTTGTGTCATAAATTGCTCCTCTCTTGTTGAACCAAATTATGTTGAGACCAGCAGTCATCCTCATACAGTTTAAAATTTCAGTCAGGGAGATAAATCCTAGGATTTTCACAGTTTAATAGAATACTTTTTTTTTTTTTTTTTTTTTTTTTTTTTTTGCGGTACGCGGGCCTCTCACTGTTGGGGCCTCTCCCGTTGCGGAGCACAGGCTCCGGACGCGCAGGCTCAGCGGCCACGGCTCACGGGCCCAGCCGCTCCGCGGCATGTGGTATCTTCCCGGACCGGGGCACGAACCCGTGTCCCCTGCATCGGCAGGCGGACTCTCAACCACTGCGCCACCAGGGAAGCCCCTAATAGAATACTTTTAAGAACATGTTTCATAGTTCATGTCCTCTTTGATTTCTTTCTTATCTGTTCAGTATCAGGAATGGAATTGTCCATATTCTTCACTTGCAGTCTGTCACTACTATTTCACTTTTAGTCTTTTTTTTTTTTGAGATATATTTGACATATTGTATAAGTTTAGGGTATACAATGTGATAATTTGATATACATATATATAATGTGAGATGATTACCACAAGAATGTTAGTTAACATATCTGTTACCTCAAAGAAGTGTGTGTGTGTGGAGAGAAATTTTAAGATCTATTCTTTTAGCAACTTTCAAGTATATAGTACAATCTCATTAACTATAGTCACCATGCTGTACGTTAGATCCCTAGAACTTATTTAAATCTTTTACTCTTTGAACACGTTTCCCTGTCCCCACCCCTCTCATTGCTGGCAACCACCATTCTACTTTCTGTTTCTATAAATTCTGTTTTTTAGGTTCCACATATAATGAGATTGTATAGTATTTATCTTTCTCTGTATGACTTATTTCCCTTACATAATACTCACAAGGTCCACCCATGTTGTTGCAAATGGATAGATTTCTTTCTTTTTTTATAGCTGGATAGTATTCCACTATAAATGTGAAAATATACCATGTTTTCTTTATCCATTAATCTATCAGTGGACACTTAAGTTGTTTCCTTGTCTTGACTATCATAAATAATGCCACAGTGAACAGATATCTCTTTGAGATAGTGATTTTATTTCCTTTGGATATATATCCCGAACCAGGATTGCTTGATTATATGGTAGTTCTATTTTTAATGTTTTTGAGGAACCTCCATACTATTTTCCATAGTTGCTGTACCACAGGGAACACGTTTCCTTTTTTTACATCCTTGCCAACACTTATCTCTTGTCATTTTGATAATACACATCCTAAAAGGTTTGAGATGATATCTCATTGTGGTTTTGGTTTTCATCTTCCTTATGATAGGGATGTTGAACATCTTTTTATGTACCTGTTTGTTCATTTGTATATCTTCTTTGGAAAAAATATCTATTCAAGTCCTTTGCCCATTTTTAATTAGATGGTGATGATGATGATTATTTTGGCTGTTGAGTTGTATGAGTTCCTTATATATTCTGTATATTAACCCCTTATCAGATTCATGGTTTGCAAATATTTCTCCCATTCAGTAGATTGTCTGTTCACTGTATTTTTTTTTTCTGTACAGATGCAGTTTAGTTTGATGTAGCTCCAATTTTAAAAAAAATTTTATTGGAGTATAGTTATTTTACAATGCTGTGTTAGATTCTACTGTACAGCAAAGTGAATCAGCTATATGTGTACATATGTCCCCTCTTCTTTGGATTTCCTTTCCATTTAGATCATCACAGAGCACTGAGTAGAGTTCCCTGTGCTATACAGTAGGTTCTCATTAGTTATCCATTTTATACATAGTCCAGTTGTTTCCTTCTGCTTTTGTTGCCTGTGCTTTTTGGTATCATGTCCAAAAATTATTATCAAGACCAATGTCCAGTAGCTTTTTCCTATGTTTTCTTGTAGCAGTTTATGTTTTCTCGTCTTACTAGTAAGTCTTTAATCCATTTCAGGTTAATTTTTGTTAGTGGTGTAAGATTAGAGTCCAGTTTCATTCTTTTGCATGTGAGTATCCAGTTTTCCCACCACCCCAATTATTAAAGAGACTATCTTTTCCCCATTGAGTATTCTTGGCAAATTTAGTTGGTCACTTTTAGTCTTACCTGAATACTTTATAGTGTGTTTTCAGCTTCATTTTGATATTTTCTTCTCTGATCCTATAGTTCTCAGGATTTAAAATTATGTACTATGGCTAATAAGTAACTTGTGAGATTCTTTCTCTTTAATGGTATTTTCTTGACTCTTTAGAAAATGTGTGACCTCCTGCACAAAGCTCTGTTCAATGACTCTTGAGTCTCCCTATATTAAAGTACAGTTAACCTTCTCCCAGTGCACTGTTCGACAGTTAAGTTGCCCTTCTCAGCCTGACTGTAGTTAGTTCTAATAATTGCTATGTGAATATTTGCAATTCGTTAACTTAAAAATGTGTGAGGAGTAACACTGGGGGGTCTGATTAAGAAAACCATCAGAAATCAATTTTTTTTCATTTCCAAAAGCAAAAGAGTAAAGATTGCATGTTAAGACTATAACCATATTATAATTTATGTCCTAAGTTAGAAATAATTGGTACTATACAATTAGCTTTGACTTCTACATCCTTTGCTAACAAGAAATTTTGGCTTTTCTGCCTCCCCTCATTCCCCATACCATCACCCTTGCTTCAGTTTCACCTACTTTCCTATAAATTCATTTTGCTTTGTCACATACTAAGAAGAATTTTAACACTGTAATTTTTTCCTCCATTCAAATGTTCAGTGTCTTTCTGGTTTTATGACTCAGGAATATTAACTCTTGTCTCTAGGGTGCCACTGTGATCCCAAATACACCGAATAACTTGGATGCTTGCAATGCAAAGCACTTTGCGTAACCTTTATATAACCTAGTTGGCATAGCTGAATATGTATATATGTGTATCTCCAATCCCTTACTCAGTACCCAGGATTGTTAAGACTTAATTATGCCACAATAACTTCATGCCAAAGCACCTGCCATCAGCCTTTCTAAAACATGACTCAGCTCTCTCACTTTTATGCTTTCTGAAAGGAAAATCTCAGGTTCAAGTTATCATTACTTCACCTTAGGTTTTCTCTACACTGCCTTTGAATCTACATCTTGTATATTTCCAACAAAAGAGACTACCACTTGAAAAATAATTAAAAACACACAGCTGAGGAAAATACATAAAAAAGGAAATATTTACTATCTTGATTTTTATAGAAGAGGAATTCTGAGAATGAATTTTTTTAATGTGGTTTTTCTTTCAAGGGAATTTCTACTTACATGGGAAATACAGTTTTGTTTGAGAAGGGAGGACATTCATATGTGCTCTTAAAGTTAAGTTTTGATGGGTGAATAAAATTGAACACAACTTCAGAGAAGGGCTAAGAACACTAGCTTTGAAGCCAGGCAGACTGCAGTTTCAAGTACTCCTACTGCATTAACTAGCTGTGTGACTTAGGGCAAGAAACATTTAATTTTCCTTACATTGAAAACAGAGGTAATAATTCCTATCAGGGCTGATTGTTTATAGGAGTAAATGATACAGTGTATGTGTAGTGTAGAGCAAAATGTCTGCCATATAAGAAGTGTTCCATAAATTGTAACAGTGTGCTTTGAACCCCCAGTCGCTGGTACAACTAGGGTGTGCATTTCATGCATATAAGGATCAAATGCAAACATATTTGAGCATTAGAATATCATCACTTAATTTTTTATGGAGAAAGAAATCTCCTAAGTTCATTTTTATTTCTGTTCAATCTTTGTGCCAATGTCCTTTAGCTTTTCAAGCTGTCAACAGTACATATGCCTAGCTCCTAGAGGGCATGAATAAGGTTTTATGATATCTGACATAATAATGCACCAACAAACACACACACACACACACACACACACACACGTATATGCACAATTGGAACTTTGGTAGTGTGATAGTGACCAGCCTTTATTTATGTTAGGAAGAACCCCCTTACCCCTTCAATTAAAAAAAAAAGGATCATACAGCAATCCCACTCCTGAGCATATACCTGGACAAAAATATAATTCAAAAAGTACATGCACCCCTATGTTCACAGCAGCACTATTCACAATAGCCAAGATATGGAAACAACCTAAATGTCCATTGACAGATGAATGGATGAAGAAGATGTGATACATATATATAGTGGAATACTATTCAGCCATAAAAAAGAATGAAATAATGCAGCAACATGGATGCAACTAGAGATGATCATACTAAGAGAAGTAAGTTGGAAAGAGAAAGACAAATACCATGTGGTATCACTTATATGTGGAACCTAAAATATGCCATAAATGAACCTATCTGCAAAACAGAAACAGATTCACAGACATAGAGAACGTATTTGTGGTTGCCAAGGTGGAGGAGGGTGTGGGAGGGAAGCACTGGGAGTTTGGGATTAGCAGATGTAAACTAGTATATATAGGATGGATAAACAACAAGGTCCTATTGTGTAGTGCAGGGAACTATATTCAATATCCTGTGATAAACCATAATGGAAAAGAATATAAAAAAAAGAATGTCTCTATGTGTATAACTGAGTCACTTAGCTGCACAGCAGAGATTGGCACAACATTGTAAATCAACTCTACTTCAATAAAAAAATAAAGGATCATAGAGTTGCTGTGATGATAAGATGGAAAAAAAATCTGAAAATGGCATCACAATTCCTTAGTTTGCGCCCTTGCTCTACCAACATAAAATGCATGGCCATGGACAGAGCCCTTTCCTTTGAAGGGAGAATAATATTTATCCCCTTAAGTTGTTGGGAGTATTAAGTGTGATGATGTAGCAGAAGTGCTGTGTAAGCTGTAAACTTGTTATTGCAGTTGGGCAGTTTGTTAGAAAAGGTTTCCATTTTCTCATCCACATCTGGGTTCAGGAACTTCCAACTTAGTTCATATTTGTATTAGGCCAAATAAATAGAGGTTTCCCTCCCTTCCACCTTCTTTTCTTTCTCTTCAGGGAAGCTGGATGTTTTAAATCATTAGATCATGTTAAGAGGTAAAATAACCCATGTTATAAGCATGTTTTATAAAAAACCTTTAAACATTAGCTATTTATTAGCTATTTATTTATTTATATAGCTATTTATTAGCTATTTATTCATAAATAGATTATGTGACACAAGGAATACTTCTCTGTAATAAATTCCTACCAGCTGGATTTGCTTCTGAGAAAATATATAGTTTCACCAATCTTTAAAATGAGAAAATCTTTCCTGCCTTGTCTAATATATAGGATTTTTTTGAGATAAGCTGAGATGGGAGAAATAAAAATATGTTTGCAACTGGAAAGCTAATGAAAATTTATCATTTTCTTATTTCCCTATGCTACAGTTGCAGTATCCTTTTCCTCCTTTGAATCTCAGCATTCTGGGAATCTTGTCCTAAAACTTAGGGAAGAAAACTTATTTCTCCTATAAAATCTGAAAAAAATCTCTCCCAGTACTTTGGTATGGAGTCTTAACTGATTTTGGACCTTTTTTTTTAAGTCTGTCTAAAAACATTGCACAGTGAGCAATTAAATTCTGACAGTTCTATTTATGCTCTTGTTGTATATTTGTTATTCAACTGATTATTGAAATGAAAATTTCACTGGTGATTAAACTAAATGTATTCAGTTCTGAAAACAATGCCTTACTCAAGATTTCTTAATCCTTTGGATATAAGCATGCATGGAAGGGGAAAGCTTTTCATCAGCATTTTAAGGTGCTTTTTGAAAATAATATTCTCCATTCTTTTAACCAATACAAAGACAGCACTTATAGTACTTTCCCCTTAAAAGTAATTTGTTTTAACCATCTTTTTAATAGTAACTTTCACAGAAGGTTAGCTCCAACAGAGGGTCATGGTTATAATATATTTCTTACAAATATATTCTGAAATAGTGTAATGATGATAAAAAATAATATATATGGTTTCCTTTTAATATAAGAGAACTCCAAGATGTTTGATTTTCTACAAATTGTTAATTAAAAGGAGTCATAAAAATGGAAAGTATATTTGGGATCCACCTCTGGACATTGCCTCTGCTGATAATGGTTGTTTATCAGTGTCACACTAAGTTTCCTAAATCACTTGTTTTCTTATATTATTTTCCTGTGTTTCTATCATGTCTAAGCCCCTTTCACCAGGCAGCTTCATGAGCCTCACTTCCCCACCCTAAATCCCACTAGATCTCAGCAAGAGCCCGCACTTCTGGTTAGTCCCCTTGTCTTCATATTCTCCTCACCTGTAATGATCATGCTTTTCTCCATATTTTTATTTATTCTGTCCCCCCAGCCATGTGACTGTTGTTCTTTATTCTCTTTCCTCTTCAAAATCCTATCCATCCTTTTCTGGAGAGGTTTGCCAAATTTGACCAAATCACAGTTCTCTCTCATTTCTCTCAATTCCTGTAGGATTTTTTATGATAATAACCAGTTCTTGAATGTATACTGTATTGTATTGATATTATCTCTGAATTTTTGGTTCAAAATTCTTACCTACTTACCAGATTATACATTTACTAAATTAGAGATGATAAAATTGCCAGATTCTATTCAGAATCTTGCCACCTACAAACTTTCAGTTAATGTACTTTATTGAAAAGTAGAAAGGAAGGTGTCAAGGAAACATACTTCAACTTTGCTAGCCACCTTCAGAGGGTTTTATAAGTTGTGTGAAGTCATTTTAGTCTTGTTCATCTGGATCAGCAGCCTGTGATGTATTCGGAATAATGGCTTGTTAACACTTGTGACAGAAAGAAGAAAGTTAAACTATACACTTTACAGAGTTCAAAAGCAGCAGTAATTGTTTACATATTGGTACTTTTAAAGTGTTACTTTGGACTATGAACACATGAATATAGAAACAAAGTTTTAGGATCTAACCTGTTTCTAAACACTAACGTATGTCCCACAAAGTGGGGACCCAAAAAGTAGTCAGTGCTTTCCTGTGTTTTCCTTTGTGGATAAAGATTTTTGATAATATAAGCTAATGTATCATTTGTAAACAAATATTTTTCCTGTGAAACTGGTTAATCTGACAAATTTAATAGAATACTGTGCATTCCAGATGCAGGCACACAAGTTCACAATGGAGTATATATTATGTTAAACAAATATAGATATATAATACCTCTACTGTATTACATCTGAATTATAGTGGGAGACCTGTTGGGTACTGTTTTCTGCTTCTCTGTGCATTGGTTTTTCCGGTCGCATTCGTCCCCCTACTCACCAGAAGTGTGTGCTTGCTGTGGGTGCTGCCATGGAGGAGCTGCTATATGGAGCAGAGCATGACCCAAATCATGGCCTAGGAAACTGTATTACACTGTAAGATTTCTTCACTTTATATTTCCACCTTTTTATTTTTAGAGAAAAATAACATTGTTGTATTGCATCTCTTAGACGGTCAGTATTAGGAACATTACTTGTGCTTGGTCATTTTTAAAAAGTAGATAAAGCTGTCCATGATGTTGACAGACATATCTAGAAAGAGTAATTCAGTGCTGAATTCCCCTGGGAACAAATATGTCCTGGATATTCCGGGGAAATGAGGTTTAGTGAAAATGCTGTACATCTCACAGCATGTGGTCCTTTGCCATGAAGTGCTTTCTTCACTCCCTTATGACTTCCACATGCTTTAATGTAATTTAGGGACATTTAACAGATAGACTCGCGGCTGAATTGTTTCTGCAGATCTATGACACTTCATTCATTCATTAAATAAGCAGAGAGATAAATATGTAAGTACAAATTAGAACAGTGAAAGTAAGAAAAAAGACCAGTAGAATCTAATTTAGATCAAGAGATCAGCCCCCTGACTTTAACAGTCATCAAATATCATTCATACTATCTATTGTAGGTTTTTTTGTATTATCGTCATTTTCATCAAACAGCTTAGTTGCTAAGAAGTATCCCTAAATTGTTAATAAGTAAGTAGTAATATCATAATTATGTATATTATTTATTTAAAAATTCAGATTATTACATGCTTTTCTTTCTGCTTCAATGGTTTCTAGTTGCTGACTCACAGAAACATAAGTGAAAGAAGCTTGAGTATTGAAAGTATTTTGTTAAACATTTGAGTAGCATACTTTTATAGTAACTATCTAATCAGAATAGAAATTTTATAGTTGAATATTTAATTGGATAAAATTATTATGTGGATGATAGTGCTGTCATATATGATTTTAATTACATATTTATTACAACCATTAATCATACTAAAGTAATTGCTTTGTATAACAATGAAGTAGAGAGATAACAAATAGTATTAATATTTGAGTGGTGGATCTAGGAAGGCATTTAAAACTACAAATAGAGTATATTCTATGTCACATGTTTTGGTGTGATTTGTGGGCTTGCAACTAGATTCTTACACTCATTGCAGTCAGGATTTTGTGACCATTTTTTGGTTCCCAAATTGTTGTTACTTTAGGGCTGTACATTCATTAGTCTGGTCCATTAAACAATAGCTTGAATTTTTCTTATAAGTGTCATAAAATATTCTGTCATGATTATTGGTCTTGTTTAAACATTTTTAAATAAAAATATAGATCTTCAACAATACAGTTGGAAATTTACTAATATTTGGCTTTCATATAAGTAAGCTAAGCTTCTAATTAAGTCATAAAAGTTTGGAGTTGAAGGATGGTCATAATAATAAAGCTCATTCATTAAGAACCATATGTCAGCCAATCACCGTGCCAGGTGTTTAGCTTATCTCATCACCAATCTTCGTAGCATTTTTGCAATGGACTGATTGTTTTCTTAATTTTATTAAAAAGTGTAATTAAAATCAACAATATATGATTACTGACTTGTTGCCAAACATACTAAAATTATAGAAGTACTATGAAGTGAAAGCCTGATGCACTCACCTTGTAATGAAGAAAGATGACCACCACCAAGTTCAACAAATAAAATGTGGAAGGATACAAATAGATTGCTGTGAGATTCTAAGCCCTTCACTAAAGAACTATTACTGGAAGTAAGTTAGTTTGAAGCACTAATTACGGGGGAATATGAATTTAAACCCATACAATCTGATAGAAAGCCCAACCTCTTAAACTCCATGCTATCCTGCCTGTGAATCTGCTGCCTTTTGGTATGTGTTCAGGGCATTTGGAAAGCATAGTATCACCTTCATAGGTTCTTACCATAACTCTCACTATTGACTAGATATTGTCTATTCTGAATTGTTTCATCTAGGACCAAAAAATAACTTTATTATCTGTCAGTTGTTTCCTCATAAAGATGTGCTGATCTAACTGAATCATAAGGCAATTGCAAGAAAAATTGCCAGCTTCTGGATATACATGTGATATCCACTAAGGCAGGGGGCAGCCAAGCCCAGGGCCTAATTTGGCCTTTCATTAGCTTCTGGCCAGGGAATGGGGTGTTAACAAAGAAACAAATGACAGTGCAGAGAATTTGGAAAGGCATTGCCTCTGAGGAATGAGATGAATTTTATCAGAAAGGGCCAAGAAAGAGCATGACAAAAATGATGAGGATTCTTTTATTTATAACATGGATAAGGTAAGGGAAAATGGAGCCAGTCTGTTTCACCAAAATATCTGCTTCAGAATTGAGAATATTAGATAGTCACCAAGATATTTGGTTTACCTTAAGGTGATAATTTAGAAATTAAAAAGAAATATAAAATATGTTATATGTATAAAAGAGAATGGTTATATTGTATATGCAGAATAAATATAATGTAGCATTGACATATATACACTACCAAATGTAAAATAGATAGCTAATGGGAAGCAGCTGCATAGCACAGGGAGATCCACTTGGTGCTTTGTGACCACCTAGAGGGGTGGGATAGGGAGGGTGGGAGGGAGGCTCAGGAGGGAGGGGATATGGAGACATGTATATGCATATGGCTGATTCACTTTGTTATACAGCAGAAACTAACACAACATTGTAAAGCAGTTATACTCCAATAAAGATGTTAGAAAAAATAATGAAGTAAATTTACATGGCACCACAAATCAACTTAAGGAAAAAATACCATTTTTTAAAGCTCTCAACATTCTTCTCCCTGATCTCTTTTCTTTAGTATCTGAGTTATAGCTACTATTTTGAGATTGTTACATTATCCTAAATAATGTATTACTTAATCATAGATGTTCTTAATATATATAATTGGAATTTGTTCTACTTATTCTTGGCTTTTCCTTCTTATCATTATCCTGAAAGACATCTTTGCTGATGCATGAATATGTAGTTCATTTATTTCCACTGCGTACAGAATTTCTTTACATGACTGGACCACCCATTGTTTACCATTCTCTTGTTGATAGACATTTGGTTTGTTTCCAGTTTTTGCTTTTACTAACAATGCCATGAATATTCTTTGTTTCTCTTGATGAACATGTGCAAGAGTTTCTCTAGTATATATACTTAGGAGTAGAATTGCTGAATTCTAAGGTATGAGCATATACAGCTTTAAGAGATGATGTTAATTGACTTTTTTTAAACATCTTTATTGGAGTATAATTGCTTTACAATGGTGTGTTAGTTTCTGCTTTATAACAAAGTGAATCAGTTATACATATACATCTGTTTCAATATCTCTTCCCTCTTGCATCTCCCTCCGTCCCACCCTCCCTATCCCACCCCTCTATGTGGTCACAAAGCACTGAGCTGATCTCCCTGTGCTATGCGGCTGCTTCCCACTAGCTATCTATTTTACATTTGGTAGTGTATGTATGTCCATGCCACTCTCTCAATTTGACATTTTTAATATATAAAAATGTGTATGTCAATCAGTAGTGTACAAGAGTTCTCTTGTTTCTTATCTCACCTCCTCCCTGCAAATTAGAATTGTCTGATTTTAGTATGTGCAAATTGGGTGGATGTGTATTTCTATGATTTTAATTAGATTTGATAATTTTTAATGAGGGTTAACATTTTTTATTGGTTTATTGACCACTCAAATTTCCTTCTCTGTGAAATTCCTGTTTTAGTCTTATGCCTATTTTTATATTGACTTGTCTCTTCTTATTAAGAATTTTAGAAGTTCTTAACATATTTTATATTCTAATCCTTTGTTAACGTGTTACAAATATCTTCATCTGCTTTTCAACACGTTCTTTTCATTTTTAAATGTTTTAAAAATGAATTCAGTCTATTGAAGTATATTTATGTACAGTAAAATTAACCATTTTAGGAGTATAGTTTGATGCATTTAACAAACACATATACTGTCAGGTATCTACCACCAAAACCAAGATCTAGAATACAGGTATACTTCACTTTATTGTACTTCATTTTATTGAGCTTCATAGATACAGCATTTTTACAAATTGAAGACTTGTGGCAACTTTCATTGAGCCATGTTTTCCAACAACATCTGCTCACTTCATGTTTCTATGTTACATTTCAACAATTCTCACAATATTTCAAACTTTTTCATTAGTGTAATATTTGTTATGGTGATCTGTGATCACACTTACAGAATCAGAGAGTAGATTGGTGGATGCAGGGACTGGGGGATTATAGAATGGGGAGATATTGATGAAAGGGTACAAACTTTCAGTTATAAGATGAATAAGTTCTGGGGATGTAATGTACAGCATGATAACTATAGTTAACAATACTGTATTGCATACTTGAAATGTGCTAAGAGAGTAAATCTTAAGTGTTCTTTGCAGGAAAAACAAGAACAAAAAAAGAAAGAAAACGTTAACTGTGTGAGGTGATGGATATGTAAATTAGCTTATTGTGGTCACTTCACAGGGTATACATATGTCAAAACATCAAGCTGTACAACTTAAGTATATACAATCCCTATTTGTCAATTATACCTCAGCAAATCTGGGGAAAAATGAGACTCAGGGGAGCTCTATGTGGATTTCTTGAGCTCCTTCTCTGGACAGCTCCTTCCTCTTTGGACCCTGTCTCACAAATTCCAGCCACTTCGTAGCCCCAAATTTGATCTCTGTCTTTTCAGCTCAGTAAGATCTCCATGAACTATTTGGGAATATATCTAAAAGTAATGTCTGAGATTTTCCAAATTCTGAAAGTAATTCTTTAATAATTCTCCCCATTTTATATTTATTGATAGCGGTAGGGGAAAATCAGTTACTCTTTCATGGCTAGGGACCAAAATCTGATAGTTTTCACTTATTTTTGAGTGGCATAGTCAAAATTATAATTTTTTTTTTTTTTTTTTTTTTTTGCGGTGTGCGGGCCTCTCACTGCTGTGGCCTCTCCCGTTGCGGAGTACAGGCTCCGGACGCGCAGGCTCAGCGGCCATGGCTCACGGGCCCAGCCGCTCCGCGGCATGTGGGATCTTCCCGGACCGGGACACGAACCCGTGTCCCCTGAATCGGCAGGCGTACTCTCAACCACTGTGCCACCAGGGAAGCCCCAAAATTATAGATTTTTTAGAAACAAAAATTTGGCTTGTTCTCTGTTCTTTTTTCTGTTTGCTATCTTTCAACCCACTTAGCTCTAACCCTCTTTCTTCTTCATTGTCCAGAATTTCTAGCTCTGCACTGTGCTTATAGATTAATGCTGCCAGATGAAGCATCCAACTGCAAAGCTCTAAGATGTGTTGTATCAGAGGTGGCATCTGGGCATTCAGCTGGCCCATGTGGCAGAACTTTTCTTGGGCCATTTTGTCTGGCCCTTTTATTTGGCTAGGGAGAAAGCTACTTAGCTTTTTCCAGAGTTGAGCTGGGGTCTAACCTTTCCCGACTGCCTTGAATTCTTGATATGCCTTTGGCTGGCTGGCTGTGTACTTAGAGAAATTGCTTGATATTTAATCTGATAATTGGGGTGCTTTTTAAGTTTTATTCTGAAAGCAAGGGTCCATTTCAGTCACCTTTGGGCTGGAAGTTTAATTATTTGGAAGTTAGATGACGCATCAGCAGCTGAAGAGGTGGGATGAAAACCATAGTGATTAACTCTGCCTAAAGTCCTGCATTGTAGTTTTTCGTGTTAAATGTAAATTTTAAAATCCCTTAAAAAATCTTGGAAGAAAGAACAAAAGGAAAACAAAATAACCCATATTCACTGAAAGTTTTAGACTCTTCTAATGGTTGTATCTCCAGTAATATGGGTGTATGTGGTTTTTTTTTTTTAAGGTGTTAATTTTTTTGCCAAAATTCTACTTGGCTATTAATTCTGGGCCATTTATTTCTGTTCCAGAGTTATTAAGATGAAACTGGAGGGAGGACTTTGTAGTAATAAAGCTGCCATTTAAAGACAGTCTGCCAGGAAGCTATTAATTTCAATGAAAATGTAGGTGTTTTGCCTTTCATACTTTTTCCAGATAGGAATAATTTAGTTATAAGTATTTTGAAAACATTTTATTAATTTTCTTTTACTGGTAGCTTTCTGGAATTTTTCAATCAGAAAAATTATATTTTTCTGATTATATTTTTTAATATAACTCCCTGTTTATTTTAAATTTTATTACATTTCTAATAATATCAGGAATCAAAGAATTTCATTTTAAGTGCTTAAAAGTAGCTTCAGAAAACCCTGCATTACAAGGGCATTTAGTCTGGTACCCTTAAAAAGAGAGCAAAAACCAAAACCACAAACACATATACATGCTTTCTATATACATATCAAATGTTGAATTTTAAAGAGCTCTTAAATTGATATATGTATGCCAATATATGCCACAAATTGTTGGAAAACCTCATAGATTTAATTCTTCATTCATAGAGATTGCCAAAAGATATCTCAGTTGAGAACTGCTTTATATATTTTTTACCTTTCATAGCTACTAGTAAAAAAATAAGAGTTTAAAAAATATAGTCATTATTACATAACAATTTGAGGTATCGGGCAATATTCAATCACGTAGATTAAAAGTTTAATTTCTAGGCCTTTCAAAATTTAACCAAATTTAACAAGCTGTAATCTTGTTTTGTTATAAATTCATTGTGTGCTAACCTCTCTAGAAATATTAGATATATTCTTGAGGATTTCAAAAACCAGGGAAAGAATTAAATGATGAACTTCATTTTGATGTAAGCAATATAATTAAAGTATAGATAAAATACTGTTGGAGTTTAAAGGATGGAGAGATTAATTTTGATTGGAGGAGTAAGAGAGGGAGAGGTCAAATAATCATTCAAAAATAAGATGTCAACTTTGAAGGTTAGACATGATTTGCTAGGTGGAGATGGCAAGTTTGAGGCTTCTGGGATGAAGGGACAGAATGACCATACTCCTAAGTACTTGAAACTGCATAATATAGCTACTAAATGTTGATTCTGGCAAGGTAAAGAGAAATACTATGTGTTTGAGTAATATCTATTTAATTTTTCAACATAAAGCTCAAACTATTTAAAATTATATCTGCTTTCCTTCTTTTCTTTTTAAGTATTACTTCCCTTTTTTAAAGATCTACTGACACCTCCAGCTAAGTCTTCTTTTTAATTGTTTTAAGAACACTTAAGATGAGATCTACCTTTTTAACAAAATGGTATAGCCAGTATGGAAGACAGTACGGAAGTTCCTCAAAAAATTAAAAGTAGAACTACTATGTGATCCAGTAGTCCCACTTCTGGATAGTTACCCAAAATAATTGAAATCAGTATCTTGAAGAGATAGTTCTCCTCTCCCGCAATGTTCATTGCAGCATTGTTCACAATAGCCAAGATGTGGAAATAGCCTAAATGTACACATACATGTGCACACACACGTACACCACACACACACACACACACACACACACAGCGTGGAATATTATTTAGCCTTAAAAAAAAAGGAAATCTTGCATATGCAACAACATGGCTGAACCTTGAGGATAAACGACATCATTTTTCTAGTTCTCTTTTATATTCTATACTAGGTATAAGCTACACAAAAATATTTTATATTCCAGATTTTCTCCACTAATACATTTTACTTTTTCACACTCAAAGTCTAGTTTAAATCATGGTTGAATACTCAACTTCTCCAAGGAAACTTTCTTGGCTCATTTCATCCTATGTGCTTTGCATCACCTCAACTTGATTTATTTTATTTTATTTCTTTAAAAAAATAACATAATATTTGTATACTGCATGCTTGCTTTTATGTTTTCATGGACAGACCCTCTCTAATTGTTAGATGTCTTTGTTACATTTAGAGTATAACGTCCTCAAGGGCAAGAACTGTTTATTCTTCTCTTTTTGACTCCATGTGCCACATCCTGTGTTTCACAACTGTGAACACAGCAAAGATGTTTACAAAAAGCGTGAGATTGTAGTTGAGGCCTGTGTTCTCTTGATGCTGTGGCAAATTGTTCTTTTGGAGCTTTTATACTTTTGCTTTAGGTAGTAAATGAAAGCAGGAAAATAATTCCTTGAAAACATCTTTTGGTGCTTTGAAATAAATTTGAAAAATATCAGAAACATCCCAAACTATACAAAAAATCCAAATACATTTGTAGGCAAGAACATTTTAAAAAATGTGCCAATGCCTTCATTCACTTAGAAGGGACCCTGAAAAAGCATTTAACCACTGTGATTCGGTTCCATTTGTTTTTTATAATTTGTAATACAATGTAAGCATTGAAGTCTGGGACCTTTTGAAAAACTGATTTTTAATATGTTGTAGAAATGTAGGCATGTTTGGTTTTGTTATACAATTAGTGTTGTTGATTTTTTTCTAGAAATGCAGAAACTACTAAACACCTAAATGACTACATATGTTGATAAATTTGGGGATTAAATTTGAGCTGTGTGTTTTCAGAACTATTGTCAATAGGTATGTCCAAATATTCTTTCCAGAAATTTCACTGATATACCTCTATTTAGTAAGCATAGCATGGAGATGCATACTTACCTCATTATTAGTTAATATTGGTAAACTATTTTAAGATAATTAATATGAAATATCAGTAGTTTTCTTCTTTATCTCTTTCTCTCTCTTTTAATCTAACCTTAGGATATAGTGTGTCTTTGTTGTAGTCTCCTGTGTAAACTGCTATAAATTATATTCTCTTAATAGATTTTATAGACCTTTTGGTAGAAGGTATTTTCTACAGAACATAAATTTTATTACATAGAAATAACTTAGGTGGCTTTTTTCATGAAATATGACAATAACCTATTGACAAAAATGAGAGCAAAAAAGGGTTTCACCGTAACACTTTTTCATGCAACAATTAGTACTCCAGAATAATTATTTCTATGTTGATTCTGAAGTAAAGAAAGTAGTGTTTTGTATGACAGTCATGATCGGGATATTTTCTTAAGCTGAGTTTATAGTCTAATGGTATCGTAAAATCTCCAATTATTACTTTAACCCATTTTTCATTTATTTTTAATGACATAAAAATGCTTATTTCTTCAGTATTATTAGTTGCTTTTGCTGATGAGTTTTTTCAGCCAGTTCAAGCGTAAGAATATGCTTCATAATTTCAATTTTGAATAATAACTCCAGATGCAAAAGCAACAAACCTACCAGAAACAACCAGTGTTTGCCATTACAATATTTCTTTCTAAGAAAATTGAACTCAACTTTCATCACTAGGACTTGTAAGGCTGAAGGCACTTAAAACAACTATATTAAGATTATCATTAACTTTTTTTGTTCACATTTAGGGTTGTAATTAAAACTGTCAGAAGTAGCAGATCTCTTTATGTTCTTTATTTTACATTTTCTCAAAGGGTAACACCTGATAATAGAGGAATTGCTTCCAATATCTGGAACACTCAAGAAAGAAGAGGGAAAAGATATTTTACAATTAAGATTGACAGAGGAGTCAAAACTTAGACATATGAACTAAGACCTGTGTAATGATAACATTTGCCATAAGGGAAGAACTGATACATCCACTTCAGTATTGGTTTGAATTTCTTAGCAATAAAGCTTTGTCTTTTTTTCAGGAGTTTTCCTGGCAATGGGTTATCTTAATACTAATCATTCTGTGTCTGTCGTTTTTCACACTTAAGGTTTGATAAGTTGCCAACTAGTATAAATGGTGAATGGAGACAGCCTCAAGATCCAGACTGGTAGTACTGATGGCCCTGGTCAGAAAAGATGTTAATTCCAAACCAAGTTTGTCTCTCTTCCAGTCAGAAGGAGTTTGTTCAAACGAGAAATGCCAATTCTTCCTTTAGTGGATGTTGGCCAGGTGAAGAGAACTGCCAAAAGAGAAATGTAACATGCCATATGTGACTTCAACTGAAATGAAAGACACAGCACATTTTTACTTTCAAAAAAATTAAATGATCTTTTAAACACACAGATTTCTTCAAAGGTAGAGTTCTGAAAATAAATCACTTGCTATATAGAGTAAAGAGTAATGGAATTTTGCCGGTAGACAGTGCACTCCTTTCCTGCCCTGGGAGATACTTATCATAATGTGACAGGGCCTTTATTATACATGTAAAAATGACAAGATTACTCTGTATGTACAGAGCAGCAATGATCTTGTTACCAGAAGTTGTTTATGCTGCTGTTGAAGTGCTTTAATATCATTTCCAGACAGCATTGCTCTCAGTTGCTACATGGATGAATAAAAGGGAAGTACTGAAAGGAGAAAATAGTACAATAGTACACACTGGTTGAGACCAGTGTGATTCCCAGTTCCTTCATCCATAGAATGAGGTTTAATATTCCATATTTGGGGTATTATAAATAGATTCTATGGTTATTTATTCATGAGAATACCAAAATATCAGTTCTACAGTTTTGTATAAGTTGAACCATATGAAATGATCTGTTTTATGGGTTGAAGACTGTCAAATATCAATTTCATATAGGTAAATGAAATCCTTAGTATGCTGTAGAATAACATTATCTTTAAAATTTTTGAAGTCCACAATCACATATATTTGCTTATTATGTGCCAGGTGCTGTGCTAATCACCTTCCAAAGGTCTTCACATTTAATTATGACAGCAATCCAATTAGTAATGTTATTATTCCTGTTTTAAAGATGAAGAAATTGAAACATGAAGATGACCAGTAATTCAAAGTCATACAGTCAATGAGGAGTGGATCTAGAATCAAACTCAGGCTTTCTGAGTCCTACATACACTTACTACTTTTCAAATGAGCCTCTTATGTATTGTGTGTTTATTTTCCATTTTTATATCTTCTGTTTATATCTTTTGCCCATTTTCTTTCTCTCTCTCTCTCTCTTTTGTGGGAATGCACTTGGAAATCTGACAAGCATATTTTTTTTCTTTTTACCTTTTGACCATTTTCTAAATGTATTTTTTTTAACTGCTGAGTATCAGGAATTATTTATATATTCTAATTACTAGTTCTTTGTCATATATATGGTGTATGAATATTTCCCCCCAGTTCATAGTTTCACTTTTCATCCATTCCACATGAGCTTTTGCAGAGCAAAAAGTTTTAAATTTTGATAAGATCCAATATCAATGCATCAATTCATGGATTGTGCTTTTAGTCGAGACTAAACTCCTTAGCAACTCCTACATTCTGAAGATGTTCTTCTATATTTTTGCTAAAAGTTGTATGGCTTTACATTTGTCTGTGATCAATTTTGAGTAAATTTCTGTATAAAGTGTGAAATATAGGTTGAGTTCCATTGACTATGGTTGTCCAATTGCTCCAGCACCATTTGTTGTAAAGGATATCCTTCCTCCATTTAATTGCTTTTATATCTTTCTCAAATTTTTTGGGGGTATATTTGGGTGGTCCTATTTCTTGGTTTTCTTTTTTATTCTACTGGTCTATGTGTGTATCCCTCCACCAATACCACATGGCCTTGATTATGGTAGCTATATAGTTGGCCTTATACTGGGTAGACTGATTCTTCACACTTTTTTTTCTTTTGCAAGAATGCTTTAGCTATTCTAGCTAGCTTGCATCTTTCCATATAAACTTTATAATCAATTTTGTGTGTACAAAAAAGCCTTGGTGGGATTTTGATATGAATTACTTAAACCTATAAGTCAATTTGGAGAGATTGGTACATTTACTATGTTGAGTGTTCCAATCCATGAACATGTTATGTCTCTCTATTTATACCTTCTTTGATTTCCATTGACTTTTGATGTATATATATTTATCATTGCAAGCATGATGGAAAACAATGAGTATGTCTAAGTTCTGATTTTGTTTAAAATAGGTCAGGTTTAAATTTTTTACTATGTTAAAAATAATAAGACACAATAAAAATAGATTTAAATTAATTTCTGTTTTGAAGGAAGAGGAAACTATTCTTAAAGTGAATCAAAAGATATTTCAGAGATCTGTTTTAGGGAACCAAATTGTTAATGGATTCAGTATCTATTTTAATGGACTCAGTGCATAGCAATTCTGTGTCAGGTTTAATTTTATACAACTTTAATTATAATCTGTTATGCTAGTATTATAATCTAAACCCATGGTTACCCATATTTTTCTACTATTTTAAAATAATTTCAAAAATTCTGCTTCTTGAGCAGTCTCTTTTAGGGTTTGTGATTTTACTATAGCAGTTTTGGAAATAAAATCGTAAATAATTTAAATATGCATGCTGCTGATTTTATGACATTGTAGAAAACCATGCAAGACTATATTGATTTATCCTTTTTATTTTTGAAACAATCTTCCCAATGACTTACATGCCAGGCATTTTAGAACCATCACACCTCAAAGAGAACCTAAGTTCTAATATGAGCATTGGGAGTACATAACCAGTATTGATATATGAAAAGAATGTACTATTATGCTGTAAATGGATTTTTCGGAATGTATCCAGTTTTACAAGGTGTATGGCTATATGACATTTCTCTGCTGTTATAATACTCCCATCTACAGGATAATTTCAATTCTTAATTTAATGACTATAAGTGTAATAAAAATTCCAAATATATATTTTACCTTTATGCTCAAAAGCTCATGGTAATTTTATCAATTTAGAAAGTTTTTCATCCACTACAAAAATTCAGCAATCTCTGAGTTGCAATTGCTTGATAATATAATACATAGCCAAGAAAATTATATAATAGCTTAGGAAGGGAACTGAAAAAATAGTCATAACCAACTGAAGTCATGGCCAGAATTATAATGCAGTTTTAAAATTAGCATTTTACCTGGATATGAATTTCAGAAATATTTCCATAAATATACTGTTTCAAATTAAAACTTTAAAATGAAAATATTGACCCTTTCTGATTTAGAGTTGAAAAAAAGGGAGGAAAAAAGTAAAAATTTGACCCCCCTAAAAAAAAGCAGCCTAGATGTCAGATGAAATACTATTTGAGAACCTAAAATAATTGCATTACACATTTCCATCAGTGCCTGTCCACCTACCTATTGCAGCTACACTCACCTGCTAGTCTCCACCTGGAGCCAGTGGTGGGCACCTTAGTCAGCTGCAGCCTTTCCCTAACTGGTCAGGTGTGCTGACAGAACCAGGGCTTTTCCTGGAGTTGGGTTAATAAGCCTTAGGAAGTGAACCTGCAAGTCCATGGAGTAGACTGAGGGTTAGAAAGGCCAGGGCAGCTGTGGGCAAGTCAGAGTAATGAGGAAAGAGAGGGTATACATAATTAGAGAAAACGTAAGGTAGAAAAACAGGGAATGATTGAGTCCACCAAGGAAAGAAAAGGCTCCACAAGAGGAAGGGAGATGGTGCTGTGTGTGCTGCCTCAGTTCCTAGTGAGCTTAGGGTTCTGCTAGATTCACTGTAACCCCTTCTTTACATCAGTGATTTATTACTGAAATGAAACACCCAATTAATCCAAAGGGGCAATACAAGCACCCTGTTGACTTTAGTTCTTTTCTCCGAGGAACATTAACTCGCTCTGCGCAGCAGGCTTATGCAGGTACATAAAAACTGTAATTTTTCATTTCTCCTTGTTATAGATCCAAGACAAACTGAAATCAATATAGATCTATACTCAAATGTAAGAATCTCTATTCTGTGGACTTTGGGTGTGCATTCCAGTTCTGGCACAAAACCACCTTAAGTTGTTTCAAACTTGTAGAACCTGCCTTAATGAACCGGTATGAACTTGTAACAAATTGTACAGCCTGTTGGCCTGCTTATTTAAATCAGCCTGCAAAGACAGTCTATAATACAGTCAATTAGCACTAATTAATGATTATTTAAGTAGTCACTGATGGATACCTGACTAGTGCATACTCAGTTAAAGCCTAATGAGCTAATGACAAGAAGTTCCTGAACATTTCATAAAGTTGGTAGACACTATTTATACTCACTACTGAGCATTTGCTAAGTTAAAGCATCTTAACATCTTCAGTTTCCCCTTCCTTCAAAATAGAAATATTTTACTTAATCTAACTCTATTTTTTATATTTTTAAATATAATAAAATAATTTGAGAGTATAAATGAGAATGCACATGAAAAAGATCTTACCCACCCTCAATACCAAACATAGGCTATATATTTTTTCATGTGTTCCTTCTGATTAGTGACCTCTGTTTAGTTCTCTTAAGCAGACAACTTTATCCAGTTGCCAAGGACCATTTCTAGACACTCTGCGAAATTCTGATCAGCGTGTATACATATTACTTTTTCTTTAACTCAGTATATGTATCAGCAAATTCTGTTAGCTTTCATGTGGCAAGAAGTCCAATGTGCTGCAAGGAAGAGATGAGACACACAGAATGGTGGCATTCAAGGACCAAAAGATTTTGAATTTATTCAATCATATGTGAATGTTTCCTTCAGTGGTAGTAAATATTCACACTCAATTACACTGCGGAAGCCAACCATAGAAAATATGTGGATAAGTATGAACACTATAAAGACATGGTGACATAGTTATATTATAATGGTGATATTATTATTATTATTATGCAGATTTGTTTATAGTTCTTTAGTATCTAAGGCTTTTAACTGAACCATAAAAAAAATATATAATTTCAAACCGTGCAGCAAACATAAAGAATTTAAGAATTCTGACTTAGGATATTGCCTTTAATAGATAGATGTGATACTTCATTCCATGAGATTAATGAGAACCCACAAAGAGGCAGGAATCTGAAAACCACATTGACTTTTTCTGTAAATTATCCCATCTATGAAATCTTATAACACTAAAATTATAGCTCTTATTTCTACATATTTCTCTTAAATTACAGACCCCAAAATGATAGCAAGGCCAGCTAAGCACAACATTATCAATAACAGCCATTTTATTTTTCCTGCAGAGGGTTTATAGTTTATTCCTTATTTTGTTTATAACTCGTGTAGGAGTTAATCAAATGGCTTTTGCCAATTACAGACTTGGAGTTAAATTCAACTGCTAACACTTTAAAATTAAATGACTTTAAACATTTTATTTATCTTCTCTAGGATTCAGATTTTTATCAACAAAATAGAATAGCATACTTGTCAAATTATTTTCAAGGCTATTGAAAAAAAGTTAAAGTGCTTGGCATAGTGCCTGGCACATGCTGTAAATGAAAGGAAACATAGCTATTAATGTAAAGAGGAGAATTAACCTGAGGATCTTTAAAATGGCTCAGGTGAGGTTTATTTGTTTGTTATAGCCACTCTTGAAAAATCAATTAGGGAAAAACAGAAGTAAGACAGAAGGGAAGACTGGTGAGAGGAATGCTTCTGACTTCCCATGTTGATTGTAATGTATTTATACTAACTGCTAAACTGACACTGTCTTTTTTTCTACTTAATATAAAAAAGATAAGCTAAAATAAATGTAAGATAAAAATAAATAAGCAACTACTAAATTGCAATGAAAGGGGTTGGTAAAGGTTAAGTGGCAGTACTAAGAGTTCACCTTTCAGTAATGCACAGTAAGTAAATTAGTCAAAACATCCCAATGAGGAAAACTAGAAATATTGAACAAAATGGAAAATAAAAATCTGAACACATTAGAGAGCTTACAATGCACTGAAGAATTAAATATCCAAGATATGAGAGGTAAAAAAATTCAGAGAGCTGATCTAAGAATTAATTGGGAGCCATGTTTCCCCTGAGGAATTTGCTATTTCTGGAAGAGAATGCTGAGATGATGAATGATTGAGCAGAAGCTTTGATAGCCACAAAAGGTTACAAGGACAAAAGTTTTAGTCTGGGGCCTGTCAAAGGTGAGAGGCATGGTAAATTCCCACAATTGATTTGGAGCCCAACAGGCCTAGATGAAAGAATAATCAGCATTCACAGGGACTAAATCCCTGCCTTGAGATATAAGGGTGATGCAGGAAATATATAAATCTTTGAAAATGAATTGTCATTCCTGGATCAAGATGTTTAGGATAACCATACAAAAATCCTGTCTGAATGAAGAGAATATTGTCCCTAGCCTGAAGTTATTTCTATAACATTTTTTCAAGTATAGTGATTGGCACATAAACTAGTAAAACAGTCATATAAGGAGACAGTATTCACCAGAACCAGCAGAAACTGGAGAACAGGGTAATTGGTGTTCCAGATACTGGAATTATGAGAGATAGGTGTTAAAATAACTGTGTTTACTATATTATGGAGATAAAAGATGACATTGAAATTTTCAGCAGAATCCTGAAAATTGCCAAAAAATATGACACAAAAGATCTGAAAAAGAACCAAATTGAAATTTTAGAATTGAAAAGCAAAATATATAATTATTAAATTTCATAGTAGGTTAGACGCAGCTGAAGACAGAGTCAGTGAACATGAAGGCAGTTTGAAAGAAAATATATAGAATAAAATATGGAAAGTAAAAAGAGAAAAGAAAGTAAGACAGAAGATGCTGTGAGAATATGTAACATGTATAATTGAAGTCTTTGAAGCAGATGAGAGAAGAAGTGTGGCAGAAATAATATTTTAAGAAATAATGACTGTCAAATTTTTTAAACTGATAGGTAATCACTTTCATTAATTATGAAGGAAATGCATCTTGAAAGCTCAGTGACATGTTAGTCATGCTGGAATGTGAGTAGTAGTGACAATGCAAAGTGCTAACAAGTTTAAGGAAATATAAAAGCTTTTGCATGATGAAAGTTATTGTGCAGATTTTATAGTCACTTTGTAATAATGTTTGGCATTATCAAAACTTAACAAATGTGCTTCTACTCACACGAATATTCCCAATAGAATGTATATGCTCCAAAAAACACATATAAAAATGTTCATAGTGGCATTATTTATTATAGCCTACAGGTAAAAATAAAAAATAACCATCAACAATAGAATTTAATAAATTGTGCTGTATTCCTGTAATGGAATACTATACCATGATGATAATGAATGAATTAGAACCACATATAATATATAGGTAAATGTCAACAAACATAATGCTGAGTAAAAGATGGCAAATATATGTGTGTGTGTATATATATATAATTACAGTTATATCAAGTTTAAAAATAAGTAAAACTAAATTATGTTAGAAATTTAAATAATGATCACTTGGTCAAAAGAAAGAGGTTATATTTGGGAGGGGGCATGAAGGTATGTTCTGGAGCACTGGAACATCCTGTTACTAGATCTAACTGGTAGATACATGGGAATGTTTGCTTTGTGTTAATTTATTGAGCTATAGTGTTGGGATTTGTAGAGTTTATGTTTGGGTTAAATTTTAATTAAAATGTTTAAAATAAAGGCAAGTGGCTTGGTCACTTCAGGATATTGCCAGCAAACATATATGAAGATGGTCAGCTTCATAAGTAATCAGTAAGTGCATATTAAACCAAACTGAACTATCATTAAATACCACCACGATGCCTAAAGTTAAAAATTAAAAGACAGTATTCTCTGGAACCCTCATATAGTGCTGGTGGGCATATGAATGATACAACCACCTGGGAAACTCTTAGGCATTATCTACCAAAGTTGAATATATGTGTATCATGACCTAGCAATTCCCTCTTAGGTATATACCCAAGAAAAACTCTCACACATATGCACAAGGAGACATGTACAAGAATATAGCAACATTATTTGTAATATTCACAAGCTAGAAATAAAATGTCATTAACAGTAGAACAGATAAATACTTTATGGAGTATTCATACAAGGGCATTCTATACAGTAACAAATCATAGTTCTGTGCCACAAAATGGATGAATCTTTCCTATAGGGAGATAATATTTTTTTCTGTTAATATTTCAAGAGCTAATACTTATATGATGCTTTCTACATTTTATGTGTTCTATACATTGTATATTTATTAATTTTTTAAATTTTTTACAATAATTCTATCCAGTAAGTGCTTATAAAATGCCTATATTGTATATGGGAAACTGAGGCATAGAGAATTTAACTTGCCCTAGATTATAGACTATTTTAATATAACCAAGAAAATATGTAAAATGAATAGATTCTATTACCAATACATAATCTATAAAACAGTAAATGAAACAGTTTAGTTCTTGGCTGAAGTAGGCTGAAATACATTCCAATTTGGATAATTAGATACAACCCAGAAACATATGTAAAATAAAAATACACAGTACTACTTAGTGTATGAACTGTGGCATCTTACATCAATGTGAAATTTTCTTTGAAAATACCCAATTGTCTTGAAGAATTATCGATCATATCCTTTGTTCCAGAAAACTAGAGTTTAGTGGAACACACTATTGTGTGAATATCTATTTTACACATAATATGAACTATAATTAGGTCCTAGCAAAACCATGATTTATCATGTAACAGTACACCTAATGTTAATTTATTTAAAAAAACACTTATTTATAAAAAATTTAAAATTTAAATTATAATATTTCCAAATATTTGGCATTGAAAAATTCAGTTAACTCTTACAACTGAAGTTTTTTGCTACAAAACCATAGATACAAAACTAAATTGATAAAATGCCTAATCATTAAGACCTATGGTTAGTATGTTAAGAAAATAACTCCAGAAGAAACTGATATGAGTAGATAATGATCCACACATTTAAGGGTAGCAACTTTAAAAACAGGCAAATACTTTATGAGAGTAAGGTAGATACTTATACAGGGACAGAAAAAGCAATAAAAGTACGGAGAGAAAATGTATAGAAAGAGAGTCACTATAGGTGACTATAGGTATTAATAGGGGAGAATTACTTGGCATAAGTAAATAAAAACAAGTCATTTCAAGTCTAACATATATTATTACAACAAGATTTTTGTTACTAATAAAAACCTTAATAATTGATTTTTGAATTCACATATTTTTTGTATATACAAATTAGCAGTTTTATCCTTTTCAAATAAAACTTCATTGAATTTGAAGTTCAAATATGAAAAAAAGCAATATAGATTTTTTCATGACAAAATGAGGGATTGGAAAGTAAAAACAGTCTGTCAAAAGTCTCTCTCTGAAACTTTCTGTAGTAATATTGAACAAGGTAAACTGTCTTTCTTTCCCCAAAAATGCTTTTTTATTTTTTTATTTTTTGGTCAGATGGAACGAGTGATAACACTTAGAAGTGGAATGATGCTGAAGTTCAATGTCTTGCTGTCTTGCTCCCTCCTCTAGCAGTGTTTCTCTTATTATGCTCTTCTATGTTGATTTCAGTTGTATTACATGCAGTATGTCCTTCTGGCTAGTACTAGAGATTGTCACTTTTCTAATTTCCAGTTTCTTCCTAAAAAATATCATCTAAAAGTCATTACAAAGTCAAATACCGCTCTGGTAGTCCAGGTCTACATTTCTATAATATTTTGTTAGTATTTCCTCTCTGGTTTCTCTGAGTCTTAAGACTCTCAGCCACTTTTATACTTCTAAAATATTTTAAACCTTTCATGAAATCAATGTGTCCAAATCTCTTAGGAGACTTTGACATAAAAGGCTGACAAACCCATTCAATTCTTACTGTAACTTCTATGCACTGATTTTAAGGTTATACATTTAACTCTTAGCTTAGTATAAAATGCTAACTGTGCAAATGCCTTGAACCAGTTAATATCTGCTTTTCACCTCTTAAGTGTCAATGTTTGTAAATTAACACTTATGGTTTTCATTTGGCCACTGAATCTTTCCACTTTCATAATCTGGAGTAATTATGTAGAGACCATATAAAACAAATATTACTCAGCCTTCTAAAAGAAGTAAAATATCCCCTACAATTCTGTTGATTTAAATCCTACCTTATTCCAAGAGTGTTTAATACAGTGACACCACATCCCTTTCAAATTTGGCTTCCCAAATTGTCTCACCAAAAGCGTCCATGCTTTCTTTCCCTCAGCTCTATACAGGTTTCTCAGTCATTTCAACATTTTCCCCTCTTTTTATGCATCCCCACTTCCATGACAACTTGCCTGTCTCTGTGTTTTCATTTCTTCAGAAGACAAATGCGAACTAAAATGTTGATGGTATTTGGCAATGGATCTGTATAGCTTATAAGAACTTGTATGCTTTTGTCTTCTTCTTCCTATCCAGCTTCATTTATTAACCTTCCCTCTTTCCCCTTCTTCCATCTGTGCCTCAAACATGCTGCATCTTGTTCTCTTCCTCCAATATGCCTGGCTCAGTTTTGGATCCAGGCTTTTGTACCTGCTAACCTCTTTACTTTAAACTTTCTTCCCTCTCTGCTCTTACATATCTGCCTGCCAAGATACCACTTTAGATGCTGCTGTAGCTAATAAAGCAAATTCAACAAAGTGTGGGTTGAAGAAATTATTTTTTCTTAGTAGGACAACGGTGTATCCTCTAGAATTTTCAAATGAGGAGGAATATTGCTAAACCAAATGAAAAGATAGTGGTACATCAAGAGCTGAGTCATCTGTTCTGCCACTTCTATCTTAAACAAGATAAATGACCACAGTCTGTGTGACCTTCATCCCTTGGACCACCATTTCTTCATCATAAAATCAGAGGTTTTGCTTATGTGGCTTCTGAGGGCCTGTCTAGTTCTGACATGGGATGATTTAGTATTTTTTAAAATGTATCAAACTATACCTTTTCTATATTTTCTTCATGTTTGATATGTATTCCTTATAGCTTTCATGGCTTTATTATTTAATAACTAAAAGGGCTTTAACAATGCAATGAACTTGAATATGTGGTTTCTCCACTTGAAAATGAAGATAGTAATTATAGTTAACATTTATTGAAGCCTGTGATTCCAAACACTTTATATGTGTTATTTCAAATTGACTTTTGTTCACCTTTTCTAAACCAGGGGCAATAAAATGAAGCTCACATTAACTTTTTTTGATATTTTAGAACAAGATCTAAGGCAAGTTCATTAGCTCACTGTCAGTAAATCAATGGTGCTGCAGGAAGCAGTGGTGGAGGGTGAAGGACTTACCACAGGGTTGCTATAAACAGAGACAGGATATTAGTAGAAGGGTGGTATCCCTCCTGGACTTCCTCATCTCAGTAATGCTTGATAATGTTCTATTTTAATGATTAATGATCAAATGGATATCTTAAAATAGCCACTGATATGTGCACTTGTATTTAGAGCAAAATATCGATCAGAGAAATGGTAAAAGTCATAGTCATGGGCTTTTTATCTATTTTTTTTAACGGAAAGAGGAAAGCCTCTCTCTCCAAAAAAAAAGAACAAACTAACAAAATAATGGCAGAGATTAATTTATGGTTGGTATCTTTAAGTTGTGGTTTGCAGACTCAGATGCTTTCAGTGGGCTAGCTTACCTGCCCAAGGTCATATAATATGTTAGTGACAAAGCATGGTCTAGCTTAGAGTATTTAATTATCGAGTTTCTACAGTTAAATACATCTTGATATTTATGCCACATAATATAATGAACATCATGCTGTATTAAACTCTTTTGGAATAGGTAGGATGTAAATCAATGCAATATATATATGTTTTATATGTATATATATTATTTATGTTTATGTATATTTATTAAAGAATGTTTTTAAAGTTTTTAACAATTTAGAGTCAACATATGCATTTATTTATCCATCCATCCACCCATCTATCCATTTATTTAACAAATATGGAAGAATTACTATTATCTCTGAAACTGTGCAAAATGGTAAATATATGGCATAAACAATGAACTTAGAAAATAAGAATATTAGAGTAATAACATTTCTATTTTCTAACACTTCTCAATGAGCAGGTATTTATTTATACTGGCACTTTACCCTTACAACAGCTCCACTAAGGGAGGTAGTACCAGTAGACTTATTTTTATTTTATGAAGGAAGAAGAAGTCATAGAATGGATTTGGAGACTTAGTCTAAGTTACAAAGCAAGTTAGTATCAGGAATTAAACCCATATGTCTTGACTAAAATCTTAGTGATTCTTCTGAACAATAATATAATAAAAATGATGCTTACAACCATTAAAAAATTATTTCAACCCCATCCATTAGTCAAATGCCCATCATCAAGAATAATGGTCTTATATTAAAGCAGGTTTACATAGAAGGAGAAATCACACCTCTACAAAGCAACCAAAACCAGAAACTTTTTTTCATGTTTTTCTGTTTCACATGCACCAAGTAGGAATAACAATAAATGAAACATTCAGGGTTCCAGGGGGAAAAGGTTTCTTTTAGCATGACCTCATATGAACTTTGGAAATGGATGAAAGCAAAATAAAGCATTGGAGTAAGTCAATCACCCACATGAGAATGAAATTTTAAATAAAAGCTAGAAAAGAAAGCAATGGAAGGATAAGAAGCTGTGCTAATTTAATGGCAAGGCAAGGAAATAGCCTGAAATGGTGACATGAATGGTGTGTGAATAAAGCATTAAAGTATGAATTAAGATTAGAGTTTTCTCCTCATCTATATCACATAAATTTAATGAAATCCATTTTACTAGTCCCAGGACTGGGTTAATTAAGCTAGGTTTAACACACTGGTTAATGCATGGGATGGTTCTAGAGGAGGGCTCCCAAACAGAACTTTTTAAAATAATGGAAATGTTCTACATATACACTCTCCAATATCTTGGCCACTATCCACATGTAATTATAAAGCACTTGAAAGGTGTCTGGTGTAAGTAAGGAACTGAATATTTAATTTCATTTTAATTATAATTGATTTAATGTACATAGCACATATGGCTAATAATGGCTACTGTATCAGGCAGTGCAGTTCCAGACCCTTCAGCATCTGTTTCTAAATGAAGTGTTTCAAATGCTCATTTGACATAATTGGCTTATATCCCAGGATCTAAGGCTAGAATCATTCTTAGAGATGATGTAATCTAGTGACTTTCAGACTTCATTGACAGTGACTCTCAGTTAGAAATCAAGTTGAGACGTTATGCACATAGACATGAATGCACATAGAATGAAATTCTACTAAAACTTCATTAAGAAAATGATTACCTTTAGTACTAACGGTTTTATTCTATTTCATTTCATTTTAAAATGTTGTCTATATTTCAAAACAAATTTTGCTGTTTCCAGTTGCCTCATTTTACAGATGAGGGAACTGTGTTCCAGAAACATTGGAAGAACCTCTAATTATGTCAGGAAAGTCTAGCTGAAAACTATTGTTCTGCATTTGGCAGATCACCTTAAAAACAGACATTTACCTTTCAGTCAGAGTGTATACTGGTAGCTATAAATGAACCACCGAACATACCCACTATATTATGCTTCTTCCTGTATGAATCATATTTATGGACAAACTGTATTTTTTATTTGGAGATATTTAAAAGTATGAGGGATGTACACTACCCAAGTCAAGTTTCCCACTTGCCCAGTAGAAGACTAAATGCTAACACAGGACTATAACTTCCTTCAACTGCTAATCTGTGTTAGTGTACAGGAAACTATTCCAGGAACAAAAACTCATAGCACATCTGAGTTTTTTACAAAATGAAATCCTAATCCCCACTTAAAATGTGGGTCACCTTCAATTCAGTACTTTGCTACATATTTGAAATAAAGGCCAATGATTAAAAGATATCTCATTTAAAAAATTTATCTCAAAGATGCTGAAGAAAGAGTAAACACTATCAAGCAGTGGTGCACTGGTTTATCACTCAGACTTTCATACTTACTGGAAGAAGTATTCTAGACTAACTTATGCAATTAAAAATTATATATTATTTTGTTGTCACTACTTAAAAAGGAAAATATAAAGGAAATAAATTAGTTTAGCATTCCCAAACATTCAAGAAGGTTTGGGTCTGACATTTTTAAATTACATTTTGACAGTGTCATAGATATAGATTAAAAAATTTTTTTAAAAACCACTTTATTTCACTCTGTGTTATCATGGTCATTGGGAGGCAACATATCATGAAATCTCTTATCTGCTAGATTTTCTTCACAGCTGCCAACATCCATTCTGTATTTTTTGTTGTTGGACCTTGTTGATCTTACCAATGAGAATGGAAGGTTTTCATACGGCAACCATGATTCATAGTCCTGCCTCAATTAACCTATAAATGGTTTTTCATTTAAAATATACAGTGGTAGCCTTTGTCCAGTCATGAAACTAGAAATGCAAAACACATCTGATCATGCCCAGGCAATGGCAGCCACTCATGACCACTAACTGGCTGATAGCAATCATGAGGGCTCATCCATTTTAAGATGCAGATCTCGACTGTGCAGAAACCCCACAGATACCACCTTAATCAAGTGAATAATGTTAACATGAACTTCTGAAAGACATAGCAACATCACAAACTGCTTGATAGGATGGACTGAGCAGGATCTAACTGTGGGAAAACATCAGGCAAATACAAATGGAGGGACATTCTACAATATAACTGGCCAAAACTTCAAAACTGTCAAGATGACGAAATACAAAATAAGGTCAAAGAACTAATGTAGGTTGGAGGAAACTAAGGAGAAAAAACCAACTAAATGTAATATTGGATCCTGGATAGGATCATGGAACCCAAAATAAGATATTAATAGAAAAACTGGTGAAATATGAATTAACTTTACGGGAAGCTGAGTAAAGGGTATATGGGAACTCTATTATTTTGCAACTTTTCAATGAGTCTAACATTACCTTAAAAATAAAAATAATAAAAATATGCATCATGGAATTGATGAATTATGTAATTTGGGTCCAATATTTCAATGTAAAGGCAATTTAGATTATTCAGATTTTTTTCTGATATAATAATTTTCCTTAGAGAATGTCAAAAGTATTTACAAGAATGCCACAATATAAAGTACATGTAACTATTCTTGACAGTCCTAAAATAGGGCTCACGCCACCAAGAGGCCTGTGTGCGAGTGCAGGTCACTGTCCACACCCCATTTCCGGGGAGCCTGTGCAGCCCGTCACTGCCGGGGTCCTGGGATCCAGGGACGGCTTCCCTGGGAGGACGAATGGCACGCCTCGGGCTGGTGCAATGTCACACTGGCCTCTGCTGCTGGAGGCTCGCCCCGCACTCCGTGCCCCTCCCTCCCCCCTGGCCTGAGTGAGCCAGAGTCCCCGAAGCGGCTGCTCCTTTAACCCTGTCCTGTCTGAGAGAAGAACACATGCCCTCTGGCGACCTACATGCAGAGGCAGGGCCAAGTCCAAAGCTGAGACCCGGGAGCTATGAGAACAAAGAAGAGAAAGGGAAATCTCTCCCAGCAGCCTCAGAAGCAGCGGATTAAAGCTCCACAATCAACTTGATGTACCCTGCATCTGTGGAATACAAGAATAGACAACACATCATCCCAAATTGAGGAGCCAGGAGTCAGTGCTGTGCCTCTGAGGTGCGAGAGCCAACTTCAGGACACTGGTCCATAAGAGACCTCCCAGCTCCACATAATATCAAATGGCGAAAATCTTCCACAGATCTCCATCTCAACACCAGCACCCAGCTTCACTCAACGACCAGCAAGCTACAGTGCTGGTCACCCTATGCCAAGCAATTAGCAAGGCAGGAACACAACGCCACCCATTAGCAGAGAGGCTGCCTAAAATCATAAAACGTCTGCAGACACGCCAAAACAAACCACCAGACGTGGACCTGCCCACCAGAAAGACAAGATCCAGCCTCATCCACCAGAACACAGGCACTAGTCCCCTCCACCAGGAAGCCTACACAACCCACTAAACCAACCTTAGCCACTGGGGACAGACACCAAAAACAACGGGAACTACGAACCTGCAGCCTGCAAAAAGGAGACCCCAAACACAGTAAGATAAGCAAAATGAGAAGACAGAGAAACACACAGCAGGAGAAGGAGCAAGATAAAAACCCACCAGACCTAACAAATGAAGAGGTAATAGGCAGTCTATCTGAAAAAAAATTCAGAATAATGATAGTAAAGATGATCCAGTATTCTATTTCCAAGATCCAAAATCTTGGAAATAGACTAGACAAAATGCAAGAAACAATTAACAAGGACCTAGAAAAACTAAAGATGAATCAAACATTGATTAAAAACACAATAAATGAAATAAAAAATACTCTAGATGGGATCAATAGCAGAATAACTGAGGCAGAAGAACGGATAAGTGAGGTGGAAGATAAAATAGTGGAAATAACTGATGCAGAGCAAAATAAAGAAAAACGAATGAAAAGAACAGAGGACAGTCTCAGAGACCTCTGGGACAACATTAAACACACCAACATTCGAATTATAGGGGTTCAAGAAGAAGAAGAGAAAAAGAAAGGGACTGAGAAAATATTTGAAGAGATTATAGTTGAAAACTTCCCTAACATAGGAAAGGAAATAGTTAATCAAGTCCAGGAGGCACAGAGAGTCCCATACAGAATAAATCCAAGGAGAAATACGTCAAGACACATATTAATCAAACTGTCAAAAATTAAACACAAAGAAATCATATTAAAAGCAGCAAGGCAAAAACAACAAATAACACACAAGGGAATCCCCATCAGGTTAACAGCTGATCTCTCAGCAGAAACTCTACAAGCCAGAAGGGAGTGGCAGGACATAATTAAAGTGATGAAGGAGAGAAACCTGCAACCAAGATTACTCTACCCAGCAAGGATCTCATTCAGATTTGATGGAGAAATTAAAACCTTCACAGACAAGCAAAAGCTGAGAGAGTTCAGCACCACCAAACCAGCTTTACAACAAATGCTAAAGGAACTTCTCTAGGCAAGAAACACAACAGAAGGAAAAGACCTACAATAACGAACCCAAAACAATTAAGAAAACGGGAATAGGAACATACATATCTATAATTACCTTAAATGTAAATGGACTAAATGTTCCCACCAAAAGACACAGATTGGCTGAATGGATACAAAAACAAGACCCATATATATGCTGTCTACAAGAGACCCACTTCAGACCTAGAGACACATACAGACTGAAAGTAAGGGGATGGAAAAAGATATTCCATGCAAATGGAAACCAAAAGAGAGCTGGAGTAGCAATCCTTATATCAGACAAAATAGACTTTAAAATAAAGACTACTAGAAGAGACAAAGAAGGACACTACATAATGATCAAGGGATCGATCCAAGAAGAAGATATAACAATTGTAAATATTTATGCACCCAACATAGGAGCACCTCAATACATAAGGCAAATACTAACAGCCATAAAAGGAGAAATCGACACTAAGACAATCATAGTAGAGGACTTTAACACCCCACTTTCACCAATGGACACATCAACCAAAATGAAAATATAGAAGGAAACACAAGCTTTAAATGATACATTAAACAAGATGGACTTAATTGATATTTATAGGACATTCCATCCATAAACAACAGAATACACATTTTTCTCAAGTGCTCATGGAACATTCTCCAGGATAGATCATATCTTGGGTCACAAATCAAGCCTTGGTAAATTTAAGAAAATTGAAATTGTATCAAGTATCTTTTCCGACCACAATGCTATGAGACTAGATATCAATTGCAGGAAAAGAGCTGTAAAAAATACAAACACATGGAGGCTAAACAATACACTACTTAATAAGGAAGTGATCACTGAAGAAATCAAAAAGGAAATTGAAAAATACCTAGAAACAAATGACAGTGGAGACACGACGACCCAAAACCTATGGGATGCAGCAAAACCAGTTCTAAGAGGGAAGTTTATAGCAATACAATCCTACCTTAAGAAACAGGAAACATCTCGAATAAACAACCTAACCTTGCACCTAAAGCAATTAGAGAAAGAAGAACAAAAACATCCCAAAGTTAGCAGAAGGAAAGAAATCATGAAGATCAGATCAGAAATAAATGAAAAAGAAATGAAGGAAACAATAGCAAAGATCAATAAAACTAAAAGCTGGTTCTTTGAGAAGATAAACAAAATTGATAAACCATTAGCCAGACTCATCAAGAAAAAAAGGGAGAAGACTCAAATCAATAGAATTGGAAATGAAAAAGGAGAAGTAACAACTGACACTGCAGAAATACAAAAGATCATGAGAGATTACTACAAGCAACTCTATGTCAATAAAATGGACAACCTGGAAGAAATGGACAAATTCTTAGAAATGCACAACCTGCCAAGACTGAATCAGGAAGAAATAGAAACTATGAACAGACCAATCACAAGCACTGAAATTGAAACTGTGATAAAAAATCTTCCAACAAACAAAAGCCCAGGACCAGATGGCTTCACAGGCGAATTCTATCAAGGATTTAGAGAAGAGCTAACACCTATGCTTCTCAAACTCCTCCAAAATATAGCAGAGGGAGGAACACTCCCAAACTCATTCTACGAGGCCACCATCACCTTGATACCAAAACCAGGCAAGGATGTCACAAAGAAAGAAAACTACAGGTCAATATCACTGATGAACATAGATGCAAAAATCCTCAACAAAATACTAGCAAACAGAATCCAACAGCACATTAAAAGGATCATACACCATGATCAAGTGGGGTTTATTCCAGGAATGCAAGGATTCTTCAATATATGCAAATCAATCAACGTGATAGGCCATATTAACAAATTGAAGGAGAAAAACCATATGATCATCTCAATAGATGCAGAGAAAGCTTTCGACAAAATTCAACACCCATTTATGATAAAAACACTGCAGAAAGTAGGCATAGAGGGAACTTTCCTCAACATAATAAAGGCCATATATGACAAACCCACAGCCAACATTGTCCTCAATGGTGAAAAACTGAAACCATTTCCACTAAGATCAGGAACAAGGTTGCCCACTCTCACCACTCTTATTCAACCTAGTTTTGGAAGTTTTAGCCACAGCAATCAGAGAAGAAAAGGAAATAAAAGGAATCCAAATTGGAAAAGAAGAAGTAAAGCTGTCACTGTTTGCAGATGACATGAAACTCTACATAGAGAATCCTAAAGATGCTACCAGAAAACTACTAGAGCTAATCAATGAATTTGGTAAAGTAGCAGGATAGAAAACTAATGCACAGAAATCTCTGGCATTCCTATATACTAATGATGAAAAATCTGAAAGTGAAATCAGGGAAACACTCCCATTTACCATTGCAACAAAAAGAATAAAATATCTAGGAATAAACCTACCTAAGGAGACAAAAGACCTGTATGCAGAAAATTATAAGACACTGATGAAAGAAATTAAAGATGATACAAATAGATGGAGAGATGTACCATGTTCTTGTATTGGAAGAATCAACATTGTGAAAATGACTCTAGTACCCAAAGCAATCTACAAATTCAATGCAATCCCTATCAAACTACCACTGGCATTTTTCACAGAACTAGAACAAAAAATTTCACAATTTGTATGGAAACACAAAAGACCCCAAATAGCCAAAGCAATCTTGAGAACAAAAAATGGAGCTGGAGGAATCAAACTCCCTGACTTCAGACTAAACTACAAAGCTACAGTAATCAAGACAGTATGGTACTGGCACAAAAACAGAAAGATAGATCAATGGAACAGGATAGAAAGCCCAGAGATAAACCCACGCACATATGGTCACCTTATCTTTGATAAAGGAGGCAGGAATGTACAGTGGAGAAAGGACAGTCTCTTCAATAAGTGGTGCTGGGAAAACTGGACAGGGTCATGTAAAAGTATGAGATTCGATCACTCCCTAACACCATACACAAAAATAAGCTCAAAATGGATTAAAGACCTAAATGTAAGGCCAGACACTGTCAAACTCTTAGAGGAAAACATAGGCAGAACACTCTATGACATAAATCACAGCAAGATCCTTTTTGACCCACCTCCTAGAGAAATGGAAATAAAGACAAAAATAAACACATGGGACCTAATGAAACTTAAAAGCTTTTGCACAGCAAAGGAAACCATAAACAAGACCAAAAGACAACCCTCAGAATGGGAGAAAATATTTGCAAATGAAGCAACTGACAAAGGATTAATCTTCAAAATTTATAAGCAGCTCATGCAGCTCAATATCAAAAAAACAAATAACCCAATCCAAAAATGGGCAGAAGACCTAAATAGACATTTCTCCACAGAAGATATACAGACTGCCAACAAACACATGAAAGGATGCTCAACATCTTTACTCATTAGAGAAATGCAAATCAAAACTACAATGAGATATCATCTCACACCAGTCAGAATGGCCATCATCAAAAAATCTAGAAACAATAAATGCTGGAGAGGGTGTGGAAAAAAGGGAACACTCTTGCACTGCTGGTGGGAATGTGAATTGGTACAGCCACTATGGAGAACGGTATGGAGGTTCCTTAAAAAACTACAAATAGAACTACAGTATGACCCAGCAATCCCACTACTGGGCATATACCCTGAGAAAACCATAATTCAAAAAGAGTCATGTACCAAAATGTGCATAGCCACCCTATTTACAATAGCCCAGAGCTGGAAACAACCTAAGTGTCCATCATCGGATGAATGGATAAAGAGGATGTGGCACATATATACAGTGGAATATTACTCAGCCATAAAAATAAACGAAACTGAGCTATTTTTAATGAGGTGGATAGACCTAGAGTCTGTCATACAGAGTGAAGTAAGTCAGAAAGAGAAAGACAAATACTGTATGCTGACACATATATATGGAATTTAAGAAAAAAAAATGTCATGAAGAACCTAGGGTTAAGGCAGGAATAAAGACACAGACCTACTAAAGAATGGACTTGAGGATATGGGGAGGGGGAAGGGTAAGCTGTGACAAAGTGAAAGAGCAGCATGGACATATATACACTACCAAACGTAAGGTAGATAGTTAGTGGGAAGCAGCCGCATAGCCCAGGGAGATCAGCTCGGTGCTTTGTGACCGCCTGGAGCGGTGGGATAGGGATGGTGGGAGGGAGATGCAAAAGGGAGGGGATATGGGAACATATGTATATGTATAACTGATTAAATTTATTATAAAAAAAAAGATTTCCTTCAGATTAACTGGCAAAGATTGGTAAAAAAAAAAAAAAAAAAATTTGCTTCCCTTCACTTATGGCAGTTTCCTTCCCTGATGTATATCTTCAGAGTTTACATTTTCACTTGCATGTGCTGCATTGGCTGTAAGCTTTGTTGTGATTCTGTGCAACATTCAGTCCATGTTAACACTTTCTTTATCACATCACCTATTTGTTGTAATAAATATCCAGTTCACACCAAAAAAAATAAAAATAAAATAAAATAAAATAGGGCTCAATTTAGTACATATAAAATTCATATTAAATACACTCACATTCCACGGAACACCCCAACAGTCTTTCACTTTTTTTCCTTACAGATAACACATTTGAAATTTTACCCCTAATAGTAGTCAGTGTCAAGTTTTAACTTCTGTAAGTGGCTACACATTGTCATAGCAATTGGTGCAAAACTATTTCCTAATCCAGTCTAGTGATTATAAATACAGTCTAGAAGTTCTGGGAAATATGCACAGAAAGTATGCAAATCACTTTTTCAGGAAAAAATCGGAGCCTGTTTTCAGTAGAATTTCTGCCTCCATTCAGATGACGCATAATCCAATATCATTTTATGTATTCAAAATGTCATAGTCTTGGAGAATAACTGAGGCAAAAACTTCCTTGAGGAAAGGGTAGGATCTTGCCCCTCACCCTGATCCACCTGCTGGTGTGTGTCCAAATGTATTAAGTGCCTGCAACATCCACTAGCTTTTTACATCTATATTTCAAGGTGCTGAATTTTCTGGTGTTTAATGTATTGAGGTAAATGAGTTTAAAGATGTCAGGATGGCAGTCTTCATGTAAAATCTATCACTGTTTTCTTCATCCTCAACCCAACAAGTAGTCATTCTAAGCATGACTAGTCAAATAGTACTGAGTTTCCTGAGGGGTATATATTGAATTTTATAATTGTAGGACCACAGATGATAAAGACCACAGAGTCCTCTGCTTGCCCATTTTAAAGGTTGATTTTAGCCATACTTCTTTTATCATCTAATAATAATTAACATAATTATACTTACAGTGCATCAGCATCAGTCATTATGATGGTTTCATTATTTAATTTCTATTAGGTAGGTAGCATTATTATCCCAATATTAGAGATTATGAAACTTGATCTTGTAAACATTAAGCAGTTTACATCAGGTCACGCAGGCAGATTTCAGACGTAGGAAATCTAATCTCAAAGCCCGTATTCTTAACCCCTGTACCTCACTGAACAGTTTTACATTCAAAGATTGATAAAACAATCAACTAGCTTTTAAAGAGTTCAGAGATGAAAGTTTAAGTTTTCTTGTTTCCACAAGATAGTGTCAAGGAAGTAATGAGGGCTGAGAGTTTTCAGTTAACCATGAAATTAACTAGAACATTTATTTTTTTCCCAGGTCATGCTGTAAACCTCACATAGTGTATCTAGCTATTGATGTGTAGCAAATTACCCAAAATTTGTCTCCAAATAATAATCATTTATTATAGTCCAAGAATCTGTGGGTTTGCTGGATAGTTCTTTTTTTTTTTTTTTTTTTTTTTTTTTTTGCAGTATGTGGGCCTCTCACTGTTGTGGCCCCTCCCATTGTGGAGCACAGGCTCCGGACGCGCAGGCTCAGCAGCCATAGCTCACGGGCCCAGCTGCTCCACGGCACGTATGATCTTCCCGGGCTGGGGCACGAACCCATGTCCCCTGCATCGGCAGGTGGACTCTCAAGCACTGCGCCACCAGGGAAGCCCTGCTGGATAGTTCTTGTATTATGAACCAGCCTTGGCTAATCGTGACTGGCTCACCTCTCTTTCTAACTTTGCTGACAGCCATTCAGGGTGGCTTCACTCACAGGTCTGGCTATTGACTAGCTGACTGTTGGTGCAAAGGGAGAGATTGGGCCTCATGTTACACAGTGAACTGGACTCTAAGAAAGAATACAAGGCTTGTTGAGACCGAGGTTCAGAACAGACACATCGTCATTTCTACGACATTTTATCGGACATAACAAATCACAAAGCTAGCCTAGATTCAAAAGAAGGATAAACACAGTCCATCTGTTGATGGGAGGAGCTGTAAAGTCACATTTCAAAGGAGATGTGAAGAATTGGAGATATATTTGCAATCAGTTTCTCTCTCTCTCACACACACACAGATACCCACTTGCATAAGGTATCTATCTTCTACATGGATAATTTTATGACTTCATCACCTGAAACACTCTCAACTGCACCATTTCCATCTCACCTTTGTTTGCCCACACATATCCTAGATGTCTCTTACTTCTGAGAACCCACGAATACTGGTCTGACTTCTTGACACAAATGAAAGGATTCAATCTGCAGTTGTAACCTTAATGGGAGTAGTTAGAAGATAGACTGTGGAAGATTGATTGGTCTCTACCTAGTTTCAAATGTTATGTGTAGCAACTTTATGAGTTTGCTGAGAGTGAGAAGACCTTTCTGGATAGCCGTATTTAAGATACACTGCACTCCATTGTTAGGATCACTTTAGTATAGCTTGTTTTCTGGAAGTGTCTGGAAAGTTTGGTATCACCTACTTTCCATAAGTTTAACCTTTTGGAAGTGGGGAGGGGGTACCTACTGCTACTCTACCTTCTAAGTTACTAAACGTACTGTATTCATTACTCTACATTCCTCCCAGCATCACCATGAGTTAGGTATTATTCCCCCTTTATTGGCAGAAAAGTGTAATTTACAGCAGTTAGGTAAATTGGCTAGGACACAGTTAAATTGTTAAGCAGAGTTTGAATTCACATCTATTTAACATAGAAGTTTATTTCCTAAAAATGAAATTGTACTGTGGAAATCTTAGAACAATCAAGCAATTAGAATAATTTACAATTCTAAGAAAAACAATATATAAAGTCATCTCTGCCTCACACATTCAGAGGTTGTAACTTATGACTGAAAGCAATTCTTCATTTGATGATGGAGCTGTGTTCTTTTAATATTCTTAGTAAGATCTAGACCTCAGCTTTTTAAAGCTTTTAAAGCAATATGTTGACCTGTTATTTCACCTATTTATTTTTTAGTTTCCTTGAGTTGTTTACTGCACGTTATATATGGTGTTACCATAACTATTTTTTAATCTTCTTTCTAGATTGTTCATTATAAACTAATCACTGATTTATAACACTGATTGAAATATGACATAATATTTTACCTTTATTAAAAAAAACTCACTACTTAAAAACGAATGTCCTTGAAATATATTATTTTTGTTTTGTGGTTATTTTGTACAATTTAAATATATTGCTGCTAAGTGGAATACATTCTAGCCATATCGTCCAGATACATGGACTGGTAATGACTTCATTTATTTTGAATGAATAATATGTGATTTTATAGGAGACTAAGACCACTCTTACCTTACCACTATTACCTATAGAGGTGGTAAGAGTAGGTGCTTATCACAGCTTAGATTGGTCAGATCAATGAGAATCATAATGGGATGTTTTAATAAAGGATTTTTTACTGATTATAAAAGCATTGCATATTAATTGTTGAAAAACAGAACATTAACAAAAAGTAAAGAGAATAAAAATAAATGCCAGAATTTAACACTCAGAAATAATTCCTAATACTGGGAGACATTTCCTCCCAGTATTTTTGTATGATTTTTAAAATTGCCTAGTTGATATCATACTCTATATAAATGTATATACTATTCTTCCTACGTATAATATAGCACATAACATTAATGCTTTTTAGCATTAACAGATTGAAGAATAAGAAAATCAAGGAATGAAAGAACATTGTGTTAAGATGATTATTAGAATGAAAATTTTCTAAAATTCATTTATTTAATCATTTACTGAAAGACCATTTATAGAAAGCTTACTTTTTAGGCACTGGTAAAAACATGGAAATCTACTCCTTTTCTTTAAGAAACTCCAGATAGTAAAATTACAATTTCATGATAGAATAGCAATAATAGAAGTATCTGCAGTGTTCTGTAGATAATACAGAACAGGGAATATTCTTGGGGAATGAGTTATTATTGTAATACAATTGATGAGACTTAGAATTCTCTTTGTGATTTTGTGTGTTATTTTGCTTGACATTTAAACATACATACATTCTAAACATAAGTAAACATCTTACTCTAATACATAAAAAAAGCCTAGTATTTCACTAAAGACCCATAGGTGTTAATATTTTAGTATTTGCAAAGGGAAGCTGTAACATGCATTGACCTGGATGTGATTCCTCACAGTGTTTATGAGATTCACATTATTCTTTATTTTGCTTCTGTTTTCAGGGGTTTTTAGTTTATTCCTTGATTTTTATGCGTGCCTCTTTTTTTCTCTTTTTATTAAACTGGGACACCACAAATGTTTGAAAAAAGATGGAGTCTGTGCTGGGAACATTTTTTTCATCCGTTAGTGGAGATATTATGAATGAGCCATCAGGGACCTGTAATTGGTATTCTTTTAAAACAAGAATTCTCTTTTTCTTGGTGAACAATACGAGTCACTGTATGGCTTCAGTAAAGAGGAGGTCATTCATTTTGCCACCAGACAGGTTTAATACAACTAAAGGCAACTACAAAGTGGTAGAAATGAGATTAGTAATAAAGTTGGACTTTAATCTTCCAGATTGAAAAATGCATTTCATCAAAGTGGATTTCCTGTTGAGCATACATCTAGCAAATTCACACAACTGTAGTAAGAAAATGATCACAATGTGTACCTCAGTGGGTTAGGGCTTATTGGCGTTATGTAGGAGACACATTTCAATAACACTCCTTTCCCTCTCTTCCTCTGTTTCTTCTTCTCCCATTCTCATCAGGCACCAGATTGTTAAAGTAGATCATTTTCTAAAGTTGAGCTTGTTTCCATGGGTAATCTGTTTATTAAAATGATAATCTGTTAGTATCTTTAATGAAATGTATTTAAACATACATGGGGAAGATTGTTGGCTCAACTATAGTCAAATTAGCAGTAACTTGAATGGGAAGTAACGTCATTAGATCTACATTTACCTATGATTAATATTTATACATTCAGCGTTTATTTTGACAGATATTTATTGATTACTGTGTACTCAAGTCTAGAAATGAAATGATGAATGAGATACAATCCCTTTCCTCAAAGTTCTATCTGCACAAGTTTCTGTGAATATAGGTAACTATTACACTACATTAATAATTCTATAATAGATATATTAGAGACATTCTAAGAAATCACATATATCATTAAAAGGTGCTAAGGGGGTTGGCTACCTGTAGAGACTGATACAACACTGGAAATGAATATGATCAGATCTTTGCTCTAGCCAGAAAATTCTAACAGAGTGTGGAGGGCAGTGTGAAGGGGTGGTTTATTGATATTGGAATTAGGGTGACTGATTAGAGACTTCTGTTCCATTAGCAGCAGCAAAACTGAAGCTTGTATTGTTAGTGGGCAGAAGGAGGGCTTAATTCTATAACAGAAGGAGAAAGAAGGGAATATTTGTATTTCTCTGGACATGCAAAGGTGTTAACATTAGCAAAATAAAAGTTAATGCTTCATCAGAAAACATTAAACTTTGCTGTACATACAGTTTTTTTTGTTTTTTGTTTTTTTTGTTTTTTGGTACACAGGCCTCTCACTGTTGTGGCCTCTCCCGGTTGCGGAGCACAGGCTCCGAACGCGCAGGCTCAGCGGCCACAGCTCATGGGCCCAGCCGCTCCGCGGCATGTGGGATCTTCCCAGACCGGGGCACGAACCCATGTTCCCTGCATCGGCAGGCGGACTCTCAACCACTGCGCCACCAGGGAAGCCCGTACATACAGTTTTATACCAAGAATGCAAGCAGCTCTCTTAATATATAGCTTCATACCTAAAGGTCTAATATTTTTTATCTATGACCATAGATTAAAAGATTCTAGGTATTCTGAAATTACTTTCCTTCCAATTGAGTAATTTGATTGTCAGATTTTTAGTCTTATGTGAGCTAATGGGGTTTAGACTAAAACTATATAAATATATTTCTATTTTTTACTGTAAAAATGAACGTATTTATTGATTTGAATTTCTAGAGGAAGACTGGTTTTAACAGTTTAACATAAAAGTACTTAAAGTATAATTTCATATTTTGTAAGCATTATTTTGTAACTATTAGATCTGCATTTTAGTCACATTAAAGATTAATTTTAACAAGATCATTTAAATAAGAGTGGTAATCACAAAAAAGAGTGGTAATCAAAAGCAAATTACTATAATGTTCATTTATATTTATAATGTAATTTCTCAAATGTAAGGTAATTTTAAGCCTGTACCCATTATTACAATTGCTGAAAAGTAAATTTTAAAAAATATTAAAAGAATATACAGTATGCTGTTATCCTCAGATTTTTAGACATTTGTATTCCTCTATCATAAATATCCTCTTTTCCTTCATTTTCCAAAATAAATTCCATTCATTTTCAAAAGAATTTATTTTGGAAAATGAAGTATGGATACTTTTTGTGTATTATGTAGTCCATTTTCAAATTTTCAAAGGTTACATAATTTGATTAGCCAGAACCATTTCTTTCACCTTGCCCTTATGGTTGTGTCCAGGTCTGTCCTAGTTGTGAGGCCACTCAGGATGTTGGATATTTAATTACTGAGTCAACAAGTATTTATTTAAATACTATATAAAGTACATGGTGTCAGTTAATAAAATACAAGGCATTTTATAATAATTTTTAATTTTTGGCTCAAAGAGAATAGTTTGACCTTCCTTGATACACTGACTGTTTGGGTTCCCTTATTCAGAAATGTATATTGTGTGCCTATCAAATACCACATATCATGCTAGATAGATATTGGGAATACAAAGATGAGTAAGGCTGTCTTCACAACTCACTGTTAGTAAGAGAGAATGTACACAGAGAGTAACAAGGCCTTTTGATAAGTGCCCTTATATCACAATGAAGAGAGTACTGTTTGACTCACAGAGATGAGAGTGATGAATTTTGCTTAGGAGAACATGTCTAAATGCTTGGTTACTTCAATATGGTAAAAAATCCACTACAATACATACAGAAGTCCAGAGTATAAAGAAGCAAGGTCTAGGGACTTCCTAGGTGGTCCAGTGGTTAAGACTGTGAGCTCCCAATATAGGGGACGCATGTTCAATCCCTGGTTGGGAACTAAGATCCTGCATACCTCAAGGAAAGATCTAAAAAAAAAAAAAAAAAAAAGAAGCAAAGTCTAGTTATGAGCATTGTTTCAGGAAAAGATATCTGAGAACTCAAAGTTCAGCATTTTAAAAAAAACATTTGTTTTTTTGCAGGTATTTTGAATTGTCAACTGTAAAAGCCCACTTAGAATGAGTACTGTATTTATTGAATTAATTGAATTTCAATCCTGGTTTTGAAAGATAATTGCCCAACAGAAAGAATATAATCAAAACTTAGACCTCTCAATTATCATAAACGATGCAAAGAAAAGACATTAATTGAGAAATCATCTTATGAGCACTGTCTATTCAGGATCAGGCCCCTATTCTGGATGATTGTGAAAGCAAGCCTAGGCGTCATCTTGTGGGAGGTAGAGAGAAGAAGCACTTTACTAATTTAATTGTTAGCATTGAGTAAGACACATAACCACTTGGTGCTTTAGTTTCTTCTGTTTTAAAATGGAAAATATTTTCAAGATACTTCTTCCATATCCAAAATTGTATTTTTATCATCCTACAAAGGAGAAAACCAGTGGTTTTCAGAAACTTTGTAGTGTGAGAAAAATGTGAAAGGAAATCAAATCTTCAGTGGTAAGATCAGCAGTAATTTAAGAAAGCAAGACAATATCCCAAGATTTGGAGAAACCAAACAAACAAAGATAAGCAGAAAAATTTTTCCTTAACTGCTCCAACTTCACTCCCATATGCAACACTGACTTAAGCCCAATAGTTGTGCTACTTCATGATAACTCTGGCAGAGTTATATATTGTCTTAATCCATTTAAAACTCTTATTTGAAATGTGCTTCATATTGAGACCCAGGAAATAGTTCAGGAAATATTATTTAAAAGAAAAATGAAGGCAAACAAAAATGTAAACATTCATTTTCCTGACCTGCAGTAAAAATTGTAGAATTACTATTTAAGGTCAGTCATATTAATCTGTCCGATAGTTAAATCATACTAGTCAGTCCAGTAGTTAGTCTGGTATTCCTCCCATTTTACAAGTGAGGAAACTGAGGCACAGAGGTACTCAAATAGTTGCAGTGATGGTTTCATTGCTCTAATGTCTGAATTTTCCTTATGAATTTCTGTAATTATGGATGTCTGGCTATCAGTTTTGTCATCAATAATGTGACTGATTGGATTAAATAATATTTTAGACCCCTAGGTTTTTTTCCTACCGGGATTTACATAAACTACACTTACATATACAGCTCTAATGTAGTGTAGATTACTGAAAATATATGAGAAGGCAGCAAATTTGACTCACACCCTTGGAGTGCTGTTTGCACTGCCACACATTGGCCAAGCTTCCATCATATCACACTTAAATATAACTACAGGCCTTTTGTTCTTACTCATTCCCTCCTCCTCTACCTGCCTTTTGCAATAATCCATCTGGAGTCTGATCTGAACAAAGAAAAGCATTGTGTTGTTGGATTAGAAAATTGTTCCAAATATTCTCTATTCTTGAGCAATATATGGTCTAGTAGAAGCCATAGCAAATAACTGCACATAAGCTAGTGTTTGAACACCAGCCTCTGAGATATCCTAATTGACTCTCCTTTTTTCTCCTTCAATTCACATAGCTAGGCCAGTCTTCTTTTTAAAAAAAAAATCACTTCCTTGCTCTCAGGCCTGTGCCTAAAATCCTCATCTCTTCTGTGATTTTTCTTAAACTAAATTTCAATTTCTGTGCTTAACCTGAAGGGTTATATTCCCTGTTGCAACCATTTTTTCTCATTTCTACACAACACACCTTTTGCTTAAATTAGCAGTTTCCTCACTACTCTCTGGCTTCCTTAGTTCCTGTTGTCATGCTCACTTCAGTGCCATTACTCCAATTAAACAGTTCTTCCTTTCTCAGTGAATGATAGAAATGTTCTTCTGTATTAGCAAGGAATCGGTTCCAGATCTGCAAATGCTTGGCTACGAAGATCCTTAGATGCTTAAGTCCCTTTTATAAAATGGTGTATTACAGATACTGAGAGCTCCCTGTATGCCATTGATAGGTCCATTTCTGGTAAGTCCAGCTCTATTCTTACCTGCATGACCAGAATCTGCCTTCTGGCTTCTTGCAGTCAAGTAATGGATCTTATTATTGCCTTCTAAGGATGAATATTGTTTCCACATGGAGCTTGAGTTCTTGGCCCTCTCTCTTTCCTGACTATTTAGAAACTTAAGAATAGGGCTTGAGCAGAAGCAAGAACTACAGCACTGCAGCCTGTGGAATAAAAACCACATTCACAGAAAGATAGACAAAATGAAAAGGCAGAGGACTATGTACAAGGTGAAGGAACAAGATAAAACCACAGAAAAACAACTAAATGAAGTGGAGATAGGCAATTTTCCAGAAAAAGAATTCAAAATAATGATAGTGAAGATGATCCAGGACTTTGGAAAAAGAATGGAGGCAAAGGCAAAAACAGAGATGAACAATACAATAACTGAAATGAAAAATATACCAGAAGGAATCAATAGCAGAATAACTGAGGCAGAAGAACGGATAAGTGACCTGGAAAACAGAATGGTGGAAATCACTGCCACGGAAGAGAATAAAGAGAAAAGAATGACAAGAAATGAAGACAGCCTAAGAGACCTCTGGGACAACATTAAATGCACAAACATTTGCATTATAGGGGTCCCAGAAGGAGAAGAGAGACAGAACGGAGCTGAGAAAATATTTGAAGAGATTAGAGTCAAAAACTTCCTTAACATGGGAAAGGAAATAGCCACCTAAGACCAGGAAGCACAGAGAGTCCCAGGCAGGATAAACCCAAGGAGGAACATGCTGAGACACATAGTAATCAAATTGACAAAAATTAAAGACAAAGAAAAATGATTAAAAGCAACAAGGGAAAAATGAAAAATAACATGCAGGCAAACTCCCATAAGGTTGAGAGCTGATTTCTCAGTAGAAACTCTACAAGCAGAAGGAAGTGGCATGATATATTTAAAGTGAAGAAAGGGAAGAACCTACAAACAAGATTACTCTACCCAGCAAGGATGTCATTCAGATAAAATGGAGAAATCAAAAGCTTTACAGACAAGCAAAAACTAAGCGAATTCAGCACTACCAAATCAGCTCTACAACAAATGCTAAAGGAACTTCTCTAAGTGGGAAGCACAAGAGAAGAAAAGGACCTACAAAAACAAACCTAAAACAATCAAGAAAATGGTAATAGGAACATACATATCGATAATTACCTTAAATGTGAATGGATTAAATGCTCCAACCTAAAGACACAGGGTCACTGAATGGATTCAAAAACAAGAGACCCACTTCAGACCTAGGGACACATACAGACTGAAAGTGAGGGGATGGAAAAAGATATTCCATGCAAATGGAAATCAAAAGAAAGCTGGAGTAGCAATACTCAGATAAAATAGACTTTAAAATAAAGAATGTTACAACAAACAAAGAAGGACACTACATAATGATCAAGGGATCAATCCAAGAAGAAGATACAACAATTATATATGCACCCAATGTAGGAGCACCTTGATACATAAGGACAATGCTAACAGCTATAAAAAAGGAAATCAACAGTAACACAATAATAGTGTGGGAATTTAACACTTCCCTTACACCAATGGACAGATCATGAAGACAGAAAATTAATAAGGAAGCACAAGATTTAAATGACACAATAGACCAGAGAGATTTAATTAATATTAATAGGACATTCCATCTGAAAACAGCAGATTACACTTTCTTTGCAAGTGCACATGGAACATTCTCCAGGATAAATCACATCTTGGTCACAAATCAAGCCTCGGTAAATTTAAGAAAATTGAAATTATATCAAGCATCTTTTCCTACCACAACACTATGAGATTAGAAATCAATTACAGGGAAAAAAACATAAAAAAACCCAGAAACTTATGGAGGCTAAACAAAAGGCCAAACAACAGTCAAAGAGGAAATCAAAAAAATACTTAGAGACAAATGACAATGAAAACACGACTATCCAAAACCTATGGGATACAGCAAAAGCAGTTTTAAGAGGGAAGTTTATAGCAATTCAGTCATAACTCAGGAAACAAGAAAAATATCAAATAAACAACCTAACCTTACACCTAAAGCAACTAGAGAAAGAAGAACAAACAAAACACAAAGTTAGTAGAAGGAAAGAAATCATAAAGATCAGAGCAGAAATAATTGAAATAGAAACAAAGAAAACAATAGCAAAGATCAATAAAACTAAAAGCTGGTTCTTTGAGAAGATAAACAATTGATAAACCCTTAGCCAGACTCATCAAGAAAAAGAGGGAGAGAACTCAAATCAATAAAATTAGGAATGAAAAAGGAGAAGTTACAATGGACACCACAGAACTACAAAGCATCATAAGAGGCTACTACAAGCAACTCTGTGCCAATAAAATGGACAACTTGGAAGAAACGGACAAATTCTTAGAAAGGTCTAAGCTTCCAAGATAGAACCAGGAAGAAATAGAAAACATGAACAGACCAATCACAAGTAATGAAATTGAAACTGTGATTAAAAATCTTCCAACAAACAAAAGCCCAGGACCAGATGGCTTCATAGGTGAATTCTATCAAACATTTAGAGAAGAGCTAATGCCTATCCTTCTCAATTCTTCCAAAATATTGCAAAGGAAGGAACAGTCCCAAACTCATTCTATGAGGCCACCATCACTTTTTTACCAAAACCAGAGGAAGATACTACAAAAGAAGAAAATTACAGACCAGTATCACTGATGAATGTAGATGCAAAAATCCTCAACAAAATACTAGCAAACAGAATCCAACAGCATATTAAAAGGATCATATACCATGATCAAGTGGGGTTTATCCCAGGAATTCAAGGATTCTTCAATATACACAAATCAATCAATGTGATAAACCATATTAACAAATTGAAGAATAAAAACCATGTATGTGATCATCTCAATTGATGCAGAGGAAGCTTTCAACAAAATTCAACATGAATTTATGATAAAAAATCTCCAGAAAGTGGGAATAGAGGGAGCCTACCTCAACATGGTAAAGGCCATATACAATAAACCCACAGCAAACATCATTCTCAGTGGTGAAAAAAATGAAAGCATTTCCTCTAAGATCAGGAACTAGACAAGGATGTCCACTCTCACCACTATTATTCAACATACTTTTGGAAATCCTAGCCACAGAAATCAGAGAAGAAAATGAAATAAAAGGAATACAAATTAGAAAACAAGAAGTAAAACTGTCATGGTTTGCAGATGACATGATGCTATACATAGATAATCCTAAAGATGCCACCAGAAAACTACTAGAGCTAGTCAATGAATTTGGTAAAGTTGCAGGATACAAAATTAATGCACAGAATCTCTAGCATTCCTATACACTAACATCAAAAGCTCAGAAAGAGAAATTAAGGAAACAATCCCATTCAACACTGCAACAAAAAAAATAAAATACCTCGGAGTAAACCTACCTAAGAAGGTAAAAGACCTGTACTCAGAAAACTATAAGACACTGATGAAAGAAATCAGGGTGACATAAACAGATGGAGAAATATACCACGTTTTTGGATTGGAAGAATCAATATTGTGAAAATGACTGTACTACTCAAAACAATCTACAGATTCAGTGTAATCCATATCAAATTACCAATGGCCTTTTTTTTTTACTGAACTAGAGCAAAAAATCTTAACATTTGTATGGAGACATGAAAGACCCTGAATAGCGAAAGGAATCTTGAGGGAAAAAAATGGAGTTGGAGACTTTACTACAGAGCTACAGTAATCAAGACAATATGTTACTGGCAGAAAAACAGAAATGTAGATCAATGGCTCCAGAGCATGTGGGGCTCAGTAGTTGCAGCACGCAGGCTCTCTAGTTGTGGCACATGGGCTCTAGAGCACGCATGCTCAATAGTTGTGGCATGAGGGCTTAGTTGCCCTACGGCACGTAGGATCTTAGTTCCCCGACCAGGGATCAAACCCACATCCCCTGCATTGGAAGGCGAATTCTTAACCACTGGACCACCAGGGAAGGCCCCTAATTAATTTTTAAAACAACATATTTAAAAGTGAAAATAAAATGTACATATTTTGAACGTCCAACCTTCTATAGCATAATTATATTATGCCACAAAATAAATAGAGGGTGAAGGCATAAGGGATATTTAGAGATGGATTGAAGTATAGTTTCAATCTCTCTGACTTAATTTGGGCTCCTGGAAGAGTCAGGTCACAAAAGTCATATAAATAAGCCACAGAAGAAAGCATACAGACACTAGTAAGTTACAGCCATTAAAGAGTGACCTCATATGTAGAAGTTGGATTTTCTACCTATTCAGTTTTATTGGTCAATTATTGCATTCATTTTAGCATGAAGTATCTCATTAACATTTTATACCATTTTGAAAAATTAGATTCATGAACAAGTACATCCCTCAAAAATAAGATTGGAAGGTATTTGTGAAGTGGTTATAGATACTTTATATTTTGGCCTGAGAATTTGGGTTAATGGCAGAATTTTGTTATTTCTTATCAGCTTCTAAATCACAGGATTCATTACTAGGTGGTAAAAATGACCACACTTGATTTTCTCTCTTGCTGATAGCTTCACTTAAGTAAAAGTATAAAATGTTCTGTTGGCTTATATTTTATGTTTCCATAGTGATCTAAGGTAGAGGGTGAACAAAAGCTACTATAATTTTTGTAAATAAAGTCTTGGTGAAACACAGCCACGCTCATTCTTTACATATTTTCTATAGCTTATTTTGTACTATAATGGCAGAGTTGAGTAGTTGCAACAAAGTTTATGATCTGCAAAGCTTAAAGTATTACTAGCTGGCCCTTTATAGAAAAAAATGTGCTGACCCCTGATATAGACAACAGTGTAGGAGGTATATGTTAAATGTTCAAACACACATGCATAATTTAATATTTTGACAGACCTTTGAAGAATTATTAAGTCCTGTGGCGTGAGTGATACTACCAAAGCAAACAAGGGGACCATCTTTAGAAGCTATTAAGACAGTTGAGAAGTGTAGCAAGGGTGAGCAGTGGAATACACTCTTTTTTTTCTTCCTAAATAGTACATCTCCAAGACTTATTTTGCATAATGGAAACTTTGTACCATTTGACAAACACCTCCCCATTTCCCCCTCCCCACAGACCCTGGCAAGCACCATTATACTCTCTTCTATGTGTTTAACTCTTTTAGATTCCATATATAAGTGAGATCGTGCAGTACTTGCTTTCTGTGTTCACTTAGCATAATATCCTCTGGGTCCCCCCCATGCTGTCACAAATGGCAGGGTTTCCTTCTTTTAAGGCTGACTGATATTCTATTTCATATATTTTCTTTATCCATTCATCCATGAAAGGACATTTAGTTGTTTCCATGTCTTGGCTAAGGTGACTAATCCTGCAATGAACATGAGAGTGGAACACAGTTTTAAAAAGGGTTCCCTTTTGTTTCTTTGTGATAATTTGGGTCAGATTGATTGTTAAGACTCTGACCGGAAGATGTTAGAGAAACAAGGTGAAAGCAAGAAGTTAATCAGAGGGTCATTGCTTTTTACGCTCTTACTGCTCACCTGTGGTGCAGGCACTGCTTCCTCATTCCCCTGAGAAGCTGGTACAACCAGAGTACCAAATCACCACCCTACCTCTCCACCAGCTCCCCCGATGTGAGAACTTGACTATCTCAATTTCTGTTCTGTTATAGGTAAGTGTGCCTGTGTAAATCAGACACGCAGTAGTATTTTATTAGGAACATTTGACCAGAAATTGTGTTTAGGCCATAATCCTTATTAATTGGGTTTTGAGCAAATCACTTATTCTTTCTTGGTCTTTGTTTCCTTGTATAAAAGATGTCTATAATATTTCATTTGTTTTGTCTACATCAGTTATACTTCATAGTATTAGCAACAAGAAAAGAGAGGAGATATGTAAAAGTGTTTTGAAGAACATAAAGCACTGTTCAAATATAAGCTGCTATATACTTGCAGTATTTATTGTTATTTTGCAGCACTGACACGTAGGACTAGAGTAGTCCTGAGGTGCTAACCCAAAATAGCCTGATGAAGTGATGTCGTCTGACCCAGCCTGACCTAATGACAGTTTGCTCTGGGAAGTCTCTGGGACAAGATATTTCAGTTATTTACATCCATTTTAGTGTGGCTTAGACATCAAATATTAATTGCTGGCCAGACATGGTGGTGGTAAAGACTTACGTGGACTTAGCTGTACTGCACTTTCCTATGATCTTCTCTAAGAAGGAAATAAGAAACGTAGGCCTCCATAACATATATGCTGCATAGCTCATAGTAAGTAACCAGTTTTGTTGTTGTTTGTTTTAAATGAATTTATTCATTTTTGGCTGTGGCGGGTCTCTGTTGCTGCACACCGGCTTTCTCTAGTTGCAGCGAGCAGGGGCTACTCTTCGTTGTGGTGCACGGGCTTCTCATTGCCGTGGCTTCTCTTGTTGCAGAGCACGGGCTCTAGGCACGCGGGCTTCAGTAGTCATGGCACGTGGGCTCAGTAGTTGTGGCTCGCAGGCTCTAGAGCACAGGCTCAGTGTTTGTGGCACATGGGCTTAGTTGCTCTGCGGCATGTGGGATCTTCCCAGACCAGGGCTCGAACCCGTGTTCCCTGAATTGGCAGGCAGATTCTTAACCACTCTGCCACCAGAGAAGTCCAGTAAGTAACCAGTTTTATTGAAGGAATGACTGGGGGAAAATGAATAAATTTGTACATACATGTGCTTAAAGAGAGAGAAGGAAATTGAGAGAAAGGAAATGAAGAACCAGTAAGAAAATGTTAAATGTCAGAAAGTCAAGTAGGCAATAAAGATTTTGAAGAGTGTACAAAGGAGAATTAGTAAGAGAATGAAGTGTCTGATAAGGAATTAATAAGATGTATAGATAGTTGAGAATATATTAGGCACTATGTATAAAATTTGCCTGTTATAGTATTTTCCTGCTAATCAAAGTATAACGTGGATATCCATAAAAGATGTTGAAATTTCTGTGCTCCCAATGGAAATATGATGAGATTTATTTAAATCAAGGCTATATACTTCTACACCTCAATAAGGATATAATATGTTAATTGAATCTGGGGCTGAGGCCCTTTTCATTTTGTCAGCTACTAGACTACAAGTTAATTATGAGTTCTTTGTACTTATCCTACAAGAAAAGCAAAGTTCTCATAATATTACATTTGAAAGGCATCCAGCACTCAAGTGACTATATTTCCATGTTTCATAGTCTAAGGAATTACACTATTGTAGAAAATGTTTCAGGGTTCTTTACATTGTTGTCTTGGGTTACTCTATGCTAATCTAGATCATTTTATAGCTATAGAAACTAAAGAGCTATAAAGTGAACCACCAAGAGAAACTCATAATAAAATATTAAATTAGACGTTCTCCCTAAAGAATAACTACATCTGAAAAGTGAATGAGGTATTTTGTTAGGTACATGCATTTTCAGAGTTAACTAGGGTGCCATTTAGCACATTGGAGTAGTTTTTGCAAACTTCCCAAGAGGTCTGAAAGAAAGGAATGAGTTTCTCAAAGTGCCTGTTTTTCCACTGGGGAACAATTGAAATTAGAAGAATCTGTTTGAATAAATGGCTTCTCCCTCCCTGTGTGTTCACAGAACAATTGTAGTCAATACAGGATTTTCCCATTTTACCAGCTAGGATGGGGAGAAGTAATCTAAAACTTGTGTCTAAGGCTTCCCTTGCCAAAAGCTCTTTTAACTGCAGTCATCTTGGGATGGCTGAAATTAGGAATTTCGAGGAAACAAGAAGATGAACTGGTTGGAGGAACTATAGAGATTTTATCCAGCACTAATAGAAAAGAACTTTTCCTGGAATCCTAAAATTAAATATGGTTTCCAGAGGGTAAAGTACAATATGGATAGATTTAGTCACTGTTCCAAACTAAACCTATGAAAGATATCTTCAGGTGACTAAAAATAAAAGTAGGTATTTTGTTACAGTTATTTCAAATCAAAAATTTCCTGTTACTAGGAATAGTAATGATAGTTAATGATAAGCTATAAATATCTAATATTATTTACCATTTTGTTAATTACCAATGGGAGAATGATAATATCCTCCAACTCATGAAAAAGCACAGTAGAGACAACTGGAGACAGTAAGTTGCAATGGTTAAAAGGGAAAGTTCTGGAGTTGGTTCACCTGTGATGAAAATCTGGTTCCACTATTTACTGTCTAGGTGAACTTACATAATTGTTAACTTTTAAAATTCTGTTTCTCTAATTATGCATAATTATATAACATAACATAATTATATGTTTAGATCATTAAATTGAATGATGCAGCCAAAGGGTACATGTCACAGTGTCTGACACATAGCAATCATAAAGGTGAAGACATATTGTCAGTTCTGCCATTATTTATTTTTGTCTCTTTACCCCATAGCTTTTCAGCAACGTTTACAAGTTGTGCCATTGGCATTTAAGTTGGTTGATCCATTAAAAATAATTTCCTGTTTCTTAGCTAATGAATAGATGTTAACTAACGTCTTTATATGAAGAATTACTTCTTGAGGTATGATGTTTATTATTTTTTTTTAAGTGGCAAATGAATGGTAAAGTGCTAAAGGAAGTGAGCCTAATTTATTCACAAAGCATGGACACATGTCTATGTGGATGTCTATGTAGGTGATGGATGCTAATTTAAAGGTGGCCAAGGGATCATGGCCAATTATTAAATTCATTTATATTTTTAACGTTTTGTGAAGTTAATAATGCCTTAATGATCTTGCTGATGTTTCTGGAGATGCACTCGCTAGAATATGGAAGGTGACCATTACTTCTTGAAAGATTTCATTCTGTTCACCTTTCACAATTGTATACATCTTGCGATAGACGTGCAGAAGATAAGAACTTTCTCACAGAGTCAAATGGAGTGAAGCTTCTCTCTCCTAATGACTAAAAGGGAAAAAAAAAGTAAAGATCCCAGTTCTTAGAACCTGGAGATAGTGTGAATGGGTCCCAGGACGTGCCAGACCAAGCCATGGAGATGACACATGACTGGGACTAGTGAAGAAGAAATTCACCCCTCTACAAACAGTGCTTATACTCAGCTATGTCTGAATATAAGGGGCTATTTGGTTTGCATCCATTTATTGGGAAGTGTTTAATTTTGCTTCTAATAATTTTATATGTGTACAGTAATTCACATTTAGTATACACATATGATGACTTCGCACTTCAGAACTACAGCACATTCTAGATTAAGAAATCAATGTTTTAGTTGAGTTTTGAAACCATTGTAAGCACTGTGAGGATAGATGTTTCTGTCTTACAGATGAAGAAATTGAGTCTTAGGTAGGTCGGGTAAATTGCTTATTGCCACACAATTACTAAATGGTAGAGTTTGGGTGCAAAAATCACAGACTTTCTTCATTTTCCATTATACTGCTATGCCTAATAAAGCAAGCATTTTCATATGACTTTTTTTGGTCATGTATGTAGATTATGCCATTTTTATTTAAAATAATTCAGCTTTTTCTAAAAGAATGATGCATTCCTTTAATTCCTAATTATGTATTTTGCTTCTATCATCTGCATTCAGATACCAATTTCACTGCTTAGTAGCTGTGAGAACTTGCATAACTTAATCCCTCGAAGACTGTTTTGTTTTTCTCCTCTGTAAAATGAAAATTCTCAGGATTCTTATTTAAAATGCAGAGTCCTTCTTGGACCTCTTCAATCTGAAAAAATATATATGAGTAGGCTTACAAGATGATTCGTATGTACATTACAATTTGAAGTTAACCACATTTATCTTAACTTTAGCTTATATATTCCCTGGTAATAGCTGTTTTAGAGAAATCTAAATATATGTGGTCTATAACCTCATTCACAGAAAAAAAATTTTTAATTTTATATTTAAAAGTAATATTAGATGTTACATAATAAGTAAGAAAATTTTTTGTGGACTTTAGTTTAAAAATTGTATTATATTTTAGTTATTGTGGGAGCACAAAAATTTACCTGTTTCATTTTTTTTAAATAACAGGAATATATGTCTATTTTAGAAAAATTTTAACTTACAGAAAAATGACAAAAATACAGACTGTTATGTTTTGGTCCTCTTCCTCCTTCATTCCCTGCTTCTTCTCAGTGTCCTTTGCTGTCTCATCCTCATCATCCAAAACCTGTGAATATTGGTGTGCTCAGGGCTCAGTCCTCAGAAGTGTTCTCTTCTCTATTCTCTCCCCAGATAATTTCATCAGTTCCTAGGGCTTTCAAGTTACCTCTCCATGCTGACAATTCTTAAATGTATATCTCCAGCCCTTAACTCTTAAGAAATTCTAGATTCTTAGGTCTATGTGCATACTTAACTTATTCACTTGGATTTCAAAGAGTTTGTAGACTGAACATGTCCATAATCAATTTCCTGGTCCTTCTGTAGTTTCCCTTATCTCCTGCCATCCAGCTACTGAAATCGAAAACCTTAGGATTATCCCTGAATCCTCCCTTTCTTTCCCACCTCATTTTTTTTTTTTAAGCCACGCTTTAGCATGTGGGATCTTAGTTCCTGACCAGGGATTGAACCCGTGCCCCCTGCAGTGGAAGCACGGAGTCTTCACCACTGAACCACCAGGGAAGTCCCCCAACCTCATTTTTAACCCTTTAGCAAATCCTGTTGGTTCTGCCATCAAAATGTGCTCAGAATCCCCCAGGCTCTTCTCAATACTGCCAGAATGATGGTGTTAAAACTCAAGTTAGATCATGTTACTCCTCTTATCAGAACCTTCTGTGGCTTCTCTTTTCACTCAGCATGTAAGCGAAAGTCCTTAAGCTGTTCCTGCAAAACATTCCCTGACTTCCTCTTATTACTCTCCTGTTTACTTCATTCCAGACATGTTGGTCTCCTTGCTCTTTATCTAAAATGTCAGCATATTTCTGATTTAGGACATTTGCACCACTGTTTTCTAAGCCAAGAACATTTCTTCTACCAACACTAACATGAATAACCTGTTCATTTCCTTGCCTCTGTTCCAGTATCATAAGTGAGGTCTTCCCTGGTCATCATAACCCTATTCCCCATCCTCTGCACTCCCTTGATTTCCTATTCCTTTGTTTTCTCTCCCTTTTGCCTCCCTCCCTCCCTCCTCCCTCCCTCCACACACACCTGTGTTTCCTTCCTTTCTTCCTTTCTCCCTCTCCATCCCTTTCTTCTTCCCTCTCTCCCTTCCTCTCTTTATTTTTTTCTTTTTCTTCCACCATTAAAGCAGGGACTGCTGTATATCTAGTAACTAGACATATGAGGTACTAAGCAAATGTTTATTTAAAGAATGTAGAGGCACATTGTCTAAGTTTTGGTTCTTTCAGAAGCAGAATTAGAGTTCAAATAGTTTATTTGGAAAGTGCATGGAACATGGAAGGGAAATAGAAAGGTGCCAAAGGGGAGGGATGACAGCTGGCTTCCATACGGATGACTGAAACTCACTCTCCCTGCGAAATTCTGCAAAGCACATGCCTCAACTTATCTACTTATGGCAAAGGCAAGCTGATGCATTGACCCACCAATTTCTGAGAATACTAGTTGAGGGCTGCTCCCAGGGAGGTGTTAATTACCTTGTATTTCTAGCCTGCCTCTCTATCCTAAACTTCCAAGGTTACAGCAAAAGAGCTTTCAGGTATACAAATGTAGATAACCTGGAAATGAGGTTAGGGGAGCACAAACACAGACACACACAAACACACACTGATATGGCTGTGAGCACTTCCAACAACTGCTGCATATGTTAAAAAACCCTCTTATATTATAGATATATTTGCCATCATATTGGAGGATCCTTTAATTATTCAGGCCTATATTTTGGGAAATAACATATAATGGAGTGCAGAAAACTCCAAAATGAAAATTCCCATAGTTAAAAAGTGTACAACTGGGTGTACTGAATAAAGTACCCTATCAATGGAATTCAGCAGATGGCCCCAATATTTCACTGGCGACTAGTGAAATTCCTTACATGATATGACCTGTGAAGAAGTGTTCAGTATCAAGTACATAGTTTTACTACAACTTTGTTGACCTTCCAAAATCTTTTCTGCTATTACCATTCACAAAGTCTCTTTAAATTATATATTGATTGAAGATTTCATCATAGCTTGTATCAAAATAATTACACTTATGATATAAACAAAATTATTTCTCCCCAGCTCAACATTCAGAAATCTCATGCTTAGTAAGATCACTTTTAGAGTTTAACCTATTCTGCTGATTGAAGTAGCATGAGCAGTAATCCGTGGTGCCTGATTTCCATCGCTACTGCATTACCATGTTACAAAGCTAATACTGCTAATGCGGCATTAAAGCATCAAGGGACCTGGGAGAGCATCTGGTCTCTAGCCTCTGTTTTAGAGATGAGGTTTTTCATTCATTTATCTTGGCTTTTCCTGTGTTTGATTTAGAGGCTCTGGCTCATTTGATCGTGTCAGGTAACACAACTCTACACTGCTTACTGTTGAATATTTAATCAATAAAGGCAGTTAAGAAAACCCACCTTTACTCAGTTAAGGTCTACTACTCTGTACTTTTTCTACAAGAGAGGAGGGAAAAAAAAAGGAAAGGAAAGGTAACTTGATTACTTGTTCATTAATAGTCCAGAGGACATTCCTAAACCATATGCCCAAAGACTATATTTCCCTTTTACTAATAGTTTTTATGCCTCTCCTGTGAAGCATATCTGATAAGATTTAGGTAACAGACTAATCCTCAAAGTTTTTCTTAAAGATCTGGATGCCAGACACTTAGGGCCATTTTGGACTAAATTAAGTGATGTGTAAATTATATGGCTTTTCATCTTGTTGGTGAGTCTGTCTTTAGGCTGAGAGTAAAAACAAGAACTGATGTATTAGTATTAGTTGTCATAGCAGTTGGAGCCCTGAATCGGAAATTTTCTTTTTTTCTCAAAGGAAAAGAATATGGGTTAAGAAACTGGCAAAGGTATTATCAAATAGTTCCCCATGTGTTTGGATGTTAAATAATGAAGATTATGACATTCTTTTTGTTTACATGTTATAATTTCCTTAAGAACAGTCGATAAATCCACTAAATATTTACTGAGTATTGACTATGTGCTAGGCACTGTACTAGGCATCAAAAAGTATGACATTAAAATAATAGTCCTTTTAAAATATAATAGCAATCATTTGCTAATTGATTGTTAGTGTGGACTGAAACACAGAAAAACAGAGATTAGGTTTAATTCAAATCTCCTAAAAATGAGCATATTTTCTATCAATCTGTATAGCTTCTCTAGTTTTCCCATAGTTTGTTATATATATTCACGCAGATATATATGTATATATGTAATATATGCAAAATATATGTGAGTATTTCATAGATATAGTAGAAACATTTGTAAGATAATCCTGACTTCTTGTTAAATTTTTATAATTGAACCTATATAATGTGTGTGCTAAGAAATTGATGAGTAAATTTTTTGGCCATATTCATGTATAGTGCTTTAACTCGTAAAATCTTGTGAAAACAATACATTTTATATTAATAATAAAATTGGGCACTTTGTATTTAATATTTTGTGGTTTATATAATCACCATCATGATGACTCTATACACACAAAGAAACACATAAGTATTTGTATGAATAAACTAATACTTGCAGCTTATGATACTGATTTTTGCACTTAGCATGTGGCAGGTACTTTCTAAAAATTAAAGAAATATTAACTTATTTAATGTTTACAATAGCTCTACAAAAAATGTACTATTATTAACCCCATTTTATACCCTAGGAAGGTGAGCCCCATAAAGATCACTTAACATGAGGGGAGGGATAAATAGGGAAATTGGGATTGACATATATACACTACTATGTATAAAATAGGTAACTAACAAGAACCTACTGTATAGCACAGGGAACTCTACTGAATACTCTGTAATGGCTATATGGGAAAATAATCTAAAAAAGAGTGGATATATGTATATGTGTAACCGGTTCTCTTTGCTATACACCTGAAACTAACACAACATTGTAAATCAACTATTCTCCAATAAAAATGTTAAATAAATAAATAAATAAATAAAAAGATTAATTAACTTGCCCAAGGAGACAGATGATACATGGAGCTGCAGTTTGAATCCAAGGAAACTGACTCGAGTCAGTGTTCTTAATCACTGATGTATATGTTTGTGGGTACACACACACACACACACACACACACACGCAGATGGAAGAGTAGAAAGAACATAGACTTAGATTTGTTGCAGTACAGAGTTGAATTTATATTCCAGCTTTTCCTCTTGCTAGTTCTGTAACCCAGGAAGTATTTGCATTCTGTGTGTCTCAGTAGATATAGGCACATCTTTCTGACACAGTAAATGAATTAAATAATATTGTGTATAGGGTAGAATGTGTGCAACATGGTGTTGCACCACATAATGGTCAATAACTGCGCTTCCTTTAATTTGTGCTATTTCTGAATATGCTATCTAAACATTGATTTACCAGAAATTTCTCAATGAGGGTGTTCATGGGAGGATTAGTGAAGTTTTAAATTCTGGATTGGTAATTCAAGTCTATCTTTTAAATACATATGTTATATATATTTATTTTACTTATAATATATAATATATATTGTAAATCTTATCACTTTAATTAAAGGGTAAAATGAGCATGTACACACATAAATTGAAATTTAAATGAAAGATAATAAATCTAAAATATATACATGGAATACTTTATCTTTTTTGTATACCTTATTTAATGAAATTTTATGGGAAATATTTAGTTAGTACTTTAGGGGCAATAAGTCAGGGAGCTTTTCTTAGCTTATAAAATGAGGTGGAAGAAGTTTGAAATGGAAGAGGAAGGGGAGAAAGTGTCATTTTAAATAGGAATGGAGCCAATTTAGATTTTGTAGATCATGAAATAGATAACTTGGAGCTATTAGGGAGATTGTTCCAAGGGGAACTTTTCTAGACAAATAATAAAGACTACAATAAAATAAAACCTAGTGAGAGTGATTTTCTCCTTCAGATGTAGGCTTTCATTTCTATATGACCTGGCATTGACCTACACAATGCATAACCAAGATTAACTTTGGGATTAGAGAAAAGAAAAAGGCTCGGAGGTGCTATGGAGCTGCTGCTCATAACCTCTCCTGCTTGACCCTAGATTAGATTCTCGTAAAACCATAAAGTATCCAAGATATAATCACTACATTTTTTAAGCTTCTAAGTCTCAGAAAAAGCAAAGCACAGTCACCTTCCCAATTGTCACCTCCCCAATTGTCACCTCCAGAAGGGAGGAAACCCAACTTCATGGCTCAAAGTTTCGCCATTCCTTCTCTTTCTTTATTGTGTGTGTGTGTGTGTGTGTGTGTTTCTCTTGCTCTTCCACATTCAGGCCTCTAGTGGCTATTTTAGTCCCCAGTCTCTTTCTTGTCGATACAACTATAAAGGTGGTTGAAATTCTGAGTTCCTGTAGAATAACAGCTTAATCCTAACCTCCTCACACATGCTGGCAGTCCTTGGTGTCCTTGGCTTGGAGGTGCATCACTCTAACCTCTGTCTCCACTGTTGATGGTGTTTTTCTCATGTGTCTGTTTCTCCTCCTTTTCTTATAAGAACACCCATCAAACTGGATTTAGGGTCTACTGTATTCCACTGTGACCTCACTTGATTACGTCTGCAAAGACCCTGTTGCCAAGTAAGGTCACATTTAAAGGTATCAGGGCATTGGAACATATCTTTTTGGGGAACACAGTTCTACCCATAAAAACACCTGTGGTAAAAGTAGAAGTTAAAGAATACTATACATTAATTTAAAATTAAATGGGGCAAATGAAAATCAGAAGCCAGCAGAGTCAGCTTCAGCGCACTCACCTGAACAGCATCAGGAAGTCTTCACAGAAAAAACAGAGAGAGTGCAGCAAGGGTATTTATGGTGGCAGAGCACATGTAACTTCACTGCTGGGAAGACAGACTCCCACACTGGCTGGAAGATTATTAACATCAGATTTGAGACCAGCTTGTTCACCAAATATTAAATTCTGACAAAGTGCTGTCCTTGGGTGAACTCTGTCCTCAAAACTTTGGCTACTCCCTGCAGCCCTGCAAATGCTCTCGTGCGTACTCCCTCCCAGTGTCAAAGCAGCTACATCTGGTACACGAGCAACAGGACTGAATGTTCTGTTGATAATCACTGTCCAGAGTAAATTCTTGTTATTTGCTCAGATCTGTGTATGTGCTATTCATATGTCAAGTTAACTCTGGACACCCCTGATACATAAGTTCTACTTCTTGCCTATACAAAACATTATTGTTCATTACATGTTTAAATAACCATAACTGCCATCTCTTGGGAGCCATATGGAAAATCAGTATTTGAAGTTGAAGTGAGTTACGTCGCTGAATATTTTAAAGCATCGTTTCAGAAAAAGAAGTCATAACCTTAACTGTTTAAATCACGTGAATATCACAGGAAGCATATTTCCACAAGCATAGCTCAGATTATTGAATGCTGATGATGATAATCAGAAATAGCTATGATAAATTCATTATTTTACTTTTTTAAGTAAATTGAAGAAGTTAAAAGAAGGTAGGGATGGAAGAATTGGACAGGCAATGAAGATGCTGGAGAATTCTGTGTGGTAGGACTACCTCTCTTTGAGACAGGGAAAGCGATGGAGATTTTAACGACATTGTTTCCTATCTTCCCAGAAAGTGAAAGAGAAGGGCATATAACTCAAGCAGTCAAAAAGGTGAAATCAAGTACGGAAGAAAACAGAAACAAGAGTTATGCCAAGACAAATGTTTTCAAAGGAATTCCAATCCAATTCCAAGAATTAATAGCTGCCTAGAAGCCCAGGGAAGTTATAGGACTAAATAGCAAAGCAAGTGGGTACTGATTCTCATAGCCAATGTAGAAATTAAATAAAATTCCACTTCTACATGGTGAGGGAAATGGAATTGCTCTTTGAGATTGCCAAGGAAATCTTACTGCTTATTTGCAGTTAGTTTATGTGCACTTAGTGCTTGATATATATGCAATAAGGTGTTCTTAATTAAATAAATTTCTTGAAAGAAAATGGATGATAAAGATCCTTATTCTTAGGTTAGATTTGTGAATAACTGTGTGGATTGAGGTAATATACATATATTATTAAAATCTATTTCATTTTAAATTTGTATTTGATTATCTTTACTCTTGATCAAACAGGCTAAGTAGCAAGGAAGCAAAGTTGTTGATCATGTGAGATCTTAAATCTCTTGAGGTCAGCTCCCTCTGTAATTCAAAAGAAGATTCTCATTTTTGTGATATGCCTGTGAATGCAGTGAGCTGTGTGAAACACTCTTTTTGTTTAAACATTATTAAGAATAGCGTGTGGTTAAAAATAACATTATAAGAATAGCTGAATAAACAAACTAGTCACATGAGCTATCAAAAATTATATTATGGCATGTTTAGCCATAGGAGGGAAAAGCTAGTAGTCACTATATTGGATTATAAAGAGGGAGCACTATTTGTGTTTGATGATGAAGTAGACTTTACCGCTGTGAAGACTGCAACTGGATCTCATTTCCTTAATTAAAGTGGCTTTCTGAACCCTTTGACTATGAACCAGAGTAACATATTTCACATTACAACCTACTACACACACACACACACACACACACAGTGACTCAAAAGTTCTATTGAACAGTGGTTACCCTTTACCCTTATGCAGGAAATGCTCTCTTGCTGTTCTGCCCCATTCCCACTCAGTCTATTCCATGTTTTAAGAAATTCTCTAATCCTTCTTTAAATTGCTTTCATAACCTATTAATGGTTCAAGCTACAAGGTACAGTTTTCAATGTGCTGTTCTACACATGCCCAAGAGACATGGAACATGACATGTGCCCTCTGTGAATATCCCTTAAACTCAACAGGGCCTCAGCACAGCAGGCACACAGGATATAGTTAATTACACATTAGAAAAGGGTGAAGGGAAATGTAACTAAGAGGAAGAAGAAAGAGGAACAAAGTATCTGTGGAGATAAGTTTGTTAAAATCGGTGGGAGACAAAGGAGGCATATGCACATGTGAGGAATGAAAGCTCTCTGGACTCCTTCCTTCTGCTGAGGACATAGCGCTTTCAGTGTGAGTCTGCATAGAGGTAATTTCAGAATGCGGGAATGTACACTAACTTCTTGACTAGAGCTCTAAAGCTCTCATCTTTTCTAATTTCTAAGTAATTTTGTTTTCAGGAGGGATAAACTGTGTAAACTAATTAAATTCGTTTGCCGAGAATAATTGGCGTGCTCACGTTTCATAAAGGTAGTTCAAAAATGCATATTACGGGCTTCCCTGGTGGCGGAGTGGTTGAGAGTCCGCCTGCCGATGCAAGGGATATGGGTTCGTGCCCCAGTCTGAGAAGATCCCACATGGCGCGGAGCGGCTGGGCCCATGAGCCATGGCTGCTGAGCCTGCGCGTCCGGAGCCTGTGCTCCGCAACGGGAGAGGCCACAAGCGTGAGAGGCCCGCGTACCGCAAAAAAAAAGCATATTACACATAGTGTAATATAGTCTCCAGAAAATTCATTCCTGAAAGAGGTTAAATTGGAACTATATACTTTGGGTATTTTTAATGCAGTGTGTAGTGAATTTATAATTAATATTAAGCTAGTGTCTTTTAAAAAACATTTTCACAAAATTAATAGAAAACATAAGAACCTGGGTCATTTGAAAACTACGACCAGATTTAGTCATAGCAAGAGGAGTACATCATGTTCATAGGGCCACCTCCAGGAATATTTGTCACGATGCCTAAAACTGTGTGATTAGACATATACGTGGGTGAGTAAGCAACTATCCTGAAAAAGAACAAATGCTCCTTGGAAAATTACCTTATTAATTATGCTCACATTAATGGATATTAGCAAAATCATATTGTTTTAACACCTAGTTAAAATAAGCTGCACATAAGGAAGAGGAATTTGGGGAAGAAGTTTGAGAGAGGGGTGAGGTACACAGTATATGGGGCTCTCTGATGCCTGAATGGAAGCCAGAGAGAAACATGCATACACTTATTTAGGAATGTATCAGAGGATTAGAACTTATCAGAGAAGTAAGAGGAATGCTTCAAATTTGCAAACTTTGGTGAAAATATTTTCTATTGAGAACCCTTCTCTTTTTGAAATCCTTTTTTTTTTCCTAAGATTGCGTGAAATTGTGTATAATGCACATCAAGATGCATTTATCAGCAAAATTACCCCCATTTTTTCCAAAGCATGCATACTCTTACTTCACTTATATCTGTAATTTATTCTATCAAGTACTTAGATAGTACCTAACAAGAGTATAGGCTCTTTACCAGATTACCAATCCCAGAAATGATAGAAGTAGGAAACTCCTTTCATATATAGTGTAGTTATTACAAGAATTCTTAAATAGTTATGGAATGAACAGTTATTACTCAAAAATAATTATTGGACACCTTCTATATCAAGGCCCTTCACTAGATAAATAGATATACAGAGATAAATCAGATATTACTTTTTTTATCTGAGAGAATCTCAACCAGATGAGAAATTTCCAAGATATGCCACTGTTTCTCTATTGGCTCCTTTGACAGTGTGCAAGCAACCACATCACCTCTGGAAAGTGGCACTTACATGTCTGACAGAGCTAGACAAATAGAATCAGTCATCTGTTTGGCTCTGATCAGATAGAGTTATCATTGTGCTGACAGCAAACTCCTGGCTTTGTATTTATTTCCTGAGTAATGTGACTAAAAGCTTGTGTACACTGACAACACAGTAAGTGTATCATAATTAAGACTTTTGTTCAAATGCGTAATCCCATCCATGGTACCCTCAGGAATAAACGATCACTGAAATTCATTTAGCCACTGGAAACACAACTCTATCAAGAATCATGTGAGCCTATGTATATCATAACAACTCACTCTGTTTTGGACTCCTGGTAGGATTTGATTAGTATCTGTTTCATTTCATTTAAAACTGTTTTTTTTTTGTTTTTTTTTCGGGGGGGTAGTTTAGAGCTTTTCATATATTGTCCCTAGACCTGTGCAGTATAGGAATAAAATGTTAATCTGAGTGTGAATTAGTGGAGTTTAGTAATTCCTATTTTAAAAAAAAAGTGATCTGATATATCAGTTTATGACTTAGAGCCTTCTAACCACACTGAAGCACTACCTACCCTCATGATGCAGAACCATGTTGTGTTGGATAACATCCATATCCCATAAGTACTTATTCTATATGTGGTAAGCTAGGGAACTCACAGCTTAAACTAAATTGTAAATTTAAATATTTCTATGGAGTTTTTTTTTTTTTTGGGTAAAGGAATTGTTTCATTTCAAGAAGGATATTCTCATTTCCCTTCTTTGTGTTCTATGAGAAAAAAAAAGTTTGCATTCAGATTAGACCAACAGGTTAGATTTGTATTTAGTGGCAGTCTGGCTGTGATATCAACCATCTCAGTGAAGTTTGTGGTTAGCTCTGTGACTAACAAACTAACCAAAAATAAACTCTTGGTGTTCAAAAAGAAAAAATTAAAGCGAACATGGCATTTGAGCCGGATCTCAACTTCACTTTACTAATCCCACCTAATTTAAGCATAACATATATTTCACCTTTCTCCCTCCTCATCCTCACATTTTGTTTGCAAGGTACAGCCATGAGAGGTAGCATGTTTCAAATACAATGTCAGTTATGGTATTTGTGCTGTTATGTGTCACTCTTCTACTCTACACCCATAACAGACATTAGTCATAAATCACACCACTCTTTGCTGTTGAGCCTTTCAGCATCCTCAAAATAATATCTGAGGCGCCTCTACTGGTTTGCCATTCCTGCTTCTTAAGTATCAGTTTTGGGATTAGGAGGCCCCTGTTCAAATCTCAGCTCTGCTACTCATTAGCTTCATGCTCTTGGGAAAGCTATATAGCCTTTTCTGATCTTTATTTTATTTTCCTATGAAGTATGGTAATAAAAGCTGCTTCATAGGGTTGTTAGCAAAGGCAGAATGAGCTAAGATTTGTGAAGAATAAGTGCATAATGCATGATAAGTGATGAATAACTTACAACATTTATTATTTAGGAGACCCTCATATATTACCAGGGTATTCAGTACAGAACACTTCATAGTGTTTAGCAAATGTTTTTGTCATTGTCAACGTACCAGTACAGTTAATATCCATGAGAGTAGGGACCGTATAATCCCATCCTAGTGTACTGTAAGGTAGTGCTATCTATTTTAACAAAAATACTGAAAATTTCAGTGACTTAACGCAATAGAAACTATATCTTGTTCAGGTCGTGACCTTAGATGGGTGAATGGTTTCGCAAGGGAACCCTCCTTTACACAGTCTTCAACTCATGGCTTTCCATGTTGCCATGGTCATCTCCATGCCAACTATGGAGAAAGTGGAGAATTTTATGGGCATACATCATATCCACTCATATTCCATTGTCTAAAGCTCAATCTTATGGTCATACATAATTGCTACAGAAAACAGGAAATAGAGTCTACTGTGTACCTAAGAAGAGGCTGTGTATTTTGATGAACATTTTGTAGTCCTTGCCCCAATAACTATACCTTGATACAAAGGCCAAAATCTAAACATATGGTCTATATAATAGTAATTACACACACAGGTTAACAGTGGGTGAATCTGTACCACAGGATCTAAAGTTTAAGTGGCTGCCTAAAATCATATTGCTAATTAGTAGAAGATCCTAGGAGATAAAGGCTCTAGTTACCAGTCTAGCATTTTTTTTTACTATGCCATCTGGTAATTGAGATATAATTTGTCATGTTCAATTACTCCCAGAAGCATTTCTGTAGTTAATGCAAATAATGAATACATATAGTTTTATTTAGAATATTTTACACACCCTATTTTCTCTTGACTCACTGCTAATGTGGACACAGCTGAAACCTATTAGTTTAATTAGAAGTCATTGAAACATCATTCATTTCATTTTTCCTTTATTTGTTGCTAGTAATTAAGATTGTAAATACATTGGATGGGTAGTGAAGGCCATTTAACACATTTTCTAGCCTCCTTTGAAAGTACTGGTGGTAGATAAAGATAATCTAGTTATAATACCCATTGTAGTGTTATTTAAGTGCCATTTATCTTTTATTGTACTATATAAATATGGTAAACTCTTAAAAATTTGTATAAGACAACGTATTAGGAAACTCTTTTTTGTCTCTATTTCTTAACTGCTTTTGAAATTTAAGGTGATTTTTTTGCCTGTTTTAATAATTAAAAAATAGTGTTGTTTCTTTTATTGTCCATATGCTGGAAAACATCCAAATGGTACAATAGTAATTTATGGCCTTTCAAGTTCTGTGCAATCCAATTAAATCCCTGTGCCTTCTGATTCTAATAATTGTTATTTTGTATTGTGATTGAAAGGTTTTCAAGTATCACAAAAGAGAGTGGTAAGAAAAAAGTTGATAGGCTTAAACAGTGAAATTCTTTTTAAGTGTGGCAGGAACCAGTTTTAGTTTTAATTCATTTTATAACTTGTATCATTTTGAGCAGAAGTTTCTGCCACCATGGGAAGTCTCCCGTGTTCATGTTCCTTTTTCCTAAGCATCCTAGACCCTTGTGAAAACTTCAGAAACCCCTGTTACCCAGCTAGCACAGATTCTTCTCTGTGGCTGAGCCAGGGGCTAGAGAAGGGATTTTGTATCATCTGTTAAAACATTTTGACATTAGGCAGTATAAGGTTACTATAGACATAACAGAAATTTTTTAGTGGGACATAATGAGAAGAGACAGAAGAAGGGATAATATTGCGTTTGTGTACTTTGTTTGCTTTTTACTTTCTTCTCAAAGTTGTACAAAGACAGAAGTGAATGTCCCTATTAGAGAAAACTGGAAGGCTTTGGGTGACTGACATTATAAACCCTCCCAATACAAACAAAGGATGCTGGACTAAGGAGCAAGGTGTGCATATTCATGTATAGTGCTGTCTTATATATCAGCAGTACCAAGGAGTTGATGCCACAATAATGGAAGGCACCCTTTGAACACTAATTTCTTTATTGGAGCAAAATGGTGAAGCTCTTCAGCAAACATCGTTGAACTCTACAAATCAAGTATTAGACTAGGTACTATACAGATGTAATTCCTACCCTCACAGAGTTCATTGTAGACTTAAACACATTCTTTAATAAGCCAATTCATAATTCTGTAGTCACAGGTTTATTATTATTTATTATTATCATGAGTATCAATTATTATAGTTTTAGGAATATACTAGTACTTTCAACTTGTTGAAAATTGTAGATATTTGTCCATGTTTGTCACTAAATGGCCTCACAATTTTCCACTATACTTATTTAGAATCTTCCCTTCTTATTGCTATATTGTATATTCCTTTTTATCTGCTTCCTCACTGTGTGCTAGTTTCAGTCTATTACATCACTCTTCCAAATTCCACAGTGAACTTCTCAGCCTTGTTAATGGAAGGCAGAGAAATTTACTTAATCACTAGATTTTTGTAGGATTCTTCATATAATACAATAAAGAGGTCATTAAACATTTTATGCAAAGGGCCAGATAGTAGATATTTTAGGGTTTTGGAGACATCTAAGATCTCTGTTGCGTATTCTTTGTTTTTCTTTGCAACCCTTTATAAACATAAAAACCACTTTTAGATTGATAGCAATAAGAAAAAAAACAGGCTGTGGCCCAAACTTGGCGTACAGGTTGTACTTTGTCAACCCCTAGTTATAACCTATGAAGTCAGCAGTATTTAAAGTTCAATTGACTTCTAAGTTCAAGTGATTGCTGTTTTGTGTACCTCTAGTTATAAAATAGTAGGGAAAATTAGGAGAGTGATAAACATGGAAAAACAACCAAATGGATTATCAGTCTCTAGCAAACAGAAGACTCATATGTGAACAAACCAAATGGAGACACATTTCACCTAAACTGTAATTTACTTCATAGATTTTTCAGTGGTAAATGTGTAGATGAGCTGTATATTATTAATGGCATCTATACAGTAAAGTTTTTCACTTTCAGAATTATTTTGCTCCTAGACATTACAATGCTTAAGATTCTATTGGATAAAACAACCCCCCTTCCTTTTTGATATTTGGTAAAGTCGCTGCTACATGCAATCCTTTAAAATTACCCTATATTTTGGTATAAGAAATTGTATGATATTTATTGTGAAGGCTTTACAAATAATCTCTAAGGGGTAGTAACTAAAATTCTGTTTTGTTCCAGCATTACATACTGTCACAGAAATGAATGTGATGCCTTATTGTGAAAATATAGCTCTTGCAAAATTGGCTGAGCCGTTCACCTTGGGAAATGGATTAAACCACTTAGGTTCTTAGCTTGTTTTCATAACCAAGGCAATTCTCCACAGCACTTAGAATGTTAAATTTAACCGTCAACTTGTGGGTCTTGACCTGCATTGTAAAAGTTGTCAAAGTGCATGTAATACAAAGCTTTTACCAAGAGCAGAAATATCCAAGCTCTCTTCCTGAGAATCTCCCTTCATTTCCTGCCCCCAGAGGAATTTTTCAATTATTATGAATGACTTAAAGGATACTTTGTTTTAGTTTAAGTGTCACACTTTCCCTTAGCTCTGCAGCTGTTAAACTGTACAATGGATATGAATCACCTGGAGGGCTTTATTAATATGTACATTCTTAAGTCCTTTCCCTATCCCACAGAGACTGATTCAGTAGTTATGGGGTGCTGCCCAGGAATTTGCACTTTTTAAAGTGTTTATGACATTTCTCATTTAGATAATAATGCATAACACCACTTTTTTTTTTTTTTTTTCGGTCCGCGGGCCTCTCACCGCCGCAGCCTCTCCTGTCGTGGAGCACAGGCTCCGGACGCGCAGGCTCAGCGGCCATGGCTCACGGGCCCAGCCGCTCCGCGGCACGTGGGACCCTCCCGGACCTGGGCACGAACCCGCATCCCCCGCATCGGCAGGCGGACTCCCAACCACTGCGCCACCAGGGAGGGAGGCCCCCAATAGCACCACATTTTGAGAAATACTGTTGTCATCTAGGTAATTCCTATATTCCTAATTACTGAAATAAGATGAACTGTATTTTTTCTGTATTTCCATACCAACTTCTGTTTCTCCGCTGTTACACTTTGCTTGCCATTGAATGAAAGTGTGATCTTGAGCAAGGGAAAATCACGTCTGGGTTTTCAAATTTCATTCCAATGCTCTTTGCAATATACCATGCTGCATTTCCCAGCACGTGCCATCCTCAGACACTTGTAAACTCCTTGTAGCCATGGAGCTTGCCATATTCATCTGTGTATCTATTCCTGAAGCTCTGTGTTTAACACTTATTAGGAACTCAATAAATAAGGTGAGGTTCTTGAAAACACCATTCAATAAAATACTGTTTGGAGTGGCAGGCGTGCAGCAGTGATGGCAGGAATCAGTGCCTTCCACATAGGTCTGGATTCAATGTCATTTGAATTTTGCCATTACTACTATGTCTGCCACTCCAAGTAGTTGGTACTTTTTTGAGTGGAATCAGGATGGCTTTGTTAAGATAGGAACAGAATGAGGCTTGCTTAAGTGCTTTCATTTGAAGGTGGTGTATAAGGGAATACACCATTCCTCATAGCAGCAGAGAATTAAGTAGGATGACATGTGTGTGTTTTTTTTTTTTTTTTTTTTTTTTTTGGCCATGCTGTTTGCAGGATCTTAGTTCCCTGACCAGGGATCGAACCCCGGGCCCTGGCAGTGAAAGCACCGAGTAGTCCTAACCACTGGACCTCCAGGGAATTCCCTAGGATGACATGGTTTTAAATGAAAGTTAGTGAAATTTCATGAGTATATAAAAAATCTGTTTTCAAGCTAATAAACACTGTATTCTTTTGAAAGTGGTTTTATAATCTCTCTAAGGATCTTAAAGAGAGGAAAAATAAACTTGATTTTGTTTTAAATGATGTAGACATTCCCGACTTAAAGCAAAAGTCCAATCTCAGACTCTATCACCAGATATGTGATCCTTGGTAAGTCATTTAACCTTAGTAAACCACAGCTCCTCTTATTGCCAGAGGTGGCCCTATATTGCTCTTAGGGTTCTTTGGAAGGTAAACCTAGCAATACATATAAGAACACCACACATGTGTGTATTGTTGATTGCAAAGCTAACCATTTTGTCCCAGAATGATACCTATTCTAGTTTGGTCATTCACTTGATGAGAAGCAATGTATTGATTATGGCAGTAAGACAAATATGGTTTATAATGCCAGAGCCTGTGTGTTATTAATAGTGTTCATGCCAACACACCCTGTCTTGTCAAATTACAGATTCTCCAGCTTTATCCCTCCTTTCTGAATAATCACTTTATTCATGCACACATATTTATTGAGCATCCATTATGTGTCAAGTCAATCCTAGGCACTAATGATACAACAGTGACTAGAAGTGTCCAAAATATTCATTCTTATGGAGTTTGCATTCTATTAGGGGAGGGGGATGCTGATAATAAACAAATAAATGCATAAAATATATAGTGTATCAGGTGGAAATAAATAGGGTATAGGAAAATAAATCAGAGAATAGGGATAAGGAGCTGAAGGTCTAGAATTTTAAATAGGATGGACTTGGAGGAGTTCACTGAGGGGGTAACCTTTGAGCAAGAATGAAAAGGAGGGACTGTACCATATAGAGATAGGGGAAGAGCGTGCCAGGTAGAGGACAGCAAGTACTAAGGCCCTCAGGTGCACACGTGCCTAGTGTTTTTGAAAACAGCAAAGTAACTAGTGTGGTTGGAATGGAGCTATTAAAGGGGAGAATAGTAGGAGATTAATATAATCCTCTCCAGAGAGGTCAAGGAAGGTGGAACTGGGAGAGGGTGTGGATTCTGTAAGGCTTTGTAGGCCATGATAGAGACTTTGGGTATGAATGACAAGAGAAGCATTGGGAGGTTTGGAGCAAAAGATAGAGATTGTTTGATTTAAAATAAAATAAAAAAAAATATCTCTGGCTGCTGTTGAGAACAGGTTATAGAGCTGTACAGGTGGAAGCAAGGAGATCAGTTAGAAGGTTCCTGCAATATTCCAGGTGGAGATGATGATACTTGGACGTAGGTGTTTATGATGGAGGTTGAGAGAAGTGTTGAGATTCTGGGTGTGCTTTGAAGGTACATGTAATTTGGTGATGGATTGGATGTAGAATGTATAAGAAAACAGGTCATCATTTTTTTCCTAAGGACTCAAAAAAAAGAGGTTCCTTTTTTAAATTAAAAACACTGTTGGAAGAGCAAGTTGGGTTGGAAGGAGCAAAGATCAAGAGGTTGCTTGTGGTTCTTGTAAGGATATGATAAATATTATACTTCCATGCGAAGACGTCAGAATAGTATTCATTGTACAGCATAAAGCATTTAAACATGAATATGCCTGATACTCAATGTACTACTATTTTTCCTCACCTTATTTGGACTCTAAAATCATGCTCCAAAACCATGTCAGGTCTTTTCACTGACCTGACATTAAGTGGCTGGCTTTATAGATAAACAGTGTCTTCATATACCATCAAATTTGACACTCAATATCATGAAGGACTCTATTCTCTAAGTTAGAATGGGGATATTACATTTATTTTGTCCAATCTATATTTGTACCCATGGACAAATCCATAATGTGACCAAAATTACTATCATGTGCATTGTTGTAATTGGTGGATTTTCTCGGTTTTTAAACATTATTTTATAGAATCAATGTATACATTTTTTGTACTAGTAGGACAGTTCCATCTGTGTACTAGAATCAATATATATTGTTCAACCAGCCTGCTATATATTAGAATGCAAATCTATTGAAATATTCCAAGGCTCACCCTATCTATTTATCTGTCTATCTATCAATCATATATCTGTCTATCTAATCATGATATAATATGTATACCAATGCATATATATATCCCTGTATATATGTGCTATATTTTTGGATATGGATGGATCTTGAAGTGGACACTTCTGTTTTGTTAACCCTGTATCAGCTTTCTTTTGGGAAATTATCCCTTTTCACCTTTTCCACCATCCAGGTGGCTGCTTTGGAAGTTACAATGTGGTACACTATAAAGGTCCAGTGCGGAGGGCATATGCATCTCACTATTCAATCATAGTCCTTACCTGACAATTTTGGTACTGAAATTAATAAATAAAGGACAATGTTTCCTTGGGGACGTTGCCTCTAAGTTAAAAATCAGACAGCTATAACAACATTATTTTTACAATATGGCTCAAAGAAGCAGCCAAAAACAGATAGACACTAAGACAACCAGAACAGAAGGAAGAGTGAGATGCGATTAAGAACAAAGAAATAGACACAGAGCAGAAAATAAAAAATAACAGAGGTTCCTAATAGTGTTGGAGTTTCTAATTTTTAGTGCCCAGCCTCACTCCTGACTTTGGATTCCAGTCATTCCCATAGCTTTGTAGAAAGTAAATCATTTTGGTTAAACCAATTTGTATGATTCTTGGAATCCAAAAATCTTAATCAGTGCATGACTGCATACATGTGTAGACTAAAATGAGAATATCACTTTTTTTTAAAGGCAATGTTCAATTTATTCAACATTTTCTCTTCAAGATGTCTATGCTGTGAAGTATTTTTTCTAGGGTAAAATGGAGGAATAATTTTGTTTCATTTGTTATCTTGTTTATGTTCTTTGTGTTCTAAGATTCAGTTGAAATTCTTGGTGTTGGTCAAAGAAGAGAAGCTCTGGGGAAAGAAAAATTGATGGTAGTAAATTCTACTGTGGTACCCAACATTACCATTTTATTTCCTCCAAGTTTAAAAGGAAACAAAATACTCTCAACATTTATTGAGCACTTAATGTGTGTCATACATTGTGCAAAGTACTTACTCTACTTTAATCCCATTTTCCTGTCAACGATCTTAAAGGTATTATTCCTATTTTATAGAAAGAGGAAACTGACAACTAATTGGGTTTCTTCCCTGAAAGTCTCACAACCATTGGCTGGAAAGAAGAGGCAGGACTTCAATAATCTCAACAGTATACCTTATCATGGGCACAGAAATTTCTAGGAAAATTTATTGCATGAATACTGTTGGTTGACTGTTAATACAGCTCCAAAATACTAATTTCAGTTACAGTTTGACCCATTCCACCCTTGGAAGATGAAAGTTAATGTAGGCTCTCAAAGCAGTTGATTTCACATTCATTGTAATAATCCATTCCAGTATTGACAGTGCAATATCCTCATTATTTAATGACTTTGGGCTTCAGGGAGTTTTGATATTATTCTTAATTCCCTAAAGAGTATTTTTTCCTGTTACATATATGGTGGAAATGGAAAAGATTTGGTACCATAGTCTAAATAACACCTTTTCACAGCAATATGACATAAAACAAAATTATACTTTCTGCCATCCCTAACTGAATAATATTAGTTTCTTCATTATCCCAGCAGTTCTAGTGATCATAGAAATGGCTCCCCCTGAAAATCCTTCCAGGTCTCCATAGATCCTTTCAGTCTTGGAATCCAGAAGGCTTCAATTTTAAGACAGCCACATCATTATACTACTCAGTCAGAAACTCAGCTCCCAATAAACCTGGTTTCAGATTTCTGCTCAGCTCAATGTGTCACAAGCAAATTTTTGACACTAGAATATAAAACCTTCAGAGTCAAGGTGTAGTTGGACCAATTGCATTCTGGCTGGGACTAAACTCACAAATGTCCATCCATTGAGCATAAAAAAAATAGTGTCTTATGAAGTCGTTTCACATATATAGAGATAGATACTTACATACAAATTTATTTTAGTTTAAACTCTGATTTAGCCATATCTTAATGTTTAGAAATCACACATCAGGACAATATGGTAAAACTGTGCCATAACACTATAAACTATGTCCATGACATTCAGTAACATAAATTGTAGGGCACTAGTATTGTAAAATTAAAGGAAATCAATGTTTTTCAATCAGTCTGTGCTATCAAAAAGCATAAATTAAATATAATGGACTTGTATACACATATCAGTGTAGAATATATACTGAACTAAGAAAGTCCCCAATGGTCATGAAGTAACCACTTCTGAAGTCCACGTTTTCCCCCTGAAAGATTAGAACTTTAGCCTGTGTTGACTAAGAAGGGAGCTGATGCAGTGCAGGAGCCTATCTCTAATTGCATTATAGTATAACCAAACCTCCCTTACCAGGTTGTGCATTACATGGGTTGCCTTATTGCTGGCCACAGTCTTGCTGAGTGAGTTACCCTAGGAATTTATGCATGTTTGTAAAATCCTTTTCTGTTCATTGTCTCTGAGTTTTAGGAAGATTGGTATTTTATCTAAGAAATTGTTGAGATAAATTTTAAAAACTCCTAATCAGCAAAAGAGGGCAAAATGACCTATGTCAAGTTTTCAGTGTTAGCATCTTTTTTTATATTTATAAACACTGAGTGAACTGACACCATATCACTATGGTTATATTCTCCTAACAAAGTATAAATTGCTACTAAACCCTAACTCATATTTGCTGACTAATTCAAGCCATCTGCCAGTGAGTCCAACAGATATTTTTACACTGTTTGTTAATGAGAATTGATGGACCATTTCATATCTTTCTTCCTCAGAATTTGAGTCAATACCAGCTTGACAAGGGACCTTTTCAATTTTTTAAAAAAAATGATTCAGCCTTCCTTGAACTGCAACTTAGAAAATACCAATAGCTTTCTTCTTTGCTTTTTTAGAGCTCAGTGCTTCTGTGACTTAATGGGATGTCTTATAAAACTGATCTCCTATGAGTGTTTTGAAATAGTTTCACTATAGATAACATAGTAGAGAAATTCAACACGGTGCTACCGTTTTGTCACAAAATGTACTTTAAATTTCAGTCTGGTAAGAAGTGTCTAGAAACAGCTGCAATTCCCATTGTTTAGTACAGGAGAATCATTTCTTGTGCAATGTTGAGCATGTTTACATTCTTATATGGTGGACTTATCTGCTTATCTGAATCAATTGGCATGAACTTCCCAAAGTACAGATTTTAGATCCAGTTTTCTCCAGATCACAGTATGAAATTGAATGATAATCTTTATTGCCTCTGATATGGTTTGGGAATAACATTTACATTAGGCATAAGAAATATAGCTGAGGTCGGCTGTCTAGGGTTCTAAATTGTAACTTTAAAGAAAAAATATAGCTCAAGTATTCTCAAAGGTATTAGATAGGGCCGCTTGCTTACGGGATACTGAGAAAGCACCCTCTTGACCTTTAATAATGTGTCATTTCTACTGTTAATCCTCTGATAAATGCATGTGGACTTGTCAAAGGAGAATCATAGCCTAAGAGTAGATGCTGGGAGAACAAGGGAATTTATTTCCTTGCTTGACAATTCTAATAAGAAACTGGAAGAAAGACACTTGAAAAATTAAGTTAACTCAGGCTGAACCCAGTAAAAGCAATCACCTAAAAAGTCCCATAATTGATGTGGTGAGTGCTAAAGACTTAGTTACTTAAATAATTTATAGAGGACCAGGAAAATGGCATTCAGTCATCTGTAATTTCATATTCCTGTTGCTGACAATAGATTATTAACAAATGTATGGTGAATACTTTGAAACTTCTGGGAAGCTTGCTGGCTTAGATTACCAACTGTGTAATTCTATAGGATGATGGAGTTCCTTGGGTGACAGTGTGAGCCAATCTAAGCAAAGGCCCAATCTTGAGTTCCTTAAATCGATGAAAAAATATTGAAGCAAAGGAATGATAGAATATAAAGACCCATCATAATCCTGTATAACAAAAACATTGGTTGTACATGAGCCCTATTGGATTGGATGTTGCAGATAATCTTGAATATCAGACCTATTGTCGTAGGTAGGGGAAGTGCCATTTCATAACCATATGCCACAGAGCAAGTGGCACTGGGCACTGGCAAGTGTCATGTCTCAAGGCAGAATTGTTAAGATCAGTAGTCTTTTTTTCTAAAATTAAAAGTTTAGGTTATGCCACAGTCATCCTGGCAATTCCCTATTACTACTGCATTTATTTTGCATTAATTATCTGAGGTTTAGAAGTCAGTATAAATTTCAGCCTTAAAATATAAATTAAATTAGATTTAAATATATTAATTGAGGGCATTATCTTTTCATGAACCTTAAGGTTATAGACTGGGTTTTTTTTTCCCTCTAAGGATTCTCTTAGGATTCTCTAAGGATTCTCTTTTTCGTCTTTTGTTGTAATGTAAACCACATCAGTGGTGGAGGAGCCAGCATCTTAGAGCCATCTTATCTTATTGCCCACATTCACCCTCACAGTCATTCTTCAAGTTGATAGTATCCATATGTTTACAGCTGAATAACCTAAAGCCCAGATATTCCAGGTGACTTAATGAGGTTACCAGGTCATTTATAACAAAGCAAGGAATACATCCCAAGAAATTCTGACTCCTAGTCCATTGGAAAAGAGTTCCAATCCTGACTCTATTACTCACTATCTACATGACCATGGAAATGTCATACAACATCTGAGTCAAGGTTTTCTCCTCATTAAAATAGGGATAATAATATCTCATAACTTTGTAGGTGAATGGCTGAATATGAGATAATAAAAAACACATAACAGACCTTCAATAAAAAGCAATTCTGTTTGTTCCAGTTGTTAGTGTTATTACCATATTGTGTCTTCTTTGTAGACCAAAAATTATATGTTCTTTTCTCCCCCGACTTCCTCCAAGATTTTTAGTGCATTTATTTTAACCACTTGAAAAAATCCTAGGGGCAAGAAGCTATTGCCTTCTCAAGCTGAGACAACAAGTAATTATTTTTTCTAAAATAGCAGATTTAGGACTTCTCTGGTGGTCCAGTGGTTAAGACTCCACGCTTCCAGTGCAGAGGACGCAGTTCTGATCCCTGGTCAGGGAACACTTAAGATCCCCCATGCTGCATGGCGTGGCCGAAAAAAAAAAAAGAAAGAACATAGCAGACTTACATATGGCAGATAAGTTACACAAATATGATTGCTCTTGCATTTCTAGAACATTATGAGAAAACTATGTTTTAGATGATGGAACCTATGCACTTTGGTTATGATTGGAAAAATTCTGTTCAATCTACATGTCCAAATAAACTGACATGTTTTCACTTTGCTTCATGAGCAAAGTGCTTCATGAGCTAGATATTGCCATTGGCAACACCCCAATGTTCTCCTGTGAAATCCTATGGTCTGTGTGGGCTTCAAATGCCTAGAATACTTTAAAGTTCTCAAATGAATGTTAAGTTTCAAAATGGCCAATGAAGTGTCTTCCTTATCCTAGAAGAACTTTCTTCACTTGGCTTCCAGGACCCCAGACTCTCTAGTGACCAGTCACATCAGCCTGGTCTTTTTAGTCTCTTTTTCTCACTCTTTCTTTCCTCTGGACCTCCTAACATTGATGTGGCCTCAGACTTAGCACTAGGACCTCTTCTCTTCTGTTTCCTTTCCTTTTCTTCTTTTCCCTTCCCTCTACTCCCCTTCCCTTCCCTTTCCTTCTCTTTTCTTCTTATCTACACTGATTTCCTCAGTGAGCACATCACATGTCATTTTAATAAATCCCAAGTATAGGCTGATGACTCATAAATATATATCTCTAGCTCAAAATATCCCCTAATTTCCATATTTCTATATTCAGCTGCCTACTTAAAATGTCCAATAGACATCCCAATCTCATTGTATACAAACATGAGCTTTCAAGTTTCTAAACACAAAAATAAGAAAGAAAAAAGAAAATGAAAAAAAAAAATCTTGCTTTGCATACTGTTCACTTCGTCTCATTTAATGGCATCTCCACTCATGGTTGCTCCAGTTCAAAATCCTCAGAATTATTCTTGAACCTTCTTTCTCCTTTATACCTTTATCAATTCATTAGCAAATTCTTCTAGCTCTTCTTTGAAAACATATCTGAAAGCCAACCATTTCTCATTATCACTGCTGCTACTACCCTGTGTCCTCCCCTGGATTATTACAGCAGCCTCTGACTGGTCTCCCTGCTTCTAATTTGCCTCTTTATATACTTTTCTCAACATAAAAGCCAGAGTAATTTTGTTAAATCTCAAACCAATCAGCTCAAAACCATCTAATGGCTCTTCATTTCTCTCAGGTCAAAAGCTAAAGACCTATGATTCTATTACCTTTTAGACTTTATCTTCAACTTGCATAGGCTCCAGATGCACAGGCTTAGTGGCTATGGCTCACGGGCCCAGCTGCTCCATGGCATGTGGGATCTGCCTGAACCGGGGCATGAACCCGTGTCCCCTGCATTGGCAGGCAGACTCTCAACCACTGCGCCACCAGGGAAGCCCTATCTTCAACTTTTATTCCTCTTGCTGACTCTACTTCATCCTCAATTGCCAGCACTGGGCACACTGCCCGTCTCTGCATTTGCTGTGACTTTTGCTTGGAATCGTACCTCAGGTATCTTTCCTTCCTTTAAGACTTTGTTCAAATGTTACTTTTTCAGTGAGGTGTGCCCTGGCCACTCTATATAAAACTGACTCTTAGCACTTCCAATATGCCTCAATCTGCTTTTACCATAGTGTTGATCTTCTTCTACTGTGCAAATACTTTCCTAATATGTTATGTTTACTATAATTTATTTATATTCCCCCACTAATATGTGATCTCCACAAGAGCAGATATTTTTGTCTTTTTTCACAGAAGAATGAAATCCACATATAACTCTTGATGAAATGAAAGGATGCATATGTTATATCCTTGTGCTGCCATATCCTCTTCCATTTCTGACTTCTGACAAGAATCACTTGTGTTCCCTTGGTACAACATGTCTACAGAAAAATGGTGTTACTCACAGGCATACCCCATAATTACACTGTGTTCTGGTTTGATAATAATACATAGCTGATTGCCATGTATATTTTTTTCAAGGTTTCAGCTTTACTAAAATTGTGCTTTAAAAGTCAAAATTAACGCACGTACCAAGAAACATAAGGATAATGCATATATTCTCTATTTTGAAAATGAAACTAGTTACAGAATCATAAGGACATGAAGTTTTATACCTAAAAAGGATTTCTGAGACCTAATCTATTCCCTGAATTTATACTTAGAGAAGTCTAACTCATCCAGAAGTTGTATTTTACCTGCCCATTATATGCTAGGCCCTGTCATGGGCTCTGGAAGTACAAAAGTGAGTGTGACATTATTTTTTACCTTCAATAACTTCTAGTCTTGTAGGCAGGATACGTAAATAAACATTAATTTCATTACAATGTGATTTCTACTTTAATAGGAAACACTTGAAGAGCCCTGCTTGAGATTTAGCCTTGGAAAAGTCACTTGGGACCAATTGTGCTTCTTCATCTCCTATTTCACTGTACCAGGATGAAAGAGGAGCCAGGCTTTATAACAAAGGAAAAGGAGAGGCAGCCCAACCCCTCTAGTATTTGCAAGGGAGTATCTTCATAGAGCAAATAGTCAGCATGTCTGTTTTCTTTAAGTCTAAAAGGTGTTTTTCCTTCAGTTAACCATTTATCAATAGCACAGCTGCTCTGTGATATATGGCGTATCTGTTAAATGTTGCAGATTAGTCTGATCTTATAATATTCTTACCGATTTTATTAGTCTATTGCATTGTTTACATAAAAGTATGACTGAAAATGCTATTTTGGGTTGTCAAAGCAGTACAAACTTGAGAGTTTAATCCAGCGTTCAATTTGGTGAATGTGACTTCACTAACACATTTATATTACTTGCATAAAGCAAAGCAGTGTATACTTAGAATAATTTAAGGGTTTTGATAAAGCTTTCTTACCAAAACTTATTGGAAAATGTTGCACAAGTTGCATAAGTCTTCTTTAATTTTCTCTTTCTCTCTCTCTCTTTCCTTGTCTTTCTCTCTCTTTTAGAGAGTTAAAAAAGACGAAACATTGTATGCCACACATCTTACATTTTGAGTGATATGAGAACAGCTGTTCCCTTCATGTCTATCAGAAATAAATCCTAACCCTGTCTGAAAGGACTGTGTACATGCATTATAAGCTTTTTCTCTTAGGTCTCCACAGTCAACTCAGACTAACAGTCAATCTTATTGCCAAGGGGAATAGAAGGTGATAAAGCATAACTGGATGTTGTAGGGGACGAGGAGTCAAGAATTAAGTAGTAATCCCATGACCGGCCATGTGACTGGCTTCTCTCTCTGAAGAAAAAGGTGACTGAAATGTAGAGGAATGCCCCCAGGTCACCTCTGGTTTTATCATCCTCACACTGACTTCCAGAAATGAAACAAGAATTCTCTCCTTCTGCTTCACTTTTCCCATTTTCCTCAGTCCCCTAGGACCTGGTTCTTGGCTTAGTGGTGGAATAGTTTCTATCCTCCATCACTGATTTTCCCTTCAGTATTCCTTCAGTTAATTTCTTTAGGCTCTAATTCATGCCATTTTCCTAATTCGGTAAAAAATATTTATTTGGGAACCATGATAGGTATAAGAACTAGGCTAAGCCTCAACTTGGAGTGTGAAATTAGGACACCGAGTTTTCCGTGCAGATTTGCACAAGGCAAGTGGGAAGAGGACCTGACTCTGGGGGCTCATGTAATAGAAAATTTTCATTGTGAGGTGGTGGGCATTGGAGACAAAGCCTAGCCCCATAGCAAGAAGGCTCTATGGCCATTGGCAAAGTTCTCCCTGAGCCTCATTTTTTCTTTTGTAAAATGGGTAAAATCTTGAAGGATAATGCTCATAACAAGCACTGGGCATATACTCAACTCCCAATATGTGTTAGTTCCTGTGTTCCTTAAGGTCAAGGGGAGACTCAATGTAATGCATCAGTAAGTGAGTATAGTTAAAAGTATGCCCCTCTCTAGATAAAGGGAAGGACAATGTAGTCTATTTGGACTACATTGTCCTTCCCTTTATCTAGAGAGGAGCATACTTTAAACTATACTCAATGTAGTTTATTTATTTTTCTTCTCATATAGTTATGCTTTTGACTCTTATTTAATAATTCTTAAGTTTGAAAGCAGTTCATCCTAAGGATTCCTCATTACCTTTACAAAATGCATTAAACTCTCTCATGGGAAGCAGTGTGGTATACTGGAAAACACACACACACACACATACACACCCATACACACCCACACCCTCAGTGCTACAAGTCATGATACTTAGATTTTTTTTTTTTTTCTGTACGAGGGCCTCTCACTGTTGTGGCCTCTCCCATGGCAGAGCACAGGCTCCGGACGCGCAGGCTCAGCAGCCATGGCTCACAGGCCCAGCCGCTCCGTGGCTTGTGGGATCTTCCCTGACCGGGGCACGAACCCGTGTCCTGTGCATCGGCAGGCGGACTCTCAACTACTGCGCCACCAGGGAAGCCCTACTTAGATTTTTTAACCCTAATTCTGTTATATACAAAGTGACTTAAGTTACCAAGTCACTTGATATCTCCATGCATCAGTTTATTTATTAAATAAGAATGATACTATGCACTTCACACAGTGATTGTGAGGATTAATATATCATCAGCACGTGGTGGCTACTCATTTAAATGCTGATTTTGACTCCAACCTCGCTTTACGTAGAAAAAAAATCTCCTCTGCCTACCTGGCAAGGTTGATATGCAGATCATATTAGTTACATGTATGGAAGCATTTGGAAAAGAGCCTGCATCTAAGGAATAGGAACAGCATGATTATTATGAATCGTGCATGTGATCCTCTAACCATTTGTTCATAGTCTTTCAAAGGCAAAGGGGCCTTGATTCTTATGCTGCTTCTCAACCTCCCTTGTACTTTTTTCTTAAACTACTTTCCATACTCTAGTCATTTTATTCGACCTCTTGATTTCACAGGATAAGAACATTCAGCAGAAGTTTGAGAGAAAATAAACTTTCGTTCTCAGCTTTTATGTCAAGAAGGCTTTAAGGCTTTACCGATCAACTTCCTCTGGCCAGACTCTGGAGAAGATGCTGTAAGAGGGGTTTCCATCTATCTAGAGATTACCTAAATCAATAAATTTAGGTAATTTATTTACCTAAATCTGTGGAGTTGAGATCCTATAGGCACACAGTGGGATAAAGCTGGGAGTCAATCAAACTGGCTTTGGAAGCTTTCAAGTTTTGTTTCACACAAACATCCTGTCTAGAGAAATTTATACTTAAATTTCCTGCATATAACCCTTATGAAGATAAATTCATGCCTGAGAATTACTTTGTCACATGGATATATTCATTTATACTTATTTATGTTTATTTACAAGGTTTTTTTTTCTTGTATGTTGTTACTTCTTGTTTGATCAGGGGAGGGTGATCATTACTTCTGTTTGGTAAGGACATTGCATAAAGGTAAAAGTTATTTTAAGGTGATACAAACCAAACAAGGAAGCTCAAGTGATTAAAAAAGAAATAGTGGCTGAGTAGTTCTCATTAACTGGAGTAACTCTAGCTTAAGCAGGAAAACCTGCTGTTTTGACCTTCATTGAGTATTTTTTAATGTACATTTACAAATTTTCTGTCTATAGGAATAATGGTATAGTAATAGTAGTAATTAAATCATCTCATTACAAAACTTGCAATGATACAGAATCATGATTCTGAACACTAATACTCATTGTCCAGTGATTTAAATATGTAAGAGGTTGGAATGAGTAGTTCCCATGCTTGAGCATACTTTGGAATTTGCTTTCCTTCTGATATTTTCTTGAAATCAAATCTTGATACTAGTTTGTTTCCTTGAAGAGGAAGAGGGCAAGAGATATTCATGTTCTCATTAATTTATTTGGATGTTCTGATTTCAACATTCTGGTTTGAATACAGATATTCAGGTCATACTTTTATGTAAATATTTTATTATTGACTTTTCACTTACAGGCAAAGAAATACTAAGTTAACTCTTGAATTCTTATCTTAAATAATGATTTAATTAAATAGAATCAAATCTACTTTCTCATTGGGTTGAAACTCTTGACATTTTTGCTCTTTAACTGTTTTTGATGCACAAAATGGCAGTTTGTCTCCAAAAGAGACATGTGGTTTAGCTGTCTTATACTCTGTTTTTAAAATTTGTATTCCTTATAATCTTGGTCTGTTCAGGCTTACTATAACAAAATGCTATAAACTGAGTGGCTTACAAACAAGAGAAATGTATTTCTCATAGTTCTGAAGGTTGTGATGTCCAAGGTTTGCCAACAGATTTGGTGTCAAGTGAGAGCTCATTTCCTCATTGATGGCCATCTTCTCACTGTAACCTTACCTGGAGGAAGGGACTAGGGACCTCTGTGGGGTCTGTTTTATAAGGGCACTAATCCCATTCATGAAGGCCTACTCTCAAAAGCTAATCACCTCCCAAAGGCCCCACCTCCTAATACCATCACTTTCAGTGTCTGGATTTCAACACATGAATTTTGAAGGAACACAAACATTCAGACCATGGTATTGATCATTAGTGGGAAGCTCAGCTAAGACATCAGTGTTATCGAGAAATAAAAGTCCTGAAACTGCACTAGAAATATTTTCTTCTTTCCGTTGCTTCCTGCCATTACCCCAGACCACTCCATGTGTATAGTTCATAACACCTCTACTCAATTTACCTGAAATTCAACTTTTTACCTTTTTCACTAAAACTACTAACTTTCCTCGAATCCAACCCTATTGTTACTGTCTTGATTCAGGCCCCTAAGATATCTCTTTTGGTCGTTGCAAGTTTTCCTAAATAGTTTCCTTGCCTCTACAATGATCTATTTAAAGCAAGAATCTCACCATGTCACTCCTTGCTTAAACCTCCTCAATGGTTTATCATTCCTAGAGAATAAAGTCCCAGTTCCTTAATAGAGTATATCAGGTTCTCAGTGATCTTGCCTTGCCTATCTATCTTTCACATCTTTCTTATCTGAAACTAACTGAGAAAAACAGAACTGCTTAGAAGTTTCCATGTGAATCATGATGCATCTTGCCTCAAGTTTTTTGCTAAAATTCTCGCTCTGGGAAAGTCTCCCTGTACCTTTATCCTTAGCCAGCTCCTGTTTAGATTCCAAGGCTGGGCTCACACTCCACTGTAGGAATTTTTCCTTGGCGTATTTCCTCTGCTATTCCCAGATGCTGACAGCTGGGTTAGGTGCCCCTTTCTATTCTCCAGTAATGACACAGTGCGCTTCCATATAATTTCTAAACTGAGTGTTATATCTCACGAATTGTCCTTCACTGTGTGAGCTCTTTGAAATGATTTATTTATCTTTGCATCTCTAGAACCTGGCAGAGTATCTGTACAGAGTAGATGCTGAATAAATGTGTTGACTGAATGAATATAATAATGTGAATGTCCCTAGTAAACCTTCACATGTGTTTGGATCACATTTAGTCATCTGTTACATACATGTGCTCCAGAAAGGATTTTTGTGTGGGATAGAACATGGGATTAGTAGCACCCACTTTCCTTTGGAATTTCAGATTCCTTGATTTTCCCCAAATTAGAGGTGTGGAAGCAGATAAGGGGTGAAAATACTGGCCTTTACCCATACAGGCTTAAGAGTTTTAATTATCTGTAACATTACTTAAGGGTATTATAATAAATGTAGATTTTTTTACATTTATGGTAAATGGGATAATTAGGATTTACTGATACTAAGGTAGAATTTGGTATAATCCTGATTCATTATTGAAAAGGTTATGATAACATCATAACAATAATAATCCATTATAGTCTCCCTCTGTCCCTGTCATCTAGGTCAGTGCCATGATCAATCCTTAGGCATTTATGAGTCATTTTTATGTGCCTAGGACAGTGCCAGGATTTCAAGTGAGTAAAATTCCAGGATTAGGCTTGAGCATGATCTCATGAATGAGTAGATAAATCATTTTAAGGGAGGTAAATAGAGTGTGTTTAGGATTAATGTAAGATAAAATGTAAAGTAAGATAAGGAGGATTGGCTACACTAAGGGATGTTTAAAAGACTTGGCAGATAATTAAAATGATGTGACACAACAACGAAAATTCTTATAATGAAATATTAAAAAAAGAAGGATACAAAATTATATATAATGGATGGATAGATATGTGATAAACAAAAATATAGTAAAATGTTAATGGTAAATTGTAGTTATTGGCATGTGGGTGTTTACTGTACAATTCTTTAACTTTTCTCTGTGTTTGAAACCTTTCATAGGAAAATATTTGAAAATTTGCATGCACATGATAATTTCAGCTATATACTAAGCATAGGTGAAAGAAAAACTGGAAGGAAATGGTACGAATGGGTATTTGTGCCAATTAAAATATTAGACATTTATTTTTCTTGGTTTTTATAATTTAAGAACATTTAAAAGTAAAGGCAAAAAGGTTTTAACTGAGTTTGATTCAGAAATAAGAAATTCTTGATCAAAATATAAGAGAGTGAAAACTTGGACATTTACTACCTGCATGATCCTGGATAAATATTTAGTCTTAAATTTTCTAAACCTCAGTTTCCTCTTTAGTAAATTGTGAATAAAAATACTATCAACTTCCTGAGGCTGTCATGAGGATTGAATATTTTTATAGGTACAGTGTGTAAGATAGGGCTTCGTACCTGGTAAATATTGGCTAATATTGTTAAGAAATGGACATTTTAGGAAATAATTACTATACAGATAGCTCTCTCCACCCTAGAATTGTGCATCTTTAGTAGGTGCACTCTTTAATCCTTGGAACCAGGTGTTCTTTTTTTTTTAATGAACTGTATTTTTTTCTTAAAGCTTGTTAAGTATTTTGAAGAGCTTGGGAAAGAGACTCCAAAGCAGCATCAGAAGTAATGGTAGAGGGATAGCAGCCCTTGGAGAAAGTCAGAAGTAGCATTCAGTTTTCCATGGAGCACACTTTGACCCTGTTGGTTTAGAGAACAAAACAGACGTTCCTTGCTCTTTGCCTATTACCACTCCCTAGGGAAAGAACCTGATCAGGAATGAGACATTATAGAAAAGCAAAGTACAGAAAACGAGGCATCTCTTGAGGTTCAGTGGCAGGTTTTTGTGCTGTGATTTCTTCACCTTGAGCGGTGGCTTGAGTCCGTGTAAATTCAGCACAGAGCTCTCCATGCAGTTGTTTATAGCTCCAATGTACAGACTTTTCATTACAGAAGGCTCATTTCCCCTTTCTGGGCCATGTTTACACTGAGATGATAAATAGTTCCACCAGGGTTGATGGAGGTTCTAAGATTATAAACTGTGGTTTAAGTACATATCCTATCTTTTCCTGAGCCCAGAGGAAAGGATATGGATGATTCCGTTGATTCATTTACTCCTTTTTAATAAACATGCAAGATACAATCATGGGCTATCTTTTATGGATTACTTTACAAGGATTCCCTGGCTATGAAATCCTGAACCAGATATATCCCAAATGCAGAAATCTGCCAGGGGCAGGGATTTAGCTCAGAGTCCTCATTTGGCTGTTGGGAGCTAGAAAGCCAAGTGCTGTTTTCCAGGATGAGAAAATGAGGAAGGGGAAGATAGATCTACATGCATTGTAGCGCTCAGTTCCATTCTTGCCACAGACCGGACTCCTGCTGGGGATCGTACTGTTGTCAGATTGGACTGCCACCTAAAGAATTATATCTACCCCAGTTATACCTACCTTGACAATATATAGTTGGGTTTGTGATATTAGCAATATCAGAACGCTTCCTAGCCAATAGATCTGAGTATAATCTTTCTCAATCATTTTCTGATTTCATGGCTTTCCTTAAAGACAAATATGCTGCTTCCTCCATCTCTGTATACCTGAAGATTAGTGATTGATGTGTGATGAATATTACATAAAGGTGTGCTATGTGAATGAATGAATGAATGAATGAAGGGCTTAATAAGTGTTTCAGTTATTACATCAACATATTCTAGAAATACAGGCTGTTCTGATAATTCAGCTATCATTATTTTACATAAAAATGCTTTGGATTACTGAATTTAAAAGTCATCTTCTTGTGATCCATTTATAAGTTAGATTTACCTATATATTTTTGGAAATGACAGTTTTCCAATTATGAATGCAATATATGCCTATTACCAAAAGAAGGTCATATTAAATATCTTAAAAATGGCAAGTACATGTTTTTCCTATATTTACAAATGACTACAGTTAACATTTTGGGATACTTCCATATTCTATACTTTATACACACACAGAGAGACATTTTAAGTAACATAATTTTCTAAGTAATGAATGTGCCGTGATTCATTTTAACCAGTCCCTTATTGATGAACACTTAAATTGTTTCTACTTTTTTGCTGTCTTTTATAATTAAAAATAAATATGATTTTAGTCAGATTTCTGCATAATCAAGGATATATTCATTAAAGCAGAATTTCTATGTACTTTTTTCTTTTAAAAAGAATGTTTCTCTTACTTTTGAGTCTGATTTTTTTTTAATTTTTAAATTTTATTTTATTTATTTTTTTATACAGCAGGTTCTTATTAGTCATCCATTTTACACACATCAGGGTAAACATGTCAATCCCAATCGCCCAATTCATCACACCACCACCCCCACCTCCCCACCTCTTTCCCCACTTGGTGTCCATACATTTGTTCTCTACATCTGTGTCTCAATTTCTGCCCTGCAAACCGGTTCATCTGTACCATTTTTCTAGGTTCCACATATATGCGCTAATATACAATATTTGTTTTTCTCTTTCTGACTTACTTCTCTCTGTATGACAGTCTCTAGATCCATCCACGTGTCTATAAATGACCCAATTTTGTTCCTTTTTATGGCTGAGTAATATTCCATTGTATATATGTACCACATCTTGAGTCTGATTATTTTGAAAAACCTAATTCACTTATGCTGAATATCTTAATACCAGCATTGAAGATTTAAAATGCAATTGTTGCAAACATAAAATTTAACACTGAAAATATCCCTGGAGGAGCATTTCTGCTATTATCTTTGAGATGTACACTATATTTACCCACATGGTTATTGCCATCACATAATTTCAGCTTTTAGAGTTTGGTATATATTAAAAGTCTGAGGTCTAACATTCAAAATGTCTTTTATGTCTCACTACTCTAGATGACATTTGTACTCTTTCAGGTTTTGAAAATTGCCATAAAGCAGTAGCCATTTGTAAATAAATAGTCACAGAAGTCTGCTGCTGTTCAAAATTAGACAGAAGTAGACTAGGACACTAATTGTTCATACATATATGTGTGTGTGTATATATATATGTGTGAAAGCATAGAAAATATCAAGATAAGTATAATAGACTGAATTTTGGGATTCATTGTTCAGTGTGTGTGTCTGAGAGAGGGACAGAGAAGAAAGGAGGGAAGGGGGGAGAAGGGAAGAAATATGAATATGAATATGAATAATGTGGAAATTTAATTCCTTGAATTCCTTGTCTCTTGAGGCATTTTTGCCCTCTTGGTTCTCCTGCTAGATGTCTCTTCTTCCCTTTTATTTTGTTCACATCTTTTACTCTTAAATTTACTCCAATCCTTCTATTCCCATCTATCCACAGTTTTTTAATTATTCTAATGGCATCTAGAACTAATAGCATGGTAAGGGAAATGGTGATTCTTGGAAGTCTGTATATCCGGTCAGATCTACCTGGTATTTTTAAAAACATTCTCCTCACACAGGAGAGTCTGTAGGCATTCTATAAGGTATCTGCACCTCTCTCTCCAGTGCCTCAGGAGATCTTTCTCGGTTCCCCCTGCTGCCCTTTCAAACCTACTTTGCTGTTATTGTACTTCCTTTGCTCCCATTGTTTGAACTCATTTGTTCTTCTTGCCTAGATCTTTTGGGTAGATGCTTTGCTCATAATTAAAGTCTGATTCTTTATTGCAGGGTCACCATTAAACATAATCTTGAAATTTTCCTCAGCTCTACATCTTACCACTGAGGTTAATTACATCACAATGTTTAGACACAACTGTAGTTCCCAGGACTCAACCCATATGAAATGCAGAGTTCGGACAGATTACGTGACATGAGCCTTAATCTTCTGTCTTTTGTTTTCCTACTATGATTGCATTGTATCAAAAATAATTAGCAATGGAGCAGCATCTTTAAGAACTTAGACTTTGGAATCAGGCAAACCTAGATTTGATTACAAGATCTGCCGCTTAAAAGAGGCATATTTCTTGGAGGTGGTGATATGCAACCAGTGATGGTATCTGAGGAGCTCAGTGGACAGGCCTTAGGGCACACAAACTCAAGATCTCTCAGGAGGAGATGCCAGCAGCCCACTGCTGGCACCTCTGAGAGGACAGAATGAGCTGGTTCTGGAAGGCCTTGAAAAATCTATGGACAGAAGCTACTTTCTGCTAACAGAGTAGAGAATGTTGCTAAGGCAATGCTGGAAGCAAATGAACATGAAGTAATAAGTCCCTTTTGCCCTTTCTCTTGCCCCCCCAAGGTCTTTCCAGTGCCTAACAGGAAACCAGCTGGCAAAAGAGGGATGTGGTGTGCAGAGACCCAGCCCTGAAATCTCAATGCAAACTACAGCAGCTGGTTTGGGGGCTATGAGACAATAGCTTAAAAACTGACAACATTCTTACCAGGCCTCTATTGAGAGGGAAATTAGAGCAGCCTTCTTTGTTCAAAATCTGTGAAGTGAACCTGTCAAGAGGACTTGAGGCATCAGTATTATTTGATGGACCCAGTAGACTCATTTTCATATCTAGTTTTTGGGAAAAGAGACTCACTTGTTCCATCCAGTGCAATTGTAATTACTATTTTTGCAGAAATAGAAGCCTGGGAAGCCACCAGCAGAGTGAAGCAACACAATTTGTTCTAAAGTGACTAATTTAAAGTTGATCACTATGACATGCCTCCTTAAGCTTGAGATGTTCCACACAATCAGATTTTCAGTATTTTCATTAGTGTGATTTGCATAACCAAGATTTTATTGAGTTTTTTATAGAGGGTTCTATTGTAATGAAACCAACATAGCTATTAAAAGGATAGACCTGGGCTGATGAATAAATGCGATTTCATTGTATTTTATGTGATTGCACTGTAATTTCTTGCAGTAGATTTGACTTCTAAGGTATGTGTGTGTGTCCGTGTGTGTGTTTGTGTGTGTGTGTGAGAGAGAGAGAGAAAGAGAGAGAAAGGTATATAAGAATAGGGACTATTAAAATTGCCAATTTTTTTTGGACACGGCATAGTACCGTGTGAATTTATAAATGAGGTTTCAGTTTGCAAAGTGTCAAGGCTAGAATATATATATATATATACACACATACACATAAATATATATGTGTATACATATATAAAGTTATATGTTTTTCATAATATTTAAAGTAATTAAGGAAAATGAATAAATATGTTTCAATATTATATGATGGTTTTATTTTGTGCAGTCATCTTTTATCTTTTTCTTTTTTTTGGCCGTACCACGCGGCTTGTGGGATCTTAATTCCCCCACCAGGGATTGAACCCGCACCCTCGGCAGTGAAAGCGTGGAGTCTTGACCACTGGACAACCAGGGAATTCCCTGTATTCATCTTTTAGAAGGACATGCAGAAGCATCTTAAAAAGAGAAAAGCTATAACATTCAAATTTTTTTTCTTGCTATAACTTGATTGCTCTCATAGTTTCTCTTATCATTTATATGCTATTACTGATATTTAGATCATTTATTTTGAAACATTGAGTAAAAGTACTCAGTTTGATGTGAAAATTATATCCCGATTATTATTTTCTAGTATCTATTTAAGAATACCCATTGGCTTATAAAAACAAATAGAATGAAATTCATTATCCAAAAATATGAGCAATATTGCCATCAGGGATGGATACATCAGATGGGATTGTGAATCTGCAGTCTAGAAATATGTATGTGAATTTTTTTCAGAATTAGAGCAAAAGCAGCCAGATGGAAATGACATGAGGAATTTGAGATGACCACTATTAGAAGGAGCTAAGTTTTATTTATTTTTTACCATGTTCCCAAGAGTTTTTGTTTCATTTCATTTAGAGAATCCATTGGAGAATGTTTCAAGATGTAGAACCTTTATATGTGAAGTGTCCCAAATGAAGTTGGAGCATCCACATTGAAATTTCTTCATGTTGTGGTAAGATGAAATGACTCTTAATATATTGGATTGGCCTTTGAAGAATGTGATGAGAAGTGTGTGTGGGTGTCTGTGTGGGTGCGCATAAATAAAAGTTATGAAGGGTTGTAACCTAGTACATAAGTTTGGGTTTCAAAAATGACTCTTTTTTATTATTTTGCCATGATTATTTTTTGGTGCCTTGAGTGGAACACAATAGGGAACACAAATTTGTTATTGTTAATTTCCTACTGTGTGTATGTATATTATTTATATTAGTTATTAAGTCAACAGAGCCACCATAGGAAGTAGGTATTATTCTCACAGTGCAGATGTGGAAAATGGAAGTTCAGAGAAATTAAAATCTTGTCCAAGACGATGCAGCTAGTAAATGACACAAGAGTGATTTGATTCCCTGTTCTACTCTTTCTGCTGCCTTGCTGCCTATAGCACTTGTGATAGGTGCGGAGCCAAAGGATTAACATAGGTCTTGAAGGCAAGACCCTCAAGTTTTAAACTGTTATTTAGAAAAGAGTCATAATTGCCTTCCCTCAAATAGAAAACCAAAGTGAAGGAATTTCTTTTATATTTTCACTACTCTTGAAAAGAGAAAGATTTCTGTAAGTCATTGACTAGTTACATAGATGATGGTGTTTCAAAGAAATTGAAAGTTATAGAAAAATGACATGGAAAATGTGTGCTATAATTTTCCCATTCACCTTTGCTATAAAATGAAAATCTGTTGTAGGCTTCCTCTGAACAAATCACCTGTCATGGCCGACAACATACTTTAATGGAAATGGTACCAATTCTTCCTTTACAGATAACTGGTATATGACTCAAGCAACTTGAGTCTCTTCCCTTTCCTGTTACTTTTACTATGAGGTTGTTGCAAGATTCCATTGAAATAAAAGGTAACATATGGAAAGCACCTGTAACTCTGCCTGGTGCACTAAGGTAGAATCCTTATCAAAGAATTGATGATGTAAAAGCTGTCAAAAATAAACTATTATTTTGTTGTAGTTCCATCCATAAAGACTTGTAATTAAAGAAATGTTTGGGACTTCCCTGGTGGCACAGTGGTTAAGAATTCGCCTCCCGATGCAGGGGTCATGGTTTGATCCCTGGTCGGGGAACTAGATCCCACATGCATGCAACAACTAAGAGTTTGCATGCCACAACTAAGGAGCCCGCCAGCTGCAACTAAGGAGCCCACCAGCCTCAACTAAGACCTGGTACAACCAAAAATAAATAAATAAAATAAAATAAAAAGAAATGTTTAATGTGTGAAAGATTCTCTCCATTCAACATTACTTAAAGTCAGGCTCAAATGTATTTTATTTAAATAGAATTGTTTGAGGTAATTGCAGATGGCTGATGAAACCTTTAGAATTCCAGGACACTTTAGGTGCATTAATTTATAAATGACAATACGCAGGCTCTTTTGTTCTAGGGATTAAGCAGTACCATTGGATTTAGTTGATCTCACTTTCTTACCTAAAAATTTTCAAACAAATTTTCCCTAGTAATTTCAAACTAGATGCCCACTGTGTCCCTGTGAGTCATATTTGCTTGGGCTATTCAACAGTGACACCTTGACAATCTATAAAGCATTCTCTCATGACCTTCATGCTTTCAGAGTCTTGCTTGTGTGTTGGTTTGATGAGCAGCGTTTCTGTGGGAACAGATACCATGCCTGCAGTTGAAGATTACATTTTCACTTTGTATGTCGTGAAATGGAAAAATAAAACCAAACAACTTTCAATGTGAGATTCTGAGAAGAAGCCTTCAATCATCCTTGAGTTCCAATGTGTGTTTTCCCTCCTTTATAGTACAGTAAGAGCCTATAAAATTAATGAATGCAATGAAGGTCTTCGACTAGAATCTCCAACATAAGTAGACAAAGGCTCCCTTGGAGCACCATGGGAGGGGAATCTAGGCCATTCTTTACTTAAGCTATTTTCAATTAGTTTACATTCTGAAAACACCTGCAAAATTGTTCACATCCCTCCTATGCTGTATTACGTTTCAATTTAAGAGTTTTGCATTTGAACAGAGGCTGTTAAATAATCCCAAATTCCCACTTTACATCCAGCTTTGGATTGAGTCAAGATGTTATTGTTTCTAAGGGATAGTGTTCTTTGCTTAGACCCTCATTTCTTTTTGCTTTTTCTCTGTAATAACATGTATTTGCTTCATGTCTTGCTAACTTTAAGGTAGTGATCAAGTTACTTAACCTCTTTTCATCTCAGTATTATTCATCCTGATATGAGGATCATAAGAATTATATTGCACATGTTTTCAGATTCACAAGGAATATGTGTAAATCACCTACTGCTTAGAACATTGCTGATGATTTTAAATGGCAGCTTTATATCTAGATCTGCTTGTAGGTTGGACAACATGACTCTCCCAAATATTCATCAAGAATTCCTTGTAATCTTCCAAAAAAGAACAAAATTGGTTTAAAAGATTGGGTTGACTCATGAAAGGGGACAGGGGTATAAGAGGAAGCCTCAACTTGCACATGCATCCCTAACCAGGAAATTAAACATTTTACTCACAAATTATCAAGCCACAGAAAACAAATAGTTACCTTAGGTTTGTTCATATTCCCTGTATGAGAATGTCCCTTTTCATGAGCATTTTCATATTTGTATCTAGTCCAACAGTTCTCAAGTTTTAGTGTTTACAAGAACATGTAAGAAGTTGACAGAACAAATAAATAAAAAAATATTGTCCCAGTTAATAAGAACAGGAGTTCTGAGTTGGCTAATGTTTACTGAAAACCTTCTAATAACCAGTTGCTTTCAGATGTATTAGTTTATCAAATCTTAATTCTAGTCCTTCTCAGTAGTTAATATCCCCATTCTACATATTAATAAAAACAGACTCATAGAAGTTACTGGCTCATTAGGCTATGAAGGTAGAAAATGATCGGGCCAGAACTCAATCTTGGCACCACATCGGTGTGCAACTGCTACATCTGCTTCCTAATCCTAGGGTAATTCAGTTTTCCAGTCATGAAAGACTGTTATGGCAGCCAGCAGCATAAGCACATACGGGGACAATCAACCTGTATGTGTTTTGCTTAAGCTCCTGAACACTTAATTCACTGTCACCCTCTGAGTTGGACTTTGAAAGGCATCAGTAGAGCAGACCTATTTCATCTGCTTTGTAAACCACTCAGAAAGAAATCTTCTGGAAAAAAAAAATTCAAGTATTTTCTGTAGATTCTTGTTGTTTTTCACCAGTGTTCTTATTGATTTTTATCAATTCTGCCAGTTGCCTTTTTATCTAGGTTTGGCTAGATGTCTAAGTTCTCCAGTGGGATATGAGCTACAATAATGTGTGCCATGTCCAGGTCATGTCCTTAAAGGGCCCATGTGCATGCTTCTCCTCCTTCTTCTAGTAGCTTGGAAAATGAACATGGGATGGGATGTCATGGTGAGCCATTTTGTATCATGTAGACAAGGGCAATTGTCTGAAGGTAGAACAACATAGGAGCCTGGCTTCCTGGCTTAATTTATAGAGCAAAACAGTTCAGGATGGCTTTTCTACTAAATGGTGTATGGAAGATAAACAAGCTTGTTTAGCCATCGCCATTAAGCTATTCTACATGACGGAAGATATACCCTAATGAATGAATGCATTCTTCGATAAATGTGTTAGCCATGACTACCTGGCATACTATGACTCCTTTGGGAAGTCAATCTTAGCCTGAAAAGAAGCACAGTTCCCTTAAATAAAGAACACTGTGGTGGCTTCCTAGATATAGTTTATCTAGACTTTGAAGCATCTCACCTTGCCTCTCTTACTCCTTATACTATTCTCCTGATCCAGCTCTGTTTTCCTCCAGCTCTGTACACACACACACACACACACACACACACACACACATACACACATACCAGGCTATCCAAATAAAACTGTCTATAGTTACATTAAGTAGACTTCTTAAACTTCTGATACCTAGATAACAATGTCCAAATCTACACAATCTGTAAGATTTTCTTCATTGTTCCTTGCCTCACCTGGCCTGTCCTCATTTTGCATTTAGGACAAAACTAAATTTTATTTTTGCACATTTTTAGTATGTCTCCTTGGATCTTTATTTTAGAGAAGATTTAAAATCTATATTTATTTTCGTCATAGCCAAAGAATGCCTTGGCATCTTATGGACACAGTGTTCTCCTAGCTTCACAGTCTAATCTGGAGTCACTCTTTTTTAACTGAAATTCTGGTGCACAGAATGCCCCCTACCAAATGACTGGTTGGATGATGATATTGGCACTCAGTCCTAGACTGAGATCCCTTGGCTGTTTATCTTCCCTCTTAATACTACAGTTTGTGCACCTTCTGACTAACAGTGTGCATGCTTGGTATGTGCCTTAAAATATCTTATGGTTGCTTGGCTTCTGCAAGGCAGTATTTTATCATTCTCTCTGTCACTCCCTTGATGGCTTCTTCTACCTCTGAGTATACTTGCTGGCAATTTCAACTCAATGGTCTACACATAGTATCTCATTTAATTCCCCTAAACCACTGAAATAAGTATAATGACCACACCTGAGTCACTGACTTAAGATTTATTTGTACCAGGCATTGTTTTAAGCAATCAGAAGCAAGGTATCAATTAAGCCTTCCAGTTGCTCACTCTCTAATAGGGAGGATAAATAAGTTTTAAAAACCCCAACTTTTAAGTATAATAGTATAAAACTTAAATCTTATAGTCAGGGAGAAAACTGCTCAGTGTTACTAGAGGGGGAAGAAGGGCTCAGATCAGGAAATGTTTGAGAATCTACTTCAGTTGAATGCAGAAACATAAGGAGGCAGATTTGGGCAGATTAAGTGGCTTTTCCATAATGTCACAGCTAGCTAATGGCAGAGGATGGACAGGGATTCATACTCAGGTGATTCTGATGTCAGAGCCCATCCCTTGCTGCAGAGTTCTTTGGTTCTTAGGCATTGCTGTAATTGAATGCTGTTCACAAGTTGGTACCTCTTGCTGCTGACCCCCATCACCTATTCCACTTGCTTCTCAGTTATAGTTTTAACTTAGTAGTGAAGATGATATACAAATTCAGATATTGTTCAAGAAAATAACTTCTAAATCTTCAGTTTCTACATGTACCCTTTCCTGAAAGTGGTCCAGTTAAGGTTCTACTTATGATCCACCGGTTCTACTTTTCCACCTCCACTTTCACAGTTATTCCTCTTTCATTTTACAGCACAAAGGCATGCCTCTCACTAGTGTCTTTACTTCTAATGGTATGCTCAAGGAAGAAAAGAGGGGGGAGCACCTTATTTCTTTCAGATGACACTGTCTTAATCTACTTGTTGTGTGCCACTTATCCAGTCTTCTATTCATCTACCCCGACCTTCTTTCAGATTCCTTTCTAAAGATGGAAGCTTCAAGTATCTATATACCCAAGGTTTTTGTTTTGTTTTGTTTTGTTTTAAGATGTTGGGGGTAGGAGTTTATTAATTAATTTATTTATTTTTGCTGTGTTGGGTCTCTTGTTTCTGTGTGAGGGCTCTCTCTAGTTGTGGCAAGCAGGGGCCACTCTTCATCGCGGTGCGCGGGCCTCTCACTATCGCGGCCTCTCTTGTTGCGGAGCACAGGCTCCAGACGCGCAGGCTCAGTAGTTGTGGCTCACGGGCCTAATTGCTCCACGGCATGTGGGATCTTCCCAGACCAGGGCATGAACCCGTGTCCCCTGCATTAGCAGGCAGATTCTCAACCACTGTGCCACCAGGGAAGCCCCTACCCAAGGTTTTAAGGAACATATATTTAAAGTATGTATCAATTATATAATAAGCCAGAAATTGTATGCTTTGTAAGTATACAAACATATGCCAAATTTGTGTTTGATGTCAACTTTAATAAGGTGTGGGAGCATGTAATATGTGTATGTGTGTGTGTGTATGTGTGTTTCAAAATATTTCAAAGAAAAATACATTTAAAGACCTCCTCCCAAGTGTTCTTTCTCTGGGAAGCTGCTGAGAGTGGATAGGAAGACACATATTCCCAGGTCTCCATCATTCCCCAGGCTCCCTACCTCCAAGCATTTTCAGGCTTATTCTTGAGGTTGTTGGATATTTGCCTTTTGGATAATGCAAGCATTAGCAGTCAACCCTTTGAAGATAAATATCACCCAAGTATTTTGCAATGCTGTTATTCTCTAGTTGATTTTACCACCATTTTTTTCATTGAAGAAATTAATAGATAGTATATAGGCCATTAATTTTATCTGAGTTAAAAATTTTGATGCTTATAATAGGTTTCAGGACTTATGTATTAAATGAATGAATAAATGGGTGAAAGGTTTATCTAATGTAGAAAACAGAGTGATAAGAGTTGTGGCTATTTCTTGAAAATATGAGAGATTTATACTGTTATATTTATACATGTTTGTCTAGTTTTGAAGATTTATTTTCTGATTTAGGGAGCTTACTTTATCCTGCCTGGGCTTATCACACAGTATTAGATAATTTAATTGCACAGTATCATTACCATGTAAGTACCAAGGAGGCATTTATGGTGTTGTCATTATCTGTTGCTCCAAGCTATATCACACAATCATTGAGAATGAGAGAAAAGCGTGTTTCTTCTCAATTTTGAAAAACGACAGTAAAATTGTGATTGCAACATAATTAAATCTTTAAATAATTAAATAATTAAATTAAATTAGTATCTAGATACTAATAAATGCCCTGCTGTCCTGGAATTCAAAAGAAGTGTCAGGCCTTGTCTGGCACTTGTCACAGTCTCTAAACATTTTTTATAGCTTTTGTACCTAATGACTAGCTTGGCAGCTTTCAAGAGACTTTTGCCACTTTATATCCATACTAAATTCCATTACTGAGTCAGCTTATTTTCCTTTAACTCTACTTTTTCCTTTCTTTCTTTTTTCACTTTCTTTTCTCTCTCTTTTCCTTTTTCTGGTTTGTTTTGTGTGTGTACATGTGAAGGGGGAGTGGTGGTAATTTGGGGTAAAGAGGTAAATATGAGTGTTCCTTTTTAAGATGCATTAGTCAATTTTCTTCTTTTCAGGGGCATTTAAAGCAGAAAGTACATGAATAAAATTATTAATTGCATAACTCTGTAGACACCTGTCAAAATCTTGACATGTTCAGGCCCTATATTGCTATTGTATACTCAAAGTAAGTTTTGCAAGCAGCAGGAGCACAGGCTGCCTGAGAGCTGCCTGTTAAAAAGGGGCAATCTGTAGTAATGGAAGTTCTGTCAGCAATCCTCATAGTTATAGAAGCCACTAGCCAGCGTCTCACAAAATCTCCTTCCCCATTCTGATTTCTTACACATATACACATACAAAGTTTTAGGGCCTATTTTATTTTATTTCATTTTATTTTTAAATTTATTTATTTTATTTTTGGCTGCGTTGGATCTTCATTGCTGTGCGCTGGCTTTCTCTAGTTGTGGAGAGTGGAGGCTCCTCTTCATTGCGGTGCACTGGCTTCTCATCGTGGTGGCTTCTCTTGTTGTGGAGCACAGGCTCTAGGTGCATGGGCTTCAGTAGTTGTGGCTCATGGGCTCTAGAGCGCAGGCTCAGTAGTTGTGGCTCACGGGCTTAGTTGCTCCGTGGCATGTGGGATCTTCCTGGACCAGGGCTTGAACGTGTGTTCCCTGCATTGGCAGGCGGATTCTTAACCACTGTGCCACCAGGGAAGCCCAGGGCCTATTTGATGATTTCATTAGCCATTGCAGTCTTGTTGAATGTCTTGACATATCGCCGAAGTAAAACCACTGTGTTAGTTAAGATGATACTAACTTCAATAACAAACAAACCCCAAAATGTCTAATAGCTTGAGCAGAATAGAATTTTATTTTAGTCATTTCAAGGCAAAAAAGGTGGCTGCTCAACTCTTATTCGAGCAGAGATTCAAAAGTCTGGGCTCCTTCCATCTCGTGACTGGCTATTTTCAAACTGTGACTTCCAAGACCACCGTACTTAGTTTCATTTAGCTGGTAGAAGGGAAGAAGGCGTAAGGAAAACTAGTGGGGGTTTTATGGGCCAGGCTCAGCAGTGGTGTTTCACACTTTCACTCAAGTTCCATTGGCTAGAACTCGCCAGTGAATGGAGGCTGGGATATAGAGCCTACCTGTGTGTCCAGGAAGGAAAAAACACAGTTTTGGCAAATAGCTAACCAGCAACATGTAAGATTTTGAAACTGCAGTCATCAGTCCTTGTATAAAGGGGAAGAAGATGACCAAAAGCAGAGGCAGACACAATGGAGAAATTATAAAATGTAACACAGTACTTCATGAGTGATTTTTATAATTATATTGATCTTCTCAAGCAGCGTGAAAAATGCTGATTAGTTTTGCAACTACTGACAAGTTAAACACAGCTGCAAGCAATGCTGGATCCCACTAATAAAGAGAGCTTAATTCTTATAAAGGCTGAAAGACAAGTTGGTCCATTTATTCTACACTGGGTTGTAAAAGACTACAGGTCAATAAAGGTAAGCACCAGCTTTTGTCTCAGAAAGAAAATCAGAAGAGTGGGGATAGAAATGCACCGCATTCATTCATTTATCCCACACACATTTCTTAAGTACCTTTTGTATACCAGATACTATACTTCGCCTTGAAGATAGAGAAATTAGTAAGATAAAACTTTGCTCTCAAGACCTCACATGTGAGTGGGAGAAGGAAACCTATAAATTAAGAGCCAATTATGTTATCATAGTTAAAATTCTGTGAAGGCATAGTTGAGGGAGTGATTACCTCTGCTTAGAGGTATCAGGGAAGACCGCTTAGAGGAGATGCTATTTAATCTGCTGTATGAGTCTTTTCAGACAGAAGAGACGCTTTTAGGGAGCATTAAACCCATGATTAAATATATGAAAAAGCATGGTAGCTCAGGGTTATGAAAGAACATGGGATGAGCAGAAATAGGACATTTTTTGCAATTCTGCAAAATAGAGGCTTTGTAACAGGACGTAGCAGTCTGAGGAAGCCAGTTTGTGAACAATGGCTTCAGCCTCAAGGGTGAATGAAATAGTAGGTCTTTGAATGAGGTCCTAGCAGAGGAAAGAGTGAATGATCTCCGTGTATGTCACTTCTTCTCTGTCAGCCCTCTTAGAGTCTTCTAACTGCCTTCTAACTATAGTCCATAAGGCACTCCTCCTCACTCACCCCCATGGTCACTCTTTCTGCACCATATGTGTTCCCAGGGAATTATAAAAGGAATACAGCTACACAGATAGAATTTGCTGAAATAAGTGCAGGAAGATAATGAAAAAAAGCACAGTTTCTTGTCTTTAAATAGTTGTCTTTACATAAATGTGATGGAACACAGTGTCCTGCTGTTTAGCAGTCCCTACTTGGTGTTTCCATTTCTGCTTGAGATGTCTTCTTGATTAATGTCATATATTCTAGGAAAACAGGTTGGGCAAAGTCATGGAGATGTGACTAGTATAATGTATGTTATAGTGTATAGTTTATGCTACTTATAGTAAATTGTGAGAGAAGAGAGATGATGAATTGAAGAAGGAATAATTAAGCAAAAGGAACCAGAATTTAGAGTTTGGACTATTGTCTGCCTATCCACATTGCAAAAAATGAGAAAGTATGTTTTGGTGAGAACACCAAGAGTATGGCTGGACAATCACGTCATGAAGAAATTATCCATGGAGTTCATCAGCTATCTCAGCAGAAATTAGGAACAGAGATGGGATTATATCAGTATAGACACTGACTGCCAATTTGGACCATAGGGGATAGAAACCCTATGAAATAAAGGATTTTGGACTTCGGGGATTCTACAGGACAAGACAATAGGGCTATCCACTATCCAACTGTGAACGTGTCTTATCCTTCAGGAAAAGAGAAGAATGACCCTGAGGGTGATTCAGAGATCAGCCCAAACCACAAGGAAAAGGCTGCTATCCATGGCCAAAGGGGTAGGACCTCCACCCAGGGCCCAAGGGCAGAAGGAGTAAGGCCTCTGCCCCAGTGGGACTGTCTACCCAGCTGGACCTGGAGGGCAGAGCATAAAGCTAAAGAGGATTATTCTCTAGCCTTAAGAACTAATGAAATTTGCCTTGCTAGATTTTGGACTTTCTTGGAACCCCTCACCCTTTTCTTCTTTCTGATGTATCCCTTTTGGGATGGTAATATCTAGCCTATGTATGTTCCCCCACTGTGATTTAGAAGCACATAACTTACCTGGTTTCATAGGTCCACATCTGGAGAGGAGTTTTTCCTCAGGATGAATTATATCTAGAGTCTCACCCATACCTCTTTTAGATGATATTTAGATAAGACTTTGGACTTGGAGGTGATGCTGGCAGATGGGTTAAACATTTTGCGGCTGTTGGGATGGGATGAATGTATTTTACATGCCAGAAGAACATGAATTTGGAAGTAGCAGAGGGCTGAATATTACAGACTGACAACATTCCCTCAAAATCCATAAGTTGTAGCCCTAACCTTCAACGTGACTGTATTTACAAATAGACCCTTTATGGAGTTAATTAAGGTTGAGGTCATAAGGGTAGGGTCCTAATCCAATAGGACTGGTGTTCTTAAAAGAAGAGGAAAAGACACCAGATGGGTCTGGAAAGGCTGAATGAGGACGAAGTGAGAAGGCGCTGGTCTGCAAGGCAGGGAGGAGGCCCTCATCAGAAATGGAGTCTGCCAGAGCCTTGATCTTGGACTTCTAGCCTCCAGAACTGTGAGAAACTACATTTTTGTTGTTTAAGCCACCCAATTTGTGGTATTTTGTTATGATAGCCCTAGTTGACTAATGCGGTGTGTTCATATGTGACTGACCAGTTATATCATGATGATAATAATAGTTTATCATATGTCAGATAATATATCAAACCCCATGTATACATTTTCTCGTTAATGCTTTCTTTAAAAACCTTTGGTGATAGTTTTTATTATCACATTTTTACAGATTAAGAAATTCAGGTCAAACAGGAAAATCACTGTCTTCAAGCAGTGAACTCATTGTTATTCCACTGTAGTTTGGTTCCATGTGACCATCTGCAAAGAGATTAACTTCTCTGAGCTTTAGTTTCATTGTTCATTAAGTGATGATTTTATGTTTGCTGTCCTCTTCAGAGGGTTATTTGCAAGGCTTAAATAAAATGACTTAAAGCAAATCCATTATTTGTACTCTGGTCATGAATATCTTTATCAGCATCACTATCAAATTTTGGTGACTTTCTATTGCCACTCAGATCCCTGACTTTTTACAAGACTTTTCTCAAGACATCCTGACACCATTGTCAGTTTCTTCCTTTAGAATTCCTATGTGGGTTTTTGTTCTGACTACTGATTTGTCATTAGAAAAAGGATTTGAAGATAAGGCTGTTTTTAATGACATTCTTCTTTTCAGACAGTGAAAGAAGATTGATTTCCTAATGATTTCATTGAATTTATACCTGAAGGATATTAATAGAAATATTGTGAAAACTTATTTTTATTGAATAGTTAAAGGGATTGAACCATGAAAGAAATTTATAGATCTTAGTATTAATCATATTCGTGTTGACCACTGTGCCTTTTTTTCTCCCTTGCTATCTGTTGTTTTTCTAACAAAATCTAGCTGTCCCTCTTTACCCATGTAACAGTAGCTTTTTTTTTTTTAATACTTCAGGTTGACATTTATTTCAGCAGGGTTTCTAACTAGAGTCAAAAATTTCAATTTTTGGCAAACATCTGAATTGTAAGGTAATCAGAAAGCTTAACAATAAGAAGTAACTTTCAAAGATGTTAAAACAATAATGCAGATTAAAAAAGAACTCACACATTATAATTAACTCCTTTTTGCCTCCAGAACATATAGTCCTTAGCCAACTTGATTTAGATACAGCTGCTTATTGCTTTTTACCAAATAAAAGTGAATAGACCTCTCACTATGCATATTTTGACCCCCATCATCATGCATATGAATATATTAAGAACTTAAGTATTTTTAGTTATTATACAAATATAAAAAAGGAGTTCAAGTGTTTGTATCCATCAAGGTTTATTATATTGTATTATTTAACTTTTATGTTGCTTCTTTCCTACTGTCCCAATCAAAATCTTTTTCTATTATCTTAACTATAGGAGAGCCACAAAATAGAATTAAAAAAAAAATAAGTCATATAACAGAGTACTTCACCAAGAGCCCTTTTTAGCATAGAATATTTTGACAGTTCCGTTTTTAAGATTACCAGTAAGGATAAAAGGGGGGGGGCATGCTGTTATCATATTTGAATGTCCTAATAATTGTAAAACTATTGGGACATTTGAAAAATTATCATGTTTAACATGTCAATCCCTTTCTTCATGTCAGTTGCTGAAAATGTCTAGGAATTTGTAGGTCGTAATACATCGTCTTTTGTATTTTTTTTTTTTTGTATTTAATCTTAGAAAAACAGGTATTTTTAAAACAAAAACTAAAAACCAGTGTTAGGGAGGGGGACATTTACCCCTCTACACTTACTGAATTCTTATGGCTGGACTAATGATAATACTTAACACAAGACACATTAACAGGAGAAAACAAATTTTAATTCATGCACAGAGATAGGTCTCATAAAAATGGGACCTAAGAAGTGGCCAAATCAGGCAGCTTTTATACTTTTTAGACAAAGAAAAAATACATTTGTGAGGAATTGACAGGACAAAGAAATTTAGGATTCAGATGCTTAATTAGTGAAGAATCTAAACAGAGTTTGGGCTTGGGGTAGTACACTAAAGAAGTAACAGGGTTTGTTCATATGAGATTCTAGGCTAGGGGCTTCCCTGGTGGCGCAGTGGTTGAGAGTCTGCCTGCCAATGCAGCGGACGCGGGTTCGTGCCCCGGTCCGGGAAGATCCCACGTGCCGCGGAGCGGCTGGGCCCGTGAGCCATGGCCGCTGGGCCTGAGCATCCGGAGCCACTGCTCCGCGGCGGGAGAGGCCACAGCAGTGAGAGGCCTGCGTACCGCAAAAAAAAAAAAAAAAAAAAAAAAAGATTCTAGACTTGAATTCCTTGTCTCCAGTTATAAGAGTATCCTTCTACCTCCAGATGCAGGGAATGTACCTTTCATATGAGAGATTTATTTCCTGCTTTCAGGGAGACAGAGAGGAGGGTCAGAGTGTCCCTCTTGCACTGGCCATTCCTTAAGTAACTTTAATTCAAAATAATCAATAATGCTATTGAGGCACATTTTGGGGTGGCCAGCCCTGCGCCCCAACACCAGTATTGATGAGTATCATTTTCTTGGATTTTTGACCAGTTTCTCTTAAAGAAAGATAATTATAAAGCAATGGTATAATTCTTTAGCAAAATCAAAACCAGTATCAAACCTCAGATCTCAGAAAACAAGAACATTCCAGTTCAAATGGACCTCATTGTTATCATGATGAATTTATTCAGCAGACAATAGCTCCATTACCGAAGCAATCTGAACTAATCTGAAATTGAATCACCTCTTGCACCAACATTGGGGAAATTGAAGCAATTTTAGATTAAAACATATAAATATCATGCTGTAAACTTTAAATTGAATTCAAAATAAATTGAACTCTTTATTGTCTTACTTTTCTTGTTTTACCTTGTTTATCCCTTTGTTGCAAAGAGCAAGTTACAGGAAGGCTTTTTTTTTGTTTTTTGTTTTTTTAATGTGTAAAAGTGTATACTGGAATACCATATACAAATACCTAGAATAAAAGCTATATGAATTTTTTAACAATGAAATTATTTCCTTCTCCTTTAATACAGAAAGTTTCATTTTTATCATACTCAGCATGAAATTGTTTACAGCTTGTGACAGAATGGAAGAGACATAAGCCCTTGACATCAAAGTTATTAGTCAATATGTCAGTCAAAGTCAATTAAAGAAGATAAACAAAAGTAGGCATTTATCTGATGGACCCTCCTAGCTCACATTAGTCATTTAGAGGCTCTTTCTGAGAGACTCATTAGTTTGTCTATTGTAAATGACTGCCCATATCTGGGCATACTGCCTTTAGGTTCTATTTTGCTGAAGGATAATATTCTCTTGAAAGACAGCCATGTTGATCAGCATAAAGCAATGTAATAGGAGTTGAAAGTCATGTGTGAGACAAAAATGATTCAAAGAGAAATAAAACATGTTTCAGTAACCGAATTCAGCTACTTATTAAAAGAGTTGGCATCTTCAGAGAGCTAAATGTATTTTTCTCCCCAAATCTTCATGAAAAGGAGCAGGGCCCTGTGGTCCTTGCCCCCCATACCTCAGCCTGCCTTTGTGGAAAAACTGTAGCCAAAAAATAAGTTTAATCTTTCTCTCTAAGTGAGAAAATACAGAAGCAAAGAAAAGCAAACAGGACAAAACAACAATAGTTTAGTCAGTAAGCAAAGTCAAGGACCTTTAGTTCCTTCTCGAGGGCTCTAGACAATATTCAGAGCCATACCCTGTGAGCTGTCTTGTAGATGCTGAAACCCCCACCAGGTGGAAGAAGGTAACTACATGATGCCCAGACTGTAGCCATGACATAAACTGCCACCATTCCAAGAATTGGCCTCAAGGAAATGGGAACAAACCTACCCAGGAACTGAAGATTAATCGTACATAAAACAATCAAGATGATGCTATCAGACCATCACAGGACCCACTTGACAAGACGACTGTCAGAGCTGACTGTGCTGTTTCTGCATGTAGCCCCTCCCTCTGTCTGTAAGTCTATAAAAGCTCTTGCCCCCTGATTGTCAGTGTAGGGGAGTCAGCCTTTGGACAGGAGTCCAGCCCGCCCCACCCCCTGTCAGTGACAGGCATCCAAAATAAAGCAAACTTTCCTTTCCACCAACCTTGCCTCTTTTTTGGCTTTCTTTTTTTTAACATCTTTATTGGAGTATAATTGCTTTACAATGGTGTGTTAGTTTCTGCTTTATAACAAAGTGAATCAGCTATACATATACATATATCTGCATATTTCCTCCCTCTTGCGTCTCCCTCCCACCCTCCCTATCCCACTCCTCTAGGTGGACACAAAGCACCGAGCTGATCTCCCTGTGCTATGCAGCTGCTTCCCACTAGCTATCTATTTCACATTTGGTAGTGTATGTATGTCCATGCCACTCTCTCACTTCGTCCCAGCTTACCCTTCACCCTCCCTGTGTCCTCAAGTCCACTCTCTACGTCTGTGTCTTTATTCCTGTCCTGCCCCTAGGTTCTTCAGAACCATTTTTTTTTTTTTTTTTTTTTTTTAGATTCCATATATATATGTGTTAGCATGCGGCATTTGTTTTTCTCTTTCTGACTTCCTTCACTGGCGAGCAGCAGGGATATCAACTTCCGGTTACATTCACATTGGCCAGGAAGAACTGTCACACTCCTGTCAGTCCTCCCCTTCTCTTCCCCCACAAAATATTTCTACATCCTCATAAAATCAGTGGTGCCTGCCTGTAGACCTACTCTGTATCCCCATCAGACTTCTGTCCATGTAGCATATTGTCTTCTGCTGTCATCTTGCTGATGTCTGCAAACAGAGGAATAAATTTGTTGACACCAAGAAATATGTTTAGAGATGGCTAGTGATGGGTTAGTAAAGAGTTCTTGTGCAATTGGTGGATGAGGCTAGAGACTCAGGTTTAAAGAGAGCTTTTTAAACCTTGCAAAGGCATTTGGGCTTAAACTGAATACTTTGGGGGAACTCTGTGAAGCAGAGGAGTGGCATTTGAGAATTATTTTTTAGAAAGACCCCTCTGGCAGTAAGATGGGGAATAGTTTGGAAAGAGTTAACTAAAGACAAATAAACTGTGTAAGAGAAAGTTGTAATTATGTATGTGAGAAGTAGTTATGGTCTCAAGTAAAGCAATAGCAATGGAGAGTAATGGAGAGTAAATAGTATTGTTGAGAAGTATCTGGGTGGTACATTTATAAAGTTTTGTAACAAGATGTTGGGCAGGCCGGTGAGGTAGGGAAAGAGAAATGGATCCCTGGTCGTTGATTTGGTTTAGAACACTCTAGGAGGAAACACTATAGGCTTAGTTAGAGAAAGGTTAAGTTGGGGGAGGAGTGTGTTAAACAACTAGAGGAAATATTCTGGAACTCTGGAAGTTCGGAATAGAGGTAAAGATTTGAAAGTACCTGTGTCATTGGATTTCTCTGAGTATGAATTGTGATAATGTCTCTAACATGCTTAGCACGGTGTCTTAAATACAGTCAATGGGAACTGTTTTCCCGGTGATAAAATGAAGAATGTGAATATTTTGATTGGTCTAGGATGGACGTTTGTCTCCAGTACTGAATCAGATGGATGAGGGCTATAGAGAGAAAGAGTGGAGGCTATAGGAAGGGATGATTAAAATGATGGGTTCTGGGAACTATGCTACATCATAAATTAAAGGAAAAATGGCTTCTAGACTGCCAGAAAAAGGAATGGGTGTTCATAAATACATCTTGAATATGATACATTCTTGCTTCATGAAAATCTATCACATTGCCAAGTCCTCCTCCAGCCTTTTCTTAAGCACCTATTTGGTTTATATTCGGCTCATCTGTCAGCATTGCCTCAACATAAAAACCTTTTGTATTTGACATCATTGACTAATAGTATACTTGGTAATCACTTATATTCCAGCCCTATGTTTCCTCAACCTAACCTTGGGGCCAAACAATTAGCAAGTGATTTTATACTGTGCCATGCCTCTGACAGGAGTCTTCATTTTTCTTCACTTTAGCCTATGAACTGTGTGACCACTGACAAAACAATAGGCTGTTAAGCACAGTCATGTAAAGTGCAGCCCCAGACCACAGCAGCATACCTTTATTGGAAAGAATTCAGGCCAACTGGTGTCTTCTTGCATTGCAAATTTGTGTGATGGCAATGAGAAACTCAGTAGCAGACAAAATGGATTGTACCTGCCCAGATGGAGTCAGAAATGCTCATGGAGGTGTTGTAAAACAAGCTTCTAAACAGCAGAGACACTGAGCTGTCTGCAGGGAAATGAAAGAGAACTGCAAATTAAGCATGGCACAGTTATTCACTGTTTTATATTAGTGTCTCTGACTCCTATAAATGCTGTTTAGGGTTTTCCCATGCTCAAAACTGTCATTTAATCTGGAATGATGTCCTTACATATTTGAGTCATTTTGAAAGCTTACTGAAAAGGATCTGACATCCATACCATAGTGTATGTGTCTGGGGACATGGTGGCAGTTTATTTGCCACTGCAAGTTTAATCTAAATCACCACATATCTAATTTATCGTGCAAAATGAAATTCCAGGAATTTTCTTTCTCCTCAGTGTTACTAAACAATCTGAGTTCTGCCAGAAGAGGGAATGGCTCATGTGGAAAATATTTAATTGCCTGCATTGATATGACTGGAGTGTACTGAATGTAAAACAACATATAATGAAAACCAGTGGAGTAATATTGCCAAGAAACCTCTTCTCTCAGGTGATTTTCTAATCCCCAAAGACTCTCTGAAAGCACACGGGGCTAGTGGTCAGAGGCAGTGAGGCCCGGTCTTAAGTCTGCCGTTATTTAACCACATGAACTTAAACTCTCTCCCTCCATTCCAGTCTTCTCTCGCTTCTGCCCTCTTCCCTTCTTTCCTTCCCCCTCCCTCCCATCTTCACTCCCTCCCTCCTTCCCTTCTTTCCTTCCTCAATCATTTCCAAAGTCTCTGCTATATACTAACCTCATGTTAGCCACTGAGATACAAAGATAAAAGCTACTTCTGCCTTGAAAGAGTATTGGGGAAGATTGGGTGGGCGTCTGATCCTATGACTCATGTCCCTTGCAGTTCTGATATTCCATGATTTTCTCCTGTTCCAAATCTTACCATACAGTCAATGTCATTCTTTTATTTGATTACTTGGAGAAAATCAATCTTGAATCAGGGTCACATAGCTGGCTTGCAAGAGGCATTAGAATAGTCCATAAATATTTACTGAGCACTACTGTGTGCCAAGCATTGTACGGGGGGGATCATCACAGAAATAAGCACTCAGTGAAATAAGAGCACAGAGGAGGACCAACCATTCTCTTAGGAATTCAAGGGAGGGTTTCAGGAGAGTTGAGGTCTAAGTCCATTTCTGAAAGATGAGTAGGAGTCAGGCAGACTCAAGAGCTGGCAGGCTGGGGAAGGAGTAGCTCTGGTGCATCAGAGGTGACTGAAGGACCTCCAAAGCAGAGAAGAGCTGTTGGGAGTGCAGACTGTGTTGTCTTGCCAGTCTTCTGGCACGCCTGCATCACAGAGTGAACAGAGGCAGAGCAGGGATGGATGACCTTGATGTTGATGTAGAGAAGAAGTCACGAGGAGCCATTCAAAGGAGTCTGGGCTTTATCTTGAGGACACGGAAGGATTTTAAGCAGATCTTCCATGATCTGATTTGCATTTAGAATAATAATTAATTTAAAAAAACCATCTTATGAGAATGGCATTAAGGGAATGGGGTGGAGATCAGACATTTATAAATTAGTTCCTTCTCAGCAAGATAACCTTATGATTTAGGTATGGATCTTAGTCTCAATCTCAGGAATGCTGAATTTTACTTTTTGTAGCTCACATAATTTGTATTCTGAACTTGTATTTCCACAGGCTGGAAAAAGATTAACTTAAGTCATTGGTAGAATGTGAATCCTTCCTCAGTTCTGCAGGTTATACCACGACGCCCAGATTTCCACTGCACCATGCTGTCACAGGGGAAAGAAATGTGGCAGGTGGCCGTTCGTTTATGCAGATATTGAAATATCCATAGTTTCTTCTGCATAGTTCCTGCAGTTTTCAGCAGTCGGACTTGGGGACTGGGGCTGTTTGCTGAGGCCTTGTGTTGAGGGCCTCTGGTGGGTCCTTGGCCATTTTGGGTAGCTGCCCACCTGATGACTCCGTGGGTACCTGTGCTCAGGACCTGGAGTCCTCTTACCATACCCCTCCTCTCTTCAGCCAGCCCAGTTGAAACCCTTAAGCCTGAGGTTAACAACTTTTTCTTCCTTTGTGTTTCTTCCACTCTGCTTTTTACGATACTCTTTTATCCTTTCTACATTCAGCAAACACTTTTAAGTCTCTTAAGTATTCAAGCTTTTGAAAAACAAAAGCCAGAAAGAGCCGAACTCTACTTGGGCTTTCCCATGTGGCAGGTACATCCCCGAGTCAGTGAGGTGCAGAGAAGACAGCCCACCTGAATTGGTCTAAAAGTAAGGGAAACACAGGCCGAAGAACAGAAAGCAAACCAAATCTCTCAAAAATCATGTAGCTTCACCTGCTTTGTACACTGTTTTCTCTCTTGCTTTCTAAACTGCTTCCACTGAATGTCTTTGCTTTCAATGATCTTACTTAATGAGTGTTTCCTTCCTGGAGTCCTCAGTGCTGGCCTATTCATATTTGCTGATTCAGTTTTTTGATCTTCTCCGCACACCACAAGCTACCTCCTAGAGCCAGTCCCCAGTATTACAGGAGCTCACTTGAGGATAGCATGCATACAGGGCTGGTTGCACTGCCTAGAATTCACTGCACACCAAGGCGATTCTTAGTTTCTTCATCATGAGGTGAGAGGATTTCAGTATGTCATAGCAAAAGTGCTCTCTGGTTTGAAAAATGTTAGGATTCTAGGACTCTCTTCTTAATGGAAACCCTTTTCCCCTACCCACTCTGTTTTTCACGTCCTGGCCAGTGCAAAAATCTAGGGAATGTAAGTTTGCACTCTCACACCTTTGTTTAACAGAGAGATAGATGTACTCAGTGTCTGAGTGAGGGCCTGAATGGGAGCCTCTAAGTCTGTGTGGTGGGAAGTTCTATGGCATTTTTTGCTGCTATAGTTCAACTACTTTATGAACCAAATAGGCCTTTGCAACCGACCTAAAACTTAGGTATGACATGGTTTTTCTGTGGAGAAATGAGTCAGTGTTCTGAATAATCACACTACACATTCCTTCCTCAAGTCCAGAACTGCTTATACTTAAGATTCTCTGAACAGCTCTGAAGATTTAATGATAAACCTACCTGTGTTTCCTGCCAGAAATAAGAAGCAGATTATTTTTGCCATTACTGAATATGTTTTCTTCCTTTTCCGTTTTCAGTAGAATGTCCAATAAGTCAATCTGCTTTACAATTTAAAGTGGAGTGTTACTTTTTGAGAGCAAGATAAAAAGATCCTCAAAAAGCTTGCTCACCCTTTGATTTGGTGATCTCATTTCTTAAAAAAAATCTATCCTGGGCTTCCCTCATGATGCAGTGGTTAAGAATCCACCTGCCAATGCAGGGGACACGGGTTCAAGCCCTGGTCTGGCAAGATCCCACATGCTGCGGAACAACTAAGCCTGTGCACCACAACTACTGAGCCTGTGCTCTAGAGCCACAACTATTGAGCCCGCATGCCACAACTACTGAAGCCCGCACACTTAGAGCCCGTGCTACGCAACAAGAGAAGCCACCACAATGAGAAGCCCATGCACCACAACGAAGAGTAGTCCCTGCTCGCCGCCACCAGAGAAAAGCCAGCGCACAGCAACGAAGACCCAATGCGGCCAAAAAATAAGTTAATAAAATAATAAAATAAATAAATTTATATATTTAAAAAATCTAAACTAAGAAAATAATCCCAGTGTAGAGAAAGCTATATTTATCAAGATGTTTACCAAAACACCAAAGAAAGGACTATAATTTAGTTAATTATTTGCCAAAATAGGACAATAGGGTGATGGTAAAGTATAGCCCTTTACTTAATGAAATTGTATGAAATTATAAAAATGATACTTTAGAAGACAGTGATGTTATGCAAGGTCTGAAGTTGTATTCATATGATACAGTTAAATTTTAATTTTAAAAAGACTGGAAGGACATACTTCAAAAAAACTAAGTTACTTTACGATAATGAGATTATTAGTGTTTTCCCTCTACTTTCTAAATATTTCAGTATTGCATTTATAATTAACTATAAATAAATAAATGTTAAACATATTATAACCAACTAATATTCACAAGATATAGAAATAACTGAGGTGAATTCACTACCTAGGGAGCACTAGAAGCCGTTTGTGGATTGCCACATATAGAGAAGTATCACAAAAATGTTCAATCCTCTTGTGATGTGAGTGTTTCTGTCATTAATGTAAACTAGTGAATCAATAAACATAAGTTAATAAGTTACTAAAGCTGTGGTTTTATAAGTTTTGTTATTGGTCTAAAAAAGTAGATGATTATAACAAATCATTAGTTGTAATAAGATTTAGTACTAATCAGTATTACTATTACTAATAGTAATACTATTATTATTACTATTATTTACAACTGAATAGGTATAGGGATAGGTATATTTTTCGTTTAGACAAATAATATTAATAACAATTTAAAATCAGCAGAAACAGTTATAACAGAATTTATTCAGTGAGTATATTACCTTTTCTTGTATATATGAGGGTGTTTATGGGTGTGTGTTCCCTTAGAGATGTCTTGTAAGAATTAGTCATATGTAAGGGCTTTGATATAATAAGGCTTCAATGAAGTCTTGTAAGATAGCCGATACTTTTTTTTAAGTCAGAAATTTAACATACATTTACTCAAATTACAGTTCTGTAGCTTATGAGCTGAGAAATCTTGGATAAGTCACTGAATCTGCATGAGCCTCAAGTTCCTGCAAAATTGGAGTGAGGAGCCCTTACTTCATGTTGCAAGGACTGCATGAGATAATTACTAACCCTTGGCACAAAGTAGATATTTATTAATTATTAACTTATTTCTTGAAAAGACAACAGAGCATGTTGGTGAAGAGCACAGATGCTAGAGCTGGACTGCTTGACTCTGAAACCCAGCTCTGTCACTTATGAGCTACGTGGCCTTAGGCAAATGACTTAACATCAGTGTACCTCGGTTTCCTCATCTGTAAAATGGGGATGATAATAATAAGAGCACTGGCCTGACAGAGTTGCTAAAATGAAATGAATAAACACATAGAAATCACCCATGGCAGCTTCTAGCACTAAGCAAGTGCTCAACAGGTATTAATTCTTTTTAATATTTCATAGATGAGATGGGGTAAAGGGAACTAATATTCATCAAGTATATCACACATGAACTATTATCTTAAACCTGCTGTTTATATCATTTCTTATAATCCTCACAACAATCTTGAGGGGTAAGGATTCTTTATTTTTCAGACCAGGAAACAGATTCAGAGAACCAAAATCTCTCCAGTACACTAATGCACCAGTCTCAATTGTTTAAATCCTTCTTTGTCCTTTTCTCTTGTTAGATTGGTTCTCCTCCTAGAGAGTAGATATTGTATGGGTTAATTGATTTACTGTGTTTTCTCAGCCTGTTTCGTGAGAAGTTCTAGATTTAGTTGGGAAACTCTTTGGTCTTGTGCCCTTCTCTAATTTGGGTTTGCAATGCCCAAATGCCTGAAAGCCCACAGAGAAGGCATGGAAAGAAAGGGTAATGTGTTTGTGACAAAGCAAATCTCTCTAGAGCATCTCCACCTGCTCAAAATGCTAAATTAAATCATTTAAATAACTTGTGCAGGTACAATGCTGTGATGAAGATATAATGCAAGCCAAAAAGACGTAATCTTTATGGTATTAAAAAAAACTAAACAGAATATAAATATAGATACACATGTTGTGATATTTGCTTTAAGAAGGAAAAACAGAGATGAGAGAAAAAAAATCCGTGCAGTTGGAGAGCAGTGCAATCTGGATAGGCAGTGAAGGAAGGCTTCTCAGTGGAAGTGACGTTTAAACTGAAACCCGAATGATGAAGAGAGAGCAGCCCTGAGGAAGTGGGCAGGGAGTGTTAAGTGAAAGAGGTATCTCTGTTGCCTGGAAAATTAGAATAACGGAGAAATACAGGTAACTGTAGTTATATTTTGGCTGAGCTTAGAGCAGGTGGAAATTGCATGTGTTCTAAGTTACTCTTAGAAATTGGTTAAATAGCCCATGAAGTAAAATACCATGTATATAGTTATGCACAGTAATTCTTATGCATATTAAGAATAGATATAAATGAAGCTGTCTTATTTTTTAAACCATTATGCCTTTAAGACAGATAACAAATCCCTATTTCCCTGTGGCACAGGTGAGAAATTCTAAACTTTTCCATTCTGCTCATAAGACTTGCTCCACTCTGTTTTAAGATTGTCTTAGCAGAGTGGCTGTTAAATATTAATGTGGTGAAAACTTCACTATAGTCATTCTGAACTATGAATCTGATGGTTTCTTTTAGGGATATCCAGATAGAAGGTTGGACACTTCAAGGCCTTCCTCACTTCACTGTCCTTTTAGGCTCCCCGTTTCTGCTCAGGGATAAGTATTTTCTCTGGACTCAAAGTTCTCTGTCTGGCATAAGTGTACTGCTTGGAAGTGCAGGAGTTTTGGGTTCTTTAGCTGTACTTGAAGAGACAAGCCACCAAAGCTTCTAAGGGTGACCCTAATCTCCTTGATTTCTAAAACTGACATAAGAAAAAAATTATTCTTACAAAGTTCAGGGATCCCAAGACCACCTTCAAGTTTAATAATGAAAATCTATAATACTTATAGTTATGGTTTCTTACAGCAAGGGTGCAGATGAAATCAGCCAAGGGCAGAGACACATGAGATGGGGCACAGATGAGGAGGGTTCCAGATGTGAAGCTTCCATTTATCCTTTCCCAGGTGAGTCAGGGACAGCACTAGTTTCTTTTTGGCAGTGATGTGTGACAGTATGCAGGGAGTATTGCCAACCAGGGAAGCTCACTGGAGCCTCGGTATCTGGAGATTTTATTCGTCCTTAGTCACGTAGACACGGTTGACTGCCTTCTGGGTGGACCGTTAGTCTCCAGGCCCTCCAGATGTCAAGCTGGTACTATGTGGCCCAAAGCTTCCCCATAAATCACACCTTTAAACTCTCAGCCTGGCCCAAGCCCCCAGGTAAACCAAGAACACTCTTCTCAGGAAGGACATTCCAAGGATTCCAAGAGATCACCTCACAGGAGCCAAGAGCAAGACCTCTTTTTGGACAAGGTTAATGCTTTATTGTACAGTCCTGCTCCAATATTTCAGAAACTTAAAAAGGTTTATATACAGCAAAGTTATAACAAACTTTCTTACTGTAATCTTGATTTTAAAAGGGGGAGGCATAACATATGTTGACATTATGTATTAACATTTCCCTTCCAAACATCTACAGTTAGGACGTTCCTAACTGATAGACTTGCCTGTCATACTGTACTGTAAACCACTTTTTGTTTGTTTCTTTGTTTTCTGAGAGGAAAAATAATTATCTGGGCAGAGCAGTTAGCTTGTGCAAAGGGCAGAGGTGAGAAAGAGTTTGAGGAATTAAAAAAAGCCAGGATAGCAAGAGCATAGCACACAAGATGAGAATGGCCTTAGGTTGGCAGGGGTCAGATTGTAAAGAAAGTGCTAAGGTGCTTAAATTATATTCAAAGTGCAAGTTGACTCCTTTGGAGGGTTTTGAAAAGTGCCGTGGTGATCTGATTTACATTTGAAAACAACAATCTGACTGCTTTGTGCCTCTTTAATTTTGCTAAGCCAGTGTGGTCATTTGAGTCTGTGACAGTACCTACTTCTTTTTCCCCAGTACTTTCACTTTTTATGTCCTGTTCAGAACTGACCTTGCCAGGTTTAACAGCTATTTGTTCCTCTTTACTTTCAAATACTATTTGGGCACTTACTAGTTAATAATTGGCTTATTTTAGAGAATTAGCTTTGAGGCCTTTTTTGGTTTGGGCCAGAAGTTGTCTGATTGCTCTTATAACTGGATCAAGTTTTCTCCTCTGATACTTCCTTCATTAGTAATTGTTAGTCGATAGCTCCTGAGTGGGAAGCTTCTTTCTAATGCCGTCTGTATTCATTTGTCCCCTGAGTGGCCTATTCCTGTCCTGTTATATGCCAAGCAATTCATTTGTTTTTTCCTTCCAGGATTCACTCTTGCAATGTGCCAAACCAAGTCCCAAACATATGTCTCTCTTTTTCAGATGCTAGGCAAAATATTTTTGGCTGATCAGTTTTTAGTGGTCCACAGAGGCTAAAAGATTTTACCTCTTATTTATTTTTAAAGCTTCTAAACATAAATTTGTTCTGTGAGAGAATTCAGATTAGTAATCAAGAAATTAATGCAACTCCAAAAGCAACCCAGCCATCAAAAACTTGGGTTTAAAATCTACTGGTGAGATTTGGAGAAGTCAGATCTTTCTGTGAAAGAGCTGACCTGAGCACTTATTAAGAGCTAGTGTCCCCAGGGAGCTCTGCTGGTAACTTTGCAAAACTAGTTAAGAGAATGTGATTGCCACCATCTAAGAATTTACAAGATAAAGGATACAGTGATAGATACACTTGCAAAGTGCCCAATCTCTATATATGCATTATTTCCATATGTAAGGATGTGGAATGAATCACTCCTTGGTGACTTTTTATTTTCTTACAGACTGTGATTGTAGATAGAGACATTTAATCCCTTGGGATTTAAATAGCCTATCAGATATGTACCTGTGTATTAGTTTCCTATGGTTGCTTTACCAAATTGCCACAAACTTTTTGGCTTAAAGCAACACATATTTATACTCTTAAAGTTCTGGAAGTCAGAAATCCAAAATCAGTTTTACTGGGCCGAAGTCAAGGTGCCAGCAGGACCGAGCTTCCTTAAGAGGCACGGGGAAATGTTCCTTTCTCAATCACTAGAGCCTCATCCCATGCATTACTTGGCTCTGACCCCCTGCTCTCTCTACAAAGCTACCCAGCATCTAAGGTACTTTGGTCTTTACATTGCCTTCTTCCATAGTCAAATCTCCCTCTGCCTTCTTCTTACAAAGACTTTTGTAATTACGTCTAGGGTCCACCTGGATAGTCCCAAATAATCTCCCCATCTCAAAAACCTTAACTTAATCACATCAGCAAAGTCTCTTTTGCCATATGGGGTAACATATTCACAGATTCCAAGGATTAAGACCTGCGTATCTTTGAGAGCCATTATTTAGCCAACCACACGTGTAAACAGCCCAGAGTCCTTGCCTTACCTGTGTCACAGGGTAGTGACAATTAAGAGAAAGTGTGTGGAGCTTCCCTGGTGGCACAGTGGTTGAGAGTCCGCCTGCTGATACAGGGGACACGGGTTCGTGCCCCGGTCAGCCTGTGCTCTGCAACGGAGAGGCCACGGCAGTGAGAGGCCCGCGTACTGCAAAAAATAAAAAATAAAAAAATAAAATAAAAAAAGAGAAAGTGTGTGAAGGGATTTTATAGACTTTAAATACATATACCAATAAATACTCATTTGTTCATTCATTCATTTATTTATTCATTTTGATCCCATTTGGTATTTTAACCTCTGGAGTTAACTTGGAAATAAATAGCAGAGAGATGATTTTAATTTAGCCATGATTTACAATAAGATTAATTATTTCCTGTGGCTAACTGCTCTTTTTACCTGCAGCGGACATCCATTGAACCAGAAAATGTTTTCACTTTCTTAAAGAACTTCGCTAAATCTTGCTATCTAAAAGTCTGAATGTCCTGTTGCCTCATTCATAAAATAAATTCAACCCTTGGTGGAGAAGTCAGACTTCTGAATTCATCAGTGAGTGCAGAAACAGTGATGCTTTCATCTATTAAGATTCTTTCTGTTGTTTCAAGTGACAGAAAACAGTTTGCACTACTTTGAACAAAACAAAATAAGGATGTTCCTGCTCAGGTAATTGAAATGTCCAGTGTAGGACTGGTTTGTCTTTGCAAGTCAAAACTGGAAACAGATGGAACACTGGAATTGGGTAATTTGAGAAATGGTTATTAAAGGGAGTATGTAGAATGGTGTGGACAGGATAGGAGGAAACCACAGAGGTAGATAAGACAGTAGTCTGGGGAATATAAACAGAGAGCTGTTACTAAGCCTAGGGCCTGGGGGAGAGAGGGTAGAGAACAAGCTGAGACTTTAGTCAAGGTACACAGCAAACCTGTTTCAACACCTCAGGGTGGTTAAATAGCCTTCTATTCCTCCTTCTCTCCCATCTCCTGCCCTGTTTGTAGTTGCTGAAACTGACTTGTAGCCAAAGACAAGGAAGCGCCTTGATACAGTCCTTAGAGATGCATTTCCCAGTCCATGCACTGAGCAAGATGGAAGACTCTGGAGAGTGGATACAGAGGGGTGAATAGGTTTTGGTGCACTCGCGTAAGGCATAGCTGGTTTTACCATTTCAGAGTTAAGTTAGCTTCTTTCTGTTACTACTCCCCTCCTCCTCTTTCTTGGCTCTGCTTCCTTCTTTTGCTTGTCTGCCCAGCATCAGACAGAATCTCCCCTTTGTCCTACCAAGATATTGCATCAGGTCTCGTCTCAAAACTTCAAGTGCCTGGAAAAGAATAGCTCTCTCTCTCTAATCAAGTAGCCTCAGCTAAATCCACCATCATGTTTTTGGTGTGATGGGATGACCTGCCTGTCTTTCAGACTGTCACTGTGGCTAAGGGGATGGGAGGCTTTAGCCCTGCCAGACTCCTTATAGCCTCTGTATAGCAGTAGTAGAATTGGCTACATGGGACTGTGTGCCACAGGAGAGGGATAGAAGGACTCACAGATGACAGCTCCACATTTATAGGGGAAATGTAAATGGATGCTGGATGTGTTTATTTTTCAGTGATTAGATATTTTTATATCTGAAACTGTTTATTAAAGATTAGCATTTTAATCTCATTATGATCAAGATAAGGCACCGTTTTTAGTATACCCTCAAATTAAAGTTACCTGTCATTTTTTTTTTTTCCTCACATGTACCGTTGTTGGGGAGGAAATTTTTCCTTTATTCTTCTAGGTTCTTCTGGTGGGTCTAATAATTAAATTGAAATGAGACATCAACAGGAGAAAAAACAATTTAACTTCATATGTGTGGGCACCCCAAAGATATGAGACCCCTCCAGTTCAGTGACCAAAGCAGGCAGCTTTTATTTTGTTTAGAGAAAGAAACAATAAAGTTGTGAAGAACTGACAAGACAAAGTTTGGGCTAGAAGTAGTAAATTAGTAAAGAAGTAACAAGGTTTGTTCATACAGCATTCTTGGCCCTGAATTCCCTACCTCTATTGATAAGGATGTCTCTCTACCTCCTGGTACAGGGTGGGTATCTTTCACATGAAAGATTTATCTCCTGCTTTCAGAGGGACAAAGAGGATGGTCAGAGTGTTCTTTTTATACCAGTTGTTTCTTGAGTAACTTTAACTCAAAATAATATATATGCCATTTCTGCATATTTTTTCACAGCCTGACTTGGGCCCCATTGCGATAAAAGTGATTTTGCTGTCGCATTATAATTCCATTTTCTATTATTGCTTATCACTGTACAAAAAATGTGTGTACAGTTTTACATTTTCTCTAACAGTGTTCACATGTAATCTCATGACTATCTTATAATTTGGGTGGTTTACTTACACTTTACAGATTTGGAAATGTTACCTAAAAAGAGATTAAGTGACTTAATAAGAGCTTTTAAGAACTTGACCAGGAATTTAAACTAAGTCTTTTCTGATCCTAGACATATGTGGAAACATTCAAGATTTGATTATGTAGATTCTAGTGTGTGTGTGTGTATGGTTGTGTGTAGATGACATAGCAAAGGCTAGCGGCTTGAACATTTTATGATTTCATAAGGACTAGAATTCTTGTTCACAAAATATCTTCCCTAGTGACCCATTACTACATATAAAATTTCCAAGGCATTCTTTATTAGGAATTTCTTTGAGGATGTTCTGTAGATATGTACATTTGAGTAAAGTGAAAAAACATTAACTAGGAAAGGGTAATGGTATCTTCCACCATCATAGCTTCATTGACCAATTTATTGAACTAACTGAAAATATTCTAATAAAAAATGAAATCCTGAGGGAATGTGACATCGACACAGACTTTTTATGGAAGAAAGATGTAAAAGGAAGTGAGAACAAAGACATTTCCCTGTTCAAAAGAGTAAATTCAGTTGAATTAATAACAGATCTGAACTTCTGAACTTAAAAACCATAATAGATTATACTAGCCCTCTGTAAATATGCAACTGTATTATGAAATCAAATTATTTATTGATACTAGGCTTTGTCAGGTGCTTTAAGAAAAGATATTCTGACCTGTAAGGGCAGTTGCCTGCAACTCAGCCTGTGTAGATCTGCTTTAAAATGCCCATGCCTTTGTGTAATTCAACTTCTGAGACTCTGTTTTAAAAGAATCATCTTAAATGTGAAAACATATATATATACACACACACTTGCAGTGAAATTGTTAGTCATAATGCTTTTTATAATAGGAAAACTTGGAAATAAATGTTCAAAATAGAGGAGGATGGGTTAATATATTACATTGCAACAATTTGTTGTCATAGTATTTTTTCTGATCTCATGTAAAACATGAGAATATACTTCAATTTAAATGAAATGAGGAAAGCATAATAAAGTTACATTACAGTCCCATTATAACTATATAAAATATATGTTTAGCAAAAGAAGTCTAAAAGGACAAAACGTGAAATGTTAGCTAGCTGTGTCTGTGTTGGGGTCCCAAGCTATGAATTTTTTCCCTTCTTTTTATTTTTAGAATTATCTGTAATATACCACTTTTATAAAGAAAATAGATAATTGTAATATACTGCAAAAAAAGAATACCTTCTTTGTCCTTCTGTATTCATATACTTTTTGCAGAGTACTCCTGAATAAAGAATTCCCGTGTTCCCTCCAACTTTGTGTCCATTGTCTAGAAATGATTTCTTTTTTTTTTTTTTTTTTTTTTTTTTTTTTTCTTTTTGCGGTATGCGGGCCTCTCACTGTTGTGGCCTCTCCCGTTGCGGAGCACAGGCTCCGGATGCGCAGGCCCAGCGGCCATGGCTCACGGGCCCAGCCGCTCCGCGGCATATGGGATCCTCCCAGACCGGGGCACGAACCCGTATCCCCTGCATCGGCAGGCGGACTCTCAACCACTGCGCCACCAGGGAGGCCCTAGAAATGATTTCTTATTGTGCTAGGTTTGTATAAATGATACATAGGCCTGGCTATTTTAAGATTCATTGTAGATCCTTGTGTGCTACTGTCCCAGGACTTTGTCATGAATTGATGTTACTCATTCACAGTAATTCACAGTAGATTGCATGCCATGTTATATATCGTGCTTCTTGGGAAAAAGTGTCAGTGGAAAGGGATTCTGTAATGATGTTTCCTGGGATTGGCATGTAGGCTTACCAACTACTGAGGCAGAAAATGTAGTGAATGATAAGAAATGTGCCCCATGATTGTCATCATCATTGTCACACAGATTCATGGCTGAACCCTCAAGCATGACTGTAGGCTAGGTTAAATGGGAGTAAACTCATTAGGCACGACAGCTTCACTTCATTAGTAATGGGAAGTAGTTCAACCAGTGCAATGGCATGTCTGACCATTTTCTGTGGCTCATGTATTTTGAGCTGTAGGAAGATAAATATCCTGCAGATGCCTGAGGGGAATGTAAGGTAAGCAAGAGAGGAATGTCTGTCTTGAACTATTAGTTAGGTAATTCTTAACTATTTTTCATAGACGGAGGCTGGAGCTTTTATAGTTGAGCATATTAGAATGCAGTATATCCATGGGGTTACTCTACTTAAATCTTTGAGCATATCTTCTCCTTAGCTTAGTCTCTTAGTGGATTCCCTTGAATTCATATAGCCAGCTCACTGGAGTTTCCTTTGTGATAAAAAAAATATTTTGTTGTAGTTTTGTTGTTGTTGCTTATGTTCTCATTTTGTTTTTGTTTTTTTCCTTACTGATAACAAAATATACATGGAGGTAGAGGAAGAGAGAAAGTGTGCAGGTGCAAGGGTAAAAGAGGATTGGAGGGTTACTCTGTGAGTTGAAATACAGTTTTTCAGGTGTATTGACTCTGATGTCTCTATTTTATATGCATTTTAGTCTAACTTTCAAATCAGTATCTGAAAAATAGATGTATTCTTTTTTCATAAGTTGACATACTGATTATCATGTGTTTATATTCATACACATATTATGTATACTTTTTCCCATATGATTTGTTTTTTATCATATTTACATCCTCAGAAAGTTATTAAATCATTTAAGTTCTTACAAAGACTGCCCATTTGTTATTTCCTTTTTATATATTTTCTTTTAATTATTGAAGAATTTTTAAAGACTCTAAATATTAGGGTGACTCCTAGAGATCATAAGGATAAGTCTTTATATGAATTGTAGGAATATCTCCTGTGATACTCTTGGGAGGTGCTGATTAAGCATTTGCTTCCATATTCCAGGTAGCAAAAACTCACTATGTGAAGGAGCAGGCTAGTCCATTGTGGAATACTCTACTGAAGGGATAATATCATCTCTTACATACATGGGTTATAGTTTTATTCTATAAAGTACCTTTAAATAGTAACTAATTTTTATGACACTTTCAATAACCATGACAGATATTATGCTTGTCCAAATATTATTTCTTCAGTTAAGAATTCTGCTTCTACCCCTCACCCCAACGTGTGACATGGGTTTCTGGTCCTTCAGGACTATTTTATGAATAGATTCACTGTGATCGGCCAGTGCGTTCCTTAAAATATTGCATGTAAACATGAACACAGTTTTCCAGAAATAATCTCTCAGGCACATAGTATAAAGGAATTGTTATTTGATTATTTTTTGTGAGTACAATACCTCTTTACTACAGCCACATTTTATACATTTTTTTTGCAGCTAGATCATGCCATTAACTCAGAGAGATTGTGATCATACACTTTAAAAGAATAGAACTTCTTGATAGGGCGAGTGTTTCAATTTGAAATTGCATTCAGCCTCTATGGATGAGGTCTACAAAATAACAGTGACTAAAATACAATAGAAATTTATTTTTCTCCCAAGTCATAGAAGACTGAAATTAGGCAGCCGGGGATCAGTATGTCATGGAGACTCTGTGATGTCAAGGATGTAAGCTCCTTTTAACTTTGTGTTCTGCAGTCTCTAAGACCATTCTTCCATTCTGTCATTACAAAATAGTTTCTTATCTCTAGATATTATCATCATCTGGTCTATGCTTTCTAAATTATCTAATCTACCTCCCTTTGGATAGAATCGTTTTATCTTGTACATATATACTGTTTATTTGTACACACAAATCTATTTAAACCATAAAGTTGGTTTTCAAGAATTAAAAACATTGGATTACTTTTCATGGTTTTCTGCTTTTTTATCCATTCGTGTTTTAATGAGCTATGTTCTTGCTACAAGCAATATCACAGGAAAGTCAGCTTTCTTCTGGGAAGTGAGAGTAGAATAAATTGTGACTTCTAATTTTTTTCTTTCAGAAAAAATTGAACCTATGAAGCTGATGTGACAGTATTTAAAACTACAGTTCAAAGACAGTGACTATCATATGTCTATTTATCATTGTAAATTTTAAAAAATCATGTTTTGTCCTAAGCATTTGCTTTTTTGGGGGGGAATCTTCTTTACAAAGAAAATGTACTCACTATATTATTTTATCTGATTATCAAAGTTAAATGTTCTTATCTTTATTTTGTGAAAGTAATGATACCTGTCCTGCTTGTTTTCTCTTTTGCCAACTATCAAAACTGACACTAACTTAATTCTCTATTTTACTTCATTCTTTTAAGTCTTGCTTCTGACCTTGCCTACTTTCACTAGCTTGAAAATATTTAAGAGTAGATATATGTTCTTGGCATGTTTAACTGAATAGCTATTTCTGGCCTCTGATAATACTGAATCATATTGTTGATTGATAAATTTTCAAGCAATACCAATAGCAAACTAGAGTGGACTTCTATTCCTATCTAGTTAAATTGCTCATCTATATGCTTTTCCAAAGACTCAGCCAGCCTGAGGTCAACAACATGATGACCATCTTTGAGGTCTCAGAAGAAAGAAAGTAATTTCATGTGGTTATGAGAGAAGGCAGAAGAGATGGAGGTAGCACTATGTTTTGCCCTACTGCCTTATGCCATATATCCAGGGATGAAATTACCAGAGAGAGAGAGAAAGAGAGACAGAGAGAGAGAGAATCACTGTTAGTACATTTTGGAGCCTCTCATAGTTAGTTGCTAAAGGCATCAAAGGAAGCCCTGCTGTTAATAATTGTTTAGTCAGAGGGCAACTCAGAATAAGACTTCTCAAACTATATTTCCTGAGACACCTGTATCCCTCAAGATAACAATAGATATTCCATGAAATTAAGAAAAAAATCCATGTTCAAATTCAAGGAAACACTGCATGTTATATTTGCCCTTAATTCAGCACATATGTCTAGTACTATGATCCTTTGAATAGCAAAAACAGATCTAGATGGAATATTCTAGATTATATTGCCGTCATGTTGCCAAGTTGTACAATATGAGATGTAAAGTACAAATATCACCAACCTAGCTCTATAAAGTACATACTGAATAATGCACACACTGGAAAGAGAAAGTAATGTTTTCTTATTGTGATATTTAAATGCTTTGCTCGCAGTTTTTATCATTTCCAGCAACATAACATTTTATATTTCATGAAGAATATGGGGGTAGCATTTGTTTAAATTGTTGTTCTTAGAGATCCCCTTCTAGATTTTCCTCGTAAACTCCTGAAATATGATTTTCTATGTGCTTATCGGTGCTGCGTGTCTTGTTTACCTAGACATTGTTGCATGAAGGTTATTATGGTTTGGCTCTTCCCTTGAGTCCAGGATCAATAAATCAGGCAAATAGTAAAATTATATGCATCCTATTTTTTAAATAGTGAATATGTAAGAAGCATTTTAAAACAGTAAGTAACTTCAGATTACACGAGAAATGGATGAATTTAATATTGGAGGAAATATAGTGTGGAAGAGCGTGACACATCTACAACTCATATTGCACCTACTATATGGGGTACCCAGTATACTTTCCCAGTTCTGATTAAAGTTGTCTTTATACTGTCTATCCACTGGAGATTTAAATTGCACATTAGCACATTTAAGGGTCTGACTTCTTCAATAAAGATGCCTATATAATATTGTACAATGCAATATAATCTAAATGTATTTGATCCAAAGTACTTTATCCTAGAAAACATAATGAACATCTTGTGGGACAATATTCTTGTCATTGAATGTGGCTTGAGTAACATGGACATAGAATATGTAAATTACCCTGTTGATGCTATTATTAGGCTTGCCCACTTAAAGATACTCTATTAGGTTCAAATCCACCTATATTTAAAAAAAAGGCGAAATCATTTGTATTATGCTATAAGAATTTAGCTCATCAGATGACAGAGGAAAAGTAACCTATTAACTGAAAATATTTGGTCAGGCAAGAGGAGGGAGGGAAGAGAGTTTGATAAAGGAAGAGTGGAAATTCACTGAATCTTCGTTAGACAACCACTCAGGCTGTGTTATATACCTTAGCAGTCACTCAGAGCTTTCCTTTGGTTTTCTTGTTGGGATCTTTAAATACAAGCTGTATGTGAGAAATCTATCTAAAGGGAGAAGAAAAAGAGGTCATTAAGCTCTGGAAAACACAGGAGACAAAGTCTTCAGTGAATGAAATCTGCAAATATGCATTGCTTTCAAAATACTGCAATTTAATCATTTTTTTAGATTCGTGATTTCATTCCCAGTCCAAACTGCACGGGTACACATATGCACACACAGAGAGAAGCATTATTCTACTTGAAAGAATTTTAAGTGCTCACCTTGAGATGACCTTCCTGCTGCAGTGCTGCCTAAGACCGTGATCTCCTAGTATAAATGGGGTAAAGACCGCTTACTTCCTGAGGTGGCAACTGGGGATTTTAGTATGCAGTGAACAATTTAATATTAATTTTTTGGTCTTTTCTCTGTACAGTCTATAAAACTTATAAAAGTATTTCGTGCTGCCTCTTTCTCCCTAAAATATTGTCTAATAAACCACCCTAAATAGCCCTGTTTCTCTGTGGAGCACCATGTTGTTTCTTTAATTTCAGTGTAAACAAAGAAACACTTATGTATTTTGTAGTTGTGTGCGTGAGTGTGTGTGTGTGTGTGTGTGTGTGCGCGTGTATCAGGGAGGGGGCAGTTTCTCCCAACTCCTCTTGAGTTCTTATGACTTGGACTAGTAATAAAATTGAAACAAGACCATTAACAGGAGAAAATTGTAATTCATGAGCATGGAGGTCTCATAGAAATAAGATCTAAGAAGTGGCCAAAGCAGGCAGCTTTTATACTTCTTAGACAAAGAAACAATAAATTTGTGAGGAATTGACAGGACAAAGAAACTTAGGATTCAGTCACTTAATTAGTGAAGAATCTAAACAGACTTTGGGCTTGGGTAGTAAATTAAAGAAGTAACAAGGTTTTTTATACAGGATTCTAGGCTTCAATTCCCTGTCTCTGGTGATAAGCATGTCCTTCTACTTCCAGATGCAGGGAGTGTAGCTTTCATGTAAGAGATTTATTTCTTGCTTTCAGGGAGACAGAGAGGAGGGTCAAAGTGTCCCTCTTGTCCCTCTTTCTTAAGTAACTTTAATTCAAAATAATCAATATGAAATTTAGGTACATTTTGGGGCAGCCTGCCCTGGGCCCCAACAGGGTGTGTGTGTGTCTCTGTCTATGACAGAAGTAGTATTGAATCAAGCAGAATTTCTACACAAACTCTAAGTGGTTTGGCTTGATTTGTGTTAAAAAGGAATTTCTGGCCTAATGAGATGTTTGTAAGGGAGTTTTCTTGGTTTGTATTTATACCAACCCTGAGTTTTAAGATGTTGGCTTTTTACCTAACTTGTTTACAGGAAAAAAAAAAAGAGGATGGGGTGGGAATGGGATATGCACCTGCCATGTGTCATAAGCTTAAACCTAATTATAATCATCAAGCTTCTTAAAATTAAAATTTTAAGAAATGGAACTTATTGGGAAATACATTCTCAGCCTTTTGAACAGTTGAGGCCTAGGTTCACAGTCTAAGTCAACTGTTCACACTGAGCATAAATGTGTTACATGTTCTATTTCATGTCAGTATCATTAGTGGCCCTATTTTGTATTCACTCAAAGTTTTGTTACAAGGGTGTACATTATGCCTGGTGTTTTAACAAATATTCACCTTCTTAAGCTTAACAGAGAGATAAATTATTTATAAGCTAAAGGTCTATGATGATTACCTGATCTTCCAGTTGACTAAATAATCATCCCATTTTATTTTAATTAAGCTTTTTAGGTTTTGGATATTGTCATCTATACATTTATATCCACTAGATGTTAAAGGCCATGGTTTTCATGTTAACTGCTATATTCCCAGGATCTCATATTTCATTCCCAGCATCTTTGTGCATTGCATATAATTAGTGCTAATTGTTGAATAGATTTAACTGCTAATGTTAACTGGTATATTCCCAGGATCTCATATTTCATTCCCAGCATCTTTGTGCATTGCATATAATTAGTGCTAATTGTTGAATAGATTGTTTATTTACATATATATCTATAAATCTATCATTTATCTATCTGTTGTATGTACTCTGCCATCCCTTCTTACTGTAAATCTACAGTTATGTTATATATTTTAGAATGCACAGGGAATATTTCAAACTGCTATGCTACTCTCCAGTACAATGAAAGTTGCCAAATTTCAAGAACTAAATTAAAATAGGAGTTATGAAGGTTAATATTTTAGTAAACCTACTGGAAACCTTTCTTTTGCCTTATTCTCCCTTCACAGACCAGATAATCCATGGTTTGGCTAGAATAAGAAGTTCTGTTTCCTTGCATTTTCCTTTATACAAATAGACATCTGGATAAATAAAATAATTTATAATGATTATTATGGCATATATGTTTTTAAAATAATTACATTATTATAATGATAATGGAGTGATTTCTACCAAATTGGGAAAATATGTTTGAAATTTTATGCCTTAAAATATGGGTTATATTATGAACACATAATCCTGGGGAGGCACCTCAAAGAGAAAGATACTTGTTTAAGTCACCTGAAATTGGGTGTGAATTTTTACCAAATATAGAAGATATGTGTATCGGTCAGGATAGACTAGGTTATTTTGCAAAATAGCCTTCCTCAAAATTAAAGAGACTGAAACAACAAAAGTTCATCTCTTGTTCGTATACATGCTCACTGTGGATTGCCTGCGGGGCTCTGCTCAGTGCAGTTACCCAGCAACCCAGGCTGAAGAAGCAGCCACCATGCACAATGTTGCTGGGCACAGTGCCAGAAGGAAACTAGAGATGTGGAGGGTGTAGAATCAACAATTAAGTGGCAAACAACACTTCTCGCAATTTACTAGATTCTACCCGACCTCAGAAAATCAGAAGGTGATGTCTCATCATGGACCCAGAGGGTGAGGAGTGGGAAATAGTTATATGATTATCACAGTATATTTGTTCCGATCTGACATAAAACAAATACAACATGGTCTACACATGGTATATATATTTAAGAAGCACCTGACTTTTTTCTTTCTTATTTTTCTTCCAGTTTTATTGAGATATAATTGATGTAGAGCACTGTATAAGTTTAAGATATACAGCATAATGATTTGAATTACATACATCATGAAATGATGATCACAAAAGGTTTAGTGACTATCCATCATCTCATATAGATGCAAAATGAAAGAAATAGAAAAAAAATTTTTTCCTTGTTGTGAGAACTCAGGATTTAGTCTCTTAGCTTTCACATATAACAAGCAACAGTGTTAATTGTATTTATCATGTTGTACATTACATCCTCGGTACTTATTTATCTTATAACTGGAAATTTGTACCTTTTGACTGCCCTCCTCCCATTCCCCCTTGCCCCAAACCCCACCTCTGATCACCACAAATCTGATCTCTTTTTCTATGAGTTTTTTGTTTGTTTGTTTGTTTTTGAAGTATGTTTGATCTATAACACTGTGTTAATCCCTGTTACACAACATAGTGATTCTATATTTCTGTACATTTCAGAATGGTCACCATGAAAAGTCTAGTTACTGTCTGTCACCATACAAAGATATTATATATTTATTGACTATATTCTCCACACTGTACATTTCATAACTAACTCATTTATTTTGCAACTGGAAGTTTGTATCTTTTAATGTCCCTCACCTATTTCTTCCTCCCCCAGTCACCTCTCATCTGGCAACCACCTGTCTGTTTTGTGTATCTATGACTCTTTTTCTGCTTTGTTAAGTTTGTTCATTTGTTTTGTTTTTCAGATTCCACATATAGGTGAAATCATACAGTATTAGTCTTTCTCTGTCTGACTGTTTCACTTAGCATAATACCCTCTAGGTCCATCCATATTGGAGCAAATCGCAAGATTTCATTCTTTTTATAGCTGAATAATATTCCATTGTATGTGTATATATATATATGTATACAATAATCAAGATATAGAAACAATCTAAGTGGCCATCAATAGATACATGAATAAAGAATATGTGATACGTGCATATATATGTATGTGAATAATATGTGAATTATGTGAATATGTGAATAATACTGCAATGAACATAGGGGTGGATATATCTTTTCTAGTTAGTAATTTTGTTTTCTTTAGATAAATATCCAGGAGTACAGTTGCTGGATCATGTGGTAGTTGTATTTTTAATTTTTTTGAGGAATCTTCATACAGTTTTCCATAGTGGCTGCATCCATTTACATTCCCACCAACAAAAGGTAACCTTTTCTCCACATCCTTACCAATAGTTGTTATTTTTTTTTATAATAGCCATTCTGATGGGTGTGAGGTGATATCTTTGACTTGCATTTCCCTTATAATTAGTGACGTTGAGCATCTTTTCATATATCTTTGACCATGTCTATCTTTCTTAGAAAAATGTCTATTCAGATCTTCTGCCCATATTTTACTGGGTTGTTTGTTTTTGGATATTCAGTTGTATGAATTCTTTGTATATTTTGGATATTATCACATTATCAGATATATCATTTGCAAATATCTTCTTCCATTAAGTAGGTGGCCTTTTCATTTTGTTGATAGTTTCCTTTGCTGTGGAAAAAAACTTTTTGGTTTGATGTAGTCCTATTTTTAAAATTTTTCACTTTTGTTTCCCTTGCCTGAGAAGAAATATCCAGAAAAATATGAGAAATACCGATGTAAAAGAGTGTACTGCCTATGTTTTCTTTTAGAAGATTTATGGTTTCAGGTTTTACATTTAAGTCTTTAATGCATTTTGAATTTATTTTTGTTCATGGTATAAGGGAGTGGTCTAGTTTGATTCTTTTACCTGTACTGTCCAGTTTTCCAACATCATATATTGAAGAGGCTATCTTTTCCCCATTATATATTCTTGCTTCCTTTGTCACAGATTAATTGCCCATATAAGTGTGAGATCACTTGGAGTCTCTGTTCTGTTCCATTGATCTCTGGGTATGTTTTTGTGCCAGTGCCATACTGTTTTGATTGCTTTGTAATATAGTTTGAAATCAAGGGGCATAATACCTCAAGCTTTGTTCTTTCTCCAGATTGTTTTGGCTATTTGGGGTCTTTTGTGTTTCCATACAAATTTTAAAATTATTTGTTTTAGTTCTGTGAAAACTGGCATTGGTATTTTAATAAAGATGGCACTGAATCTGTAGATTGCCTTGGAGAGTATGGTCATTTAAGCAATACTAATTCTTCCATTCCGTAAACACAGTATATCTTTCCATCTGTTTGTGTGATCATCAATTTCTTTCATTAGTGTCCTATAATTTTTTAAATAGAGGTCTTTTACTTGCTTAGTTATATTTATTCTTAGGTATTTCATTCTTTTTAATGTAATGTTAAATGAGTTTGTTTTCATAATTTGTCTTTCGAATAGTTTGTCATTAGTGTATAGAAATGACAGAGATTTCTGTATATTAATTTTGCATCCTGCAACTTTAAAGAATTCATTGATGAGCTCCAGTAGTTTTTGATGGTGTCTTTAGGATCTGCTATGTATAGTATTATGCCATTTGCAAACAGTGACAATGTTACTTTTTCTTTTCCAATTTGGATTCCTTTTATTTCTTTTTCTTGTCTAATTGCTGTGTCTAGGACTTCCAGTACTATGTTGAATAACAGTGGGAATATTGGGTATCCTTGTCTTGTTCCTGATCTTAGAAGAAATGTTTTCAGCTTTTCACTGTTGAGTATGATGTTAGCTGTGGGCTTATTATATATGGCCTTTATTATGGTGAGTTATGGCCCCTCTGTACCCACTTTCTTGAGAGTTTTTATCAAAAATGGCTGTTGAATTTTGTCAAAAGATTTTTCTGCATCTATTAAGATTATCATATGGTTTTTATTCTTTGATTTGTTAATGGGGTTTATCACATTGATTGATTTGTGGATATTGTACCATCCTTGCATCCCTGGGAGAAATCCCACTTGGTCATGGTTTATGATCCTTGTAATGTATTGTTGAATTCTGTTTGCTAATATTTTGTTGAAAATCTTTGCATCTGTGTTCATCAGTGATATGGACCTATAATTTTCTTTTTTTTGTGATATCTTTGTCTGGTTTTGGTATAAGGGTGATGCTGGCCATGCAGAATGAGTTTGGAAGCATTCCTTCCTCTGCAGTTTTTTGGAATAGGATGAGAAGAGTAGGTGTTAACTCTTCCTAAATGTTTGGTAGAATTCACCTATGAAGCCACCTGGTCCTGGACTTTGTTTGTTGGGAGTTTTTTCTTTTTTTAAATTAATGATTCAGTTTCATTACTGGTACTTGGTGTGTTCATACTTTCAATTTTTCCAGGTTCAGTCTTGGGAGATTGTACAGTTCTAGGAATTGTCCATTTCTTCTAAGTTGTCCATTTTCTTGGCATATAATTGTTTGTAGTAAACTCTCATGATTCTTTGTGTTTTTGTGGTATCAGTTGTAATTGTTCCTTTTTCATTGCTGATTTTATTGATTTGGGCCCTCTCTCTATTTTCCTTGATGAATCTGGCTAAAGGTTTATCAATTTTGTTTATATTTTCAATGAGCCTGCTCTAGTTTCACTGATCTTTTAAATTATATTTTAGTCTTTATTTCATTTATTTCTGCTCTGATTTTTATGATTTTTTTCCTTCTGTTAACACTGGATTTTGTTTGTTCTTCTTTTTCTAGTTCCTTTATGTGTAAGATTAGGTTGTTTATTTAAGATTTTTCTTGTTTCCTGAGGTAGGCTTGTATTGCTATAAATTTCCCTCTTAGAACTGCTTCTATGGTGTCCAGTAGATTTTAGATTGTTGTGATTTCATTTTCATTTGTCTCCAGGTATTTTTTAATCTCTTTTTTGATTTCTTTTGTGATCCATTGGTTGTTACTAGCATATTGTTTAGCCTCCATCTGTTTGTGTTTTCTGCAGTTTTTTTCCCCTATAATTGACTTGTAGTCTCATAGTGTTGTGGTGAGAAAGGATACTTGATATGATTTCAGTTTTTGTAAATTTACTGAGACTTGTTTTGTGGCCTAGCATGTGATCTGTTTTGGAGAACATTCCATGTGCACTTGAAAAGAATGTGTATTCTGCTGCTTTTGGATGGATGTTCTATATACATCTATTAATTCACCTGGTATAATATGTCATTTAAGGTCAATGTTTTCTTATCGATATTCTGTCCCATGTTTACTGTTTTTTTTTTTTTTTTTTTTGCGGTAGGCGGGCCTCTCACTGTTGTGGCCTCTCCCCTTGCAGAGCACAGGCTCCGGATGCGCAGGCTCAGCAGCCATGGCTCACGGGCCCAGCCGCTCTGCGGCATGTGGGATCTTCCCAGACCGGGGCACGAACCCGTGTCCCCTGCATCGGCAGGCGGACTCTCAACCACTGCGCCACCAGGGAAGCCCATGTTTACTGTTTTTGACATCATGTTTTACATCTCTTTGTTTCAAGTATCCCTTAACTACTTTTTTTGGACATAGATGATTTTAACACTTCTGTCTTATAACCTAATTTTCTAAAGCTAAATCTACTAGCTTTATACATAGTTGATTTACTACCTTTACTGTTTGCCTTTACCAATGAGGTTTTTCTTTTTGCAATTTTTATGTTTCTAGTTTTGGCTTTTTCTTTTCCTCTTAAAGGAGTCCCTCTACATTTCTTATAAACCTGGTTTGTGATGCTGAACTCTTAACTTTTGCTTCTCTCTAAAAATTTTTATTTCACCATCAAATCTGAGTGAAAGCCTTGGCGAATAGTGTATTGTTTGTTGTACGTTTTCTTCCTTTCATCACTTTAAATGTATCAGGGCACTCATTTCCAGCCTGCTGTGTGTCTGCTCAAAAGTCTCCTGGTGGGCTTCCCTGGTGGCGCAGTGGTTGAGAGTCCACCTGCCAATGCAGGGGACACGGGTTCTTGCCCCGGTCTGGGAAGATCCCACATGCTGTGGAGCGGCTAGGCCCGTGAGCCATGGCTGCTGAGCCTGTGCCTCCAGAGCCTGTGCTCTTCAATGGGAGAGGCCACAACAGTGAGAGGCCCGCGTACCGCAAGAAAAAAAAAAAAAAAGTCTCCTGGTAACCTTATGGGAGTTCCCTTGTATGTAACTTGTTGCTTTTCTCATGCTGCTTTTAATTTTCTCTGTTTGTCTTTAATTTTTGCTATTTTAATTACAGTGCGTCTTGGTGTGGTCCTTTTGGGGTTGATCCTGTTTGGGTCTCTCTGTGCTTCCTGGACCTGGATGTCTGTTTCCTTTCCCAGGTTAGGGAAGTTTTCAGCTATTATGTCTTCAAATATGTCCTCTGCCCCTTTCTCTCTCTCTTCTCCTTCTGGGACCCCTATAATGTGAATGTTAGTACACTTGATGTTGTTCTAGAGATATCGAAACTGTCCTCATTTCTTTTTATTCTTTTATTCATTTTTATATTCAGATTCAGTGATTTCCACTACTCTGTCCTCCAGCTGTCTGATGTATTCTTCTGTATCATCTAATCTGTGTATTCCTTCTAGTGTATTTTAAATTTTAGTTAGTGTATTCTTTATCTCTATTTGATTCTTCTTTATATTTTCTAACTCTTTGTTATAAACTTCTTACTTTTCTGTTCATCCAATTTTCTCTCGAGTTCTTCCAACTTCTTTATAATCATTACATTGAACTCTTTATTGGGTAGATTGCTTAACTCTACTTCACTTACTTCTTCTGGGGTTTTATCTTGTTCCTTCATTTGGAACATATTCCTTATCACCTCATTTTGCCTAATTTGCTGTTTTTCTTTCTATGTATTTGTTAGGTTGGTTTCATTTCCTGACCTTGGAGGTGTGCCCTCCTTAGGAGACATCCTATGCATCCCAGCAGCACAATCCCTTCTGGTCACAGGAGCTACGTGCTCTAGGGGTGCCCCCCGTGGGTCCTTCTGTTTTGGCAGGGTGACTATTATGGGTGGTGTGGTAGGCATGGTTGGCCCTTGGTCCAGTTGGTTGCCCCTTGGTCCAGTTGGTTGCCAGGTCCTGCCCTGTGCGGAGGCTGGTGGTCTCTGGTAGGTGGGGCTGAGTCATGAGGCAGCTGGCTGCAGAGCTTCAGGAGGTCCCAGGTCTAGTGCTGACCCACTGATGGGTGGGGCTGGTTCCTGACATGGCTGGCTATGAGGTCTGAGTTGACCTAAATCGGGTGTTGGCAGGCTGGTTAGTGGGGCTGTATTCGGGGGCAGCTGGCTGAGGGTTCCAAGGTATCTTGGAGCTGGTGTTAGCCTGCTTGTGGATGGGGCCAGGCCCAAAGGTCCTGGATCTGGTCCCTGCATGCATGCCTGTGGGTAGGGAGTAGGGTGGGTCCTGACTCAGCAGGCTGCAGGGCCGTGGTGACCCTGGGGCTGGTGTCTGTCTGCTGATGAGTAGTGCTGAGGCCCAGGATATACTGGGGCTTGTGCCCACCCACTGGTGGGTAAGGTTGAGTCCTAGGTCTAGTGCTGACCCACTGGTTGATGTAGCTGTGTCCTGGCATGTCTGGCTGCAGGGCTCTGGTTTCCCAGAGCTCGTGTTGGCCTGCTGGTGGGGAGAGGTGTCAGAGCTCAGGTGGTCCTGGAGCTGGTGCCTCTCCACTGGTCAGTGAGTCTGGTCCTATGGCTAATGGCAGCTCACTGGAGTGCAGGGCTGAGTCAGGAATTCTTGACTCTTAAGTCTGGAGCTAAATTGAAACCATACATGTCTGGTATATATAATATGGTATTTGAGATCATTAGCATGAGGGAATCACTTGGTTATTGTCAGGAAAATACTGTTGGACCATATGGTTGAATAGATCATACATCTCTCCCTATGGGGTATTATTTTTGTTTAGTGAGTCTGTGTTTTTATACTGTACCTTTCAATATTATGAATGGCTCTAACTTATTAATAAATTTGAGAAGAATATTATACTGTGAAGTTGAATATTCTTTAAGACTTTGGAATACCATCTGAAATCACTTGTCACATATTTGCTGTATATTAAATTTGAAAAGGTTGAGGCACTTTTATATTATTGCTGTTTGATGTAAGAAATGATGAATAATGCATCAAGGAGACTTTCATAGTTATATTTCTGTGTTATTTTCAGACCCGGGCAACCATACTTGTTGTATTCATAATCCCTTTCTTTCTATTTGTTAGTATAACAAATGAATATTGATCAAAAATATTAATATGATTCAGATCATGGGAAAATTTCCATAAGTACCTGTAATGAAAATATCTAAACATATATCAATGAATGTTGAATGTATTTCTTTAAAGAAAGAAAAGGAAGTATTCTCACCAAACTGGGCCAGATAAGGTTGAGGCACTTGGGTTTCATTTATTGTATTCATTTATGGAAAATGCAATTACACAATAGATTTGTATACATATATGAAGAATATACAGAGTTTAAAATTTGTATAAGTAATTAGATGTAATGTTAAATGTGTGGTCATTTGAATTCTTACCACATATGCTTTAACCCTTTATATTCTAACCCTTAACTGTTTTTACATCCTTTATTTACATGATCTACACGAACTCTGTTTTCCCTCTCTTGTTGTGTTAAATCTCTTCTCCCACTACAATTTTCAGTTCCCTCTGGCTAAGTGGCTAAGAGCAGGAAAAATTAAAGCAGGTATTTTATTTCATGTGATTGGATGCTAGAGACACCAGTTCTTCTTTTTGCTTTATATTTTATTCCTATTCTTCTCCATTTCTGTCATTTTTTTTCTACATTTACTTTCCCATGTACCTGACTGATATCTTTAGTGTGTGAAAGGTATTCCTTTTCTACAATGTTGTGTTTCTTGTTACTGATTTCCTTCAGCTTATCTAAAGAAATATATCCATAAGTCACATGATCTATATGTATTTATTCATTAATGTAGTTGTTTAAATATAGTTATGGTAAATATAGTTTAACATAGTTAAATACTGTTTTAAAATATAGGTATGTTTATTGGTAAATTCAGAAAATATTTGCTGAGCATTTATACATGAGAACTATTGATACTATGCTAAGCATGGTGGGTAACATGAAGATAATCAAAATCTATTCTGGTCCCCAAAAGATCACCATTTGATAAAGAGATAAAAATATATTATTTACTTTGTTTTACAGATATTATAATTTACAGGGTTTATATAATACCATATAAACATTGGTTGCAGCTACTCACAATAAAGGTACAGAATACCATTGTAGTTCGAGGGAGAAAAGGAATATAATTTTTCCTTTTAATTAACTTAACATACAGTGGAGATAGTTCAGTTAATGTCATGGCTTTGTTTAAGTTAACATTTAACTTTGGTCAAGAGTATTGTACCATATAGAACTGACTTGCTTTTTTGGTTTTTGTTATTTTTGTTTCCATATTATTTCATTGGCTTTCTCTTCCTTACTGCTTTCAATGAGTAATTTGGCACACATGATGCTTTCTGAGTTTTAAAACAAAATAAAGCATCTACATACATTTTTAACTCTTGAATAGTATATGTTTTATCTTTCTGACTCAGAGTTTCAAATTCAGTTGAAGTTGTAATTCTTTTTTTTTTTTTTTTTTGCGATACGTGGGCCTCTCACTGTTGTGGCCTCTCCCGTTGTGGAGCACAGGCTCCGGACGTGCAGGCTCAGCGGCCATGGCTCACGGGCCCAGCCGCTCCGCGGCATGTGGGATCTTCCCGGACCGGGACACGAATCCGTGTCCCCTGCATCGGCAGGCAGACTCTCAACCACTGAACCACCAGGGAAGCCCCGAGAGTAAATTAACTTTATGAGACTGAATTCAGCAGATGTCAGTACATTCATGAACCTTGTTACTAAGGCCAATACATTGACATACATTTATAGTTATCCTTAATTTTGTTCTGAAATCAAGAGTCAGTGGAGCACAAGAGTTGAAGTACTCCATTTGTTCTTTGCAAATGTAGGCAATAGGCAATCACACACCTAACACTCAGTAATCACTGTATCTTACATTAAAAAAAAATTACCAATATGCTAAGTAGAAATCAGAGAAAACTGATTATCTGCATTATAGAATTACTTTACATTCATTTCATCATTGTAATGATAGAATAGTAACTTCAGAGACAACTATGTTGATTTACTTAAGCTAGAATAAGCATTACTACATAAAATGCTAGACAAACTCTGGGTGTGCTATGATCTAAATGATATATGCAAGAAACATTTGTCTTCATTAAAATAAGTGACATATTTGCACATCTTGCTGTGAAAGATTACTACATACCACACATCTATAAGACAGAACAGAGTAGTATAATCAGGTATATTATTTTGCAAAGACAAAATAAAATCGTACATAGATACATGATTTGAGAAGCAGAATTACCTGGGAAGATGCATGTAAATCTAGTAGTTACTCATTTGCTTCTTTGTAATTCTTGCCCAATTGCTTTTCCAAAGGACGTTAGTTAGATTATCACCTAAAATACCTATGTACCAAAAGACAGTTAAAGAAGAAAATATACAAAATGAGAAGAGAAGAATAAATATTCAAAAACATAGACCTATGATGTCTGTGATTCAGCAAGAAATTTAGTTTTGAATTCTTTGTTGCCACGGCTAAAAAGGAACCTTGACAAATGAAATTATTCTTTCTATGACTATAAATTAAAAAAAATAAACACACACATATATAATTGACATACCAGTTTTTACAGAACAAAGTTCATTTCAAAATAAGTTCGCTTGTGGATCCTGATTGTATAGAATCTGAATATTAACTGGCCATTTTAAATAATTGTTTTCCTTTTAGTTTTCTCCATGTTTCAAACATACATATATCCTTATATGAATTTGTATTCATAGTATTTTTTTCTAACTTTTCTAAGCAGTTTTCTTTAGATGAATTCTTGAATTTTGACTCTTTTGACCATAAGTGTCTTCCTGCATTTTTATTATGGGAATTGAAAGAGGGTAGACAGGCAACCAACATGGTATTTGTGTTTGTTTTCTCCCACACCACTTTTTACTTGAGAGAGCAAAATTGAGGAAATAATGTCTTTTAAAATTTGATGTTCTTTTCACAACAGCTCATTTCCACTGCAATAAAATGAAAACTGACTTTCAGGAGAATGTGAAAGAGGCCGCCAGATATCTGCTCCACGTTATCTACAGACCTTCCTTAGCACACTTACTTGTAGGCCATTCTATACCACACAGGATGCTATACCTTTGATAATATAGCAGTCCCACTAGTTGAGAAGTGTTCTGTGTGTGTGCATGTGCGTGCATGTATGAGCGTGTGTGTATGTGTGTAGTCTCCCATGATTGGAAATGTAATGGTTTCTGTAAAATGCTAATACTGAATAGATTAATACATTGGAAAGCAACATTTAAGCCAGAACTATACCTAAATGTATTTTGGTGTGAGGTAATGCTAAAGGACACCTATTTCCTTCAGCCCCCTTGCAGCTTATTCCTCTTGTCCCTTGAATAAAACCATCCTATTTTTGTGTTCATTTATCTCCTACATGTAGGTGCCTCCCAAATTACTAAAATTTATTCCCAGTTATCTAAGTCCACTTTAATTTAGAAGTTCTACAGTCATCTCAAATGCAATTTCTTCCAGAAGTAGTCCTTTTCCATTAGTCCCTATCAACCATATCTTCATTTTCCTGGTCACCCTCATAGGAGAATTCTCATGCATCTTTGCTTCTTCATTCTCTGTGCATTCATATACAGTTTGTCCCTAAATCTGGCCACTTCTGATTTCACAGTGCCTTTCAGGTTATCATTGCTACCATACTCAGTTGGGCTAATATTGCCTTATGCCAGCACAGTGACCATAATTTCCGATCTGACCTCTTCTCCTGTGTCCCTGCTCTCATATATCCTGTTGTTTTGTTTTGGCGGTACAGCAGATTATGCTGGGAGACTTAAGTTGTCTTTGCCAATAATTTATTTAACACAGGTTCACTGCGGGAATTTCACAAGCCAACAGCATGCAGAGTAATGACTCTTTAATAAGCCAGTAAAGAAATAACAGACTCCAAACAAATGATAGATTAATTACATTATTGTTCCAGGAAAGGGGAGATGACAGAAATAAAGTCCAAATTCCGTTGAAGTGTACCTTTTCTAAGAGGTTGGCTCTCCAGAGAGATAGTTTTGCCAACCAAGAGCTGATGTTCAGGTGCCAGTGACAAAATAAAAGTTCCTTGTTGCTAGAGCATGTTGCTAGGGAACAAGATGTGGTGTTGACCATCAAGATGATCTCCTTTGTGGCCTCTTCACTGTTTGTCACCCCACTGCAGACAAAGGAGTCCCTTTACCAGTGCAGGAGCTAGTGTCCCAAGGTCTTCTGAGAGCTAGATCAGCAAAGAGCTTTTTCCCAGACCAAGCTCTCAGATATTCCTCACAAACCCTCAGTATATATAGTCTAAATGTCCCCTTGACATAGTTGCTTCTCCACCTGTTCTTATCCATAAGCCCCCAGTGGGGGCCCCTCAGCAGCTGAGCTTATCAGTGACAACAGATGACATGATGACACCCAGATTCCACTTACTTCATTCTCATATCAAAACAACTTTAATTCTAAAAACGCCTCTTTTGTGTCTTTGTCATAAACATGTGGATTAAAACAACTTCACTTGTCATACATAAATCAGTAGATTTGAAATATCAAACTGATACACAACACCTGTATCTGTCTTCCAGAGTCATCTTATTAAATGCTATTTTTATCATCTCACACCAATATTCAGGTTTTCAATTTCTCCCCATTGCCTACCAGGCCATTCGTGATAACAGCAGTTTACCAGACTTACCTTACCTTCCTCTATAGCTCAGTAACAACCTGCTACTCTTTTTGATAAGTTTCCTTACCACCTGTGCAAGAAAAGAAAAAAAAGACTTTTCTCCTCCCCTTTCTACTCTACCCTACTTTCTACTATCTGAATAGCTTTGCCTACTCACACATAATATCTTTATACATCTGGTTACCATAATCCAGAGATAACAGAAAATCAAGAGGTCCATAGGACTAGAAATTCCATCAGAAATGGAAATCATGAAAAACGCCATCTGCCGGTGATTGCAATAAAATAGTCACTCATCAAGCTTTCTTAGCCTGTGCACATGCTGTGTCCTCGCTCACAAGATTTGCTTTAGATGAGTGTTGGTCAGGCATGTATTAGTTCCCAAGGGCTGGTGAAGTAAAAATAAACAAAAATAAACAAACAAAACATCAGTTTTTCTACTGATGAGGCCCAGACACCTGGCATGAATATGAAAATCAAAGAATTTTTATTCAAAGAGTGTGTTAATACTGTTTTGTCTTTCATGTATATCTTATTTCCCAGTGGGAAAACTCCTTTAGGACTGAGGCTCTATTTTATACCTCTTTTGCATCCTTCACATTTATGATGCTCACTTTTTAGTGGAATAAAATTAATAGAATCACCATAACTAGAAGTTATAGGATTTCATTTTGAATGGTTTCTAAATTCTCAGCTAGATAACCATATGATGTTGGTGACTTTTGTACGTGGATTGTACTGATTAAGCACTCTCTCTGTGTTTGCCATTATTTGACCATTTAGAATGCAACACATATTTGTTGCAAACTTACTTTGTGCCTAAGCCTGTTTCACTTAATATTCCTTGCCAGTTTAACTAGTTCTGAGAAGAGTTTGGAAATGAGAATTTCTGCTCTATCTACGTTAAGAAAAGATTTCAGTGATGGAATTTAAAAGTCAGAATTTGCATATTATTTTTGGAATATGTTAGTGTTTCAGGAAATCGAAAAATAAAAACAAACATTTGGAAGAAATAACCCATATGCCTATAAAGGTTGTCCATATCAAATTTAGCCTTCTTTTCTGACATATATTTATTAATTAATTATGTCTATTAATTGTGATTTAGTAAATATTCACATCTAGTAAATATTCACATTTTCAACCAGTAGATAGAGAAAATAAAGTCTGGCTGAAGGATAGCCTCAATATTAACCATGAACCTCTACCGTGAGTAGATAGTGCTGTGATATTTTATAGGTTTCCTCATTCTTTAACATTTTCATGAACTGTCAAATTTAAACTCCTAGTGTAAGTGCGTTAGTCAGTAAAACACCTTGTGCTATTCTTCATTGTTTTGATTTTTTCACTGTGCTTGTCCATGTTATTGCATATCTTATCTGGAAACCACATTTTGTTTCCAATTTATTTTAGATGATAACTGCTACAGAAAGTTTTACAGACTATCCTTTTCATACATAGTGATTTGGTCTATTGTTTAATCGATGAAGTTCGATGAATTATTTAAGAATTATTCAAAGCAATTTCTCAATCATTACAAGATAATTCTGTTCCTGTGAAAGGTAATTTTAAAAGTCATACAACTTTAGGGCAGTGCAAAGATACATAAACTCTTAGAAATGTGGATTTCAAAGGGTTCTTAGAGGCTTTTTTTTTTTACACTTCCACATATGGAAACATAATTTCTTTACTATTACTGACAGTCATTTTCCCTCTTCCAAATATTTCTAATGATGATGAACTAATTTCTTAGAAAGAGAGTACCTTCTAACATTGGACTTAATTATTAGAAAAATTTGTTTTTTAGTGAAACAAAGCCTAAATCTAATTCCAAAAAAGTTCCATCCTTTATGCGAACAGCAACAACACAAAAAATATATATATAAGAATCATAGGAGAAAGTATAGAAAAATGCACGAGTGGGAAACACTAATGAAAATATTATAGTTAGCATTTTGAGTGTTTATTATTTTCTGGCATTATTCTGAAAACTTTATACATATCATCTAAATTAGTCCTCATAACCCCTGTGGTGTAGAGAGAATTATTATTCCTATTTTACAGAAGAGTAAGTTAGGTGTAGAAGGTTATTATATCCAGTAGAAAGTGCCAGAGCCAGAATTCAGAGCCAAGTACCCTGACTCCGAACACACACTCTTATCCAGCTCTTTAAAGGGTAAAAAATATACAGCTGAGCAAGTAAAGAGTGAGTGCTGAGAATTAGGAAGGAGCTTTTCATTGCCTCAATCTAGAAATGGGGCATATCACTTCCACCCAAATGTCACTGGCCAGAATACATCACATGGTCCCAGCAAAGGGACTAGAAAGTATAGATTTCTTTGTGAATTGGAAGGAAAAATATCAAACACAAAATATGGTGTATGCCTAGCATTTTCTCTGTCATGTCTTTGTGGAACATTCCTCAAATACTCAAACTCATCTTTATATCTGCTCTCTCCAATCTCCTTTAGCCTCTATGTTCTAATCTTGATTATGTCCAGTTATTAATGGAGACGAGTTTCACTGCATGTTGATAGATCAATGTGCATAAGTATATATGATGGCTTAGTACTAATTATAGACCAAACTATGCATTAATACATTAAAAAAGATGGAACACCCTTCTCTCCCTATGTCTTCCCCTTGTCCATGAAAACTTTTTATTTTGGGATCTCCTCACTATCCACTAATACTTTCAAAAGTTAATGGAATTGTAAGCTGCTAATGAATTCAAAAGACTTGGCAGGGACATCTACATGAGTGATTTGATGTTTTCAGGCACTTCTCATTTATAAAGCCATCTTTGCTTTCTGAAGTCCTTTTATATGCTGTCTTAGGTAAGTCACAGAAAAGAGAAGATTATTTGTTTCTGTACATTTTATGTACTTGTATTTGTAAAGAATATGAGATAGGGCAAAGTAATGGCATTACTTAAATCCCTAAATTATTTTATATAATAATCATATGAATAATATGTGGGTATCATGTTAAATATGAGCAAACTTGAGTTTCAGAAAAATTTAGCTGGGATTCAGAACTAAGTCGTTCTGACTACCAAGCCAGTGTATTTTTTTTTTACTAAACCACATGCCTTTTTAGCGAAAGGTTCTATAGTGCATTTTCTTTTTTTGCCTCATTTTTATTTTTTATAACACTTGAGTACAAGGAGCTAAATTTTCACTATTACACAAAAATAACAGTGCAGGTTTATAAGCAACTTGTTATTTGATTTTATACCAACATTCTCATTATGATATTTCTTGCTCATATTCTAGCTGTCACCTTATGCATAAATAGTCACATCTGTCTTGGCTCTGAAATAGTGATACATATGATAAAATTCATAACAGATCTTGGAAAATATTCTCATTTAATACAGTGACAACAAAACATGAACTAAAATAAAGCCACGTTTAGCATAAGGGTACAAATTACCAAGTAATTCAAATTTAATTTCTTTGGAACTGAGTGTAAGAAAAATACCCTAAATTGTGCTGATTTTATAAACAGCTAGCCTGAATATCAACAGAGTTACCTGAAATGCTTGCTTCCTTTGGCTTTCAGATCACACTCTTCTGCATTTCCTCTACCTCTCTGCTGTGTCCACTTTTCTTTTGTTTTTTAAATGTTGTGTCCATTAATATTCATTCCTGGGCTATCTTCTTTTTGCTACTCTGAATACTTAATGTCATTAACTACTAAGCATTTCATTAATACTTTATTCTGATAATTTCCAAATCTTTATCTCTAGTTTAGATCTTTCCTAAAATGGGTATATGTATACCTGGGCACCACTGTATTTAAATGTAGATGACCAGCAGTCATCCTCCATGCCAAGAACTGAAATCAATATTTTTATTCTTAGATCTGTTCAACATTCTTTGTCTCTGATATAAGTAAGTAGTATCAAAATTCACCCCATTATAAAGTAATGTCACCCTTGGCTCTCCCTCCTATGACATCCAAATAATGCTCAGATTTTGTCAGTTCTGACTGCCTTATAATATCTATCAAATATCCACCTCTCTTTTAAACCATTTTGAACCATCAGGATTTTTCTCAAATTACTGCAATTACCTCCTGACTGATACTTGCCCTACCAAACTAAATAATTGTATATAGTTATGATAAGGAAAGAATTTGGTAACAGATGCAGCAATATCAAAGAAGATGAATTCAACAATATAGCAGATCAAGGAAGAGATACATATATATACAAACATATAGAAATTACATTGTAAACTCTGTCACATCAGTAAGCAAATTATGTACTTCTAAAAAAATGCTGTAAAAGGCTGACACAACTAGTTGTTGATTGACAAAAAAATACCATCACTTCTCACTATAAAAATGTAATTTAAATTAAATATCTAAATGTAAAAAATAAAGTAAAAGAATAGAGAAAAGTATAGCAGTCTATTTTGATATTAGAGTGAGAAAGTTCCTACTAAGCAAAGAAATGAAACTCAAAGTCACAAAAGAACTGACAGATTTAATTATATAAACATTAAAAACGTCTATAGTGAAAGACACCACAAATAAAGATAAATTTAAGCATGAAGCTACAAGCGAATAATTGTAACATGTAAGACATATTCTTATTAACCATAATAAAGATATAAATAGCTCATAAAAATCAATATAAGAGCAACCAAATAGAATAACAGCAGAATTGTCAAAAGGTATGAATAGCTTATTTATAGAAAAAACACACTAAAGGAAACATGAAATGTGCTAATATATGTCATTTTATTCTTTATCAGAAAAGTAACTAAAAATAATAAGATACAATTTTCTCCCCCCAAATTTATAAAAATTAAAAGAATAATAATATCTAGTGTTGTTAAGGTCAGGAGGAAATTGTCAATGGTATTCCATGTTGATGGTAGTAGAAATTGCTTTTCTGGTGAACAATTTGTTGCCTTCTAGCAATTTAGGAAAAAATTGCATATAGTTTTTCCAAAAAATAATCAGACAATATACAAAAGTAAACTTACTTAGATGTTAATTGTAAGATTGTAATAGGGGAAAAAAACAACAACAAAACAAACTAGCCATTGGTAGGGGAATGATTAACATTCACAAGTGTCCATGTCAGGGAATATCACCCAGCTATTAAAAACAGACATATGTTCTGACATTAAAAGAAGGTCATAATATGCTAGTAATTTGGAGGACTGAATGGATAGTAGGAACCTGGTTTGTGTGGGAAAAACAAACGAACAAAAACTCATACTAGTAGGAAACACTCTGGAAGATTAAAATGTTAACAATATTTACTTCCAAGAAGACTGTTGGATTGGGTAGACAAGGGAATATGTAAGGAGAGACTTTCACATTTAACTGTATATTCCTCACATTTAATGGCGTATACTTCTAAATGATTTGAATTTTATATAACAAGCATGTATATGTTTTTTAAATTTAAAAGACAGGTATTAGGTACTTAAAATATTTTGAAAACACTCCTTATAATCATTATCAATGCAGTCACTGCTTGAATATAATCAAAGCCGACAACATTTAAATTCTGTGAAAAAATAACCAGGATTTTTTCATGGGATACTTGAATACGAATGAATTTTTTTTTCTGGAAGTGTAATAATAATAATTTAATTTTTAACTATACCTGTCATTGTAGCACTAGCATAATATTCTTTATGTAAACCAAAACTAGTTAAAACCTGTTGAAGGGACACTACTAGACAATAATGTTTAATGTGTTTAAGTATTACTCAGCATAGAAACTTAAGTATCTGACAAAATAAAACTTAAAAAAGTTACTGTTCCTTTTTCTTATGCTCTTGAGTTTGTCTAATAATTTTAAATAAGTATATATGAAGAGAAAATGTATTTTCAATATTTTTTCTTTAAATTTTAAGTTGCTTTTGTTTTTAAGATGTTTATATAGTGTTTGTTCAATTATAGGAAACAAGCTATTAATAAAAATATGAGTGGTTTGTCAAAAATATTCTTTTTATAGGTTTGTTTTCAGGAGTAGGCTAGAAAAGTAAGTACAGTTGCATTGGGGACCATTTTTACCAGTTCTGAACTTAGTGTCAAACTAGGTATCTTTGAAAGCATGAATGAATGGATAAATAAATGAATATTTCATTATGACCCTCACAGATTTTATCTAAAGTCTATGAACGCAATCCCAATCACTATGGAAATAAGGGGGAAAAAAACCAAAGCCCTAGAACTTGACCTCTTAGAGCTCAGTAAACTCTCTATAAATGTTTTCCTATTTTCCAATCAAAAGCCTTAATAGTGTGCTATTAGATTTTGGCATGAAAGATGAATTTTGAAATTCAGATGTATCTCAACCTGTCTCAACCACTCAGTACATTTTTCTTGAACATGGTAATTTGCTGAGGTAAAAAATTCTATCAACAAAGAACTAGGTTGTTATTTCTTAAACTTTGTTCAAAGATTGGACACTGGGATAAGGATAAAAAATACTTTTCAACAAAAGGGTGGTGAAATGAATAAGGTAGTAGTAATAGTAAAAAAGAAAAATTCCCTTACCACTGAAAAATTTTTAAATGACAATTCAGAATTTCGAAGTATCCTACAGCTTTTATTTAGTCTAAATTCCCATTCTAGAATATATTGCTCTGTGCTTAAGAAATATTTATATTTCTTGCTCTTTATTTGACCATTTTCCTTACTGTGACCTCATTAAGTGCATGAGCATTCCCTAGATAATTTCTTTCAGTATTGATGATAAGTAGCAGAAAGGTTAATTGTCAAAGAGCTGTAATAATGTCAATGAAAGATTTCTTTTAAATCATATGGAATGTGTATGATTTTGGAATGTGTATAATTTTCCATCATCTTAAATAACTTTTCAAGTAATTGGGAAACAACTCTCTGGGAATAGAAACCATATTCAACCCAAAGGTACAAGAGTTCATCATAATAATAATGGTTTTTAATAGAGTTGCATGGCTGTAATGAGTCAGGTGTTAATTTGACTGATACTCTTGAGATTTTTCTTCTCTATCAATTCCTTTCTAGCTTCAAGATTATAGCATTAATGTCTAAAGTCAGTAGAAGAGCTGTAGAATGCAATTTGTTTTCCCTTCCATTTCTTACCTTCAATAATGATAATAAAAATAAGAAGGACAAAAACACTATCAGATAGGTAATATTAGTATCCCCATTTGAGATGAACAAATTGAGGCTCAGAGATATTAAATATCATCCCGACACAAACATATAGTATGTGATGGTCCAAAGACTCGGGTATAGCTCTTTGACTGTAGAACCCTAAACCTTTACATAGTAAGACATATTGCTACACTATTACTCTAACATTTTGTCCTATTTCTTGGCTTATGCTATTTACCCCTATTTAATGTTTCTCCTTGTTCATCTCTGCATATATGAGTCTGGGATGTGCATTTGACACAATTAACCTATATCTTGCTATTAATTAAACCTTTATTGCCAACAGTGTAAGGGAAGGAATTGGACCATATTTATTTGGCCATCTAGTCTAAATTTTGAAACAATTCAGTAAATGTTCTCTGACTTAGTGATTTATTATTTACTTAAAATAAAGATGTCAAATACTAGTCAGCATTACAATTGACTTTGTTAGCTGCTGAAGAGTTTGCCGTTGTGGAAACTAAAGGAAAACTTGAGATGGTGCTTTTGCCCCGGTGGATGCTCATTCCTTAGATAAGGAATGTGATCTACTCTTATTTGCATAAGCTATTTCAAGTATTCTTGAATTTTAACTTGGAATTTTAATTGGAGAATTTAATTAAACCTCCCCATAAAGCATTTAACAGACTGGCTCCTTTAAGTGCATACAAGTAGTAAAATAAAGGAAACCTGTTTACTGTGCTGTTTTTCTTTCTGTTTTTTTTTTTTTTTTTTTGCAGTTTGATTTTTAATGGCTGTATCACATCCCAACACATAGATGTGCCACACTTCCTTTACCTTATAAGTTATCTTCTTTTAGACATGTAGGTTGTTTCCATATATGGATATGAATAGTGCTGCAGTGAATGCCCTGATACTCTGCATCTTAGAGCACACTTCTGGTTCTTTGTGATAAATTCTTAGAGTTGGAATAAAGGTATATGCATAATATTTAGACTTTTTAATTTTAACATCTTTATTGGAGTATAATTGCTTTACAATGGTGTGTTAGTTTCTGCTTTATAACAAAGTGAATCAGCTATACATATACATATATCCCCATATTTCCTCCCTCTTGCTTCTCCCTCCCACCCTCCCTATCCCACCCCTCTAGGTGGTCACAAAGCACTGAGCTGATCTCCCTGTACTATATGGCTGCTTCCCACTAGCTATCTATTTTACATTTGTTAGTATACATAAGTCCATGCCACTCTCACACGTCCCAGCTTACCCTTCCCCATGTCCTGAAGTCCATTCTCTACATATGCATCTTTATTCCTGTACTGCCCCTACATTCTTCAGAATTTTTCTATTTTTTCTTAGATTCCATATATGTGTGTTAGCATATGGTATTTATTTTTCTCTTTCTGACTCACTTCACTCTGTATCACAGTCTCTAGGTCCATCCACCTCACTAAAATAACTCAATTTCCTTTTTTTTTTTTTGGCTGCACAATATTCCATTTTATATATGTGCCACATCTTCTTTATCCATTCATGTGTCGATGGACAGTTAAGTTGCTTCCATGTCCTGGCTATTGTAAATAGAGCTGCAATGAACATTATGGTACATGGCTATTTTTGAATTATGGGTTTCTCAGGATATATGCCCAGTAGTGGGATTGCTGGGTCCTATGGTAGTTCTATTTTTAGGTTTTTAAGGAACCTCCATACTGTTCTCCACAGTGGCGGTATCAACTTACATTCCCACCAACAGTGCAAGAGGGTTCCCTTTTCTCCACACCCTCTCCAGCATTTATTGCTTGTAGGTTTTTTGATGATGGCCATTCTGACTGGTGTGAGGTGATACCTCATTGTAGTATTTTTGTTCATTTTTTTTTATTCTACATATGCCTTTTTGTTTTATTTTATTTACTTTTAAAAAAATCTTTATTGGAGTATGATTGCTTTACAATAGTGTGTTAGTTTCTGCTTTATAACAAAGTGAACCAGCTATGCATATACACATATCCCCACATCACTTCCCTCTTGGGTCTCCCTCCCTCCCACCCTCCCTATCCCACCCCTCTAGGTGGTTGCAAAGCACTGAGCTGATCTCCCTGTGCTGTGCAGCTGCTTCCCACTAGCTATCAGTTTTGCATTTGGTAGTGTACATATGTCCATGCCACTCCCTCACTTTGTCCCAGCTTACCCTTCCCCGTCCCCATGTCCTAAAGTCCATTCTCTACTAGGTCTGTGTCCTTATTCCTGTCCTGCCCCTGGGTTCTCCATGACCATTTTTTTTCTTTTTTCTTTTTATTAAGATTCCATATATATGCATTAGCATACGGTATTTGTTTTTCTCTTCTGACTTCACTGTGTAGGACAGACTCTAGGTCCATCCACCTCACCACAAACAACTCAATTTCGTTTCTTTTTATGGCTCAGTAATATTCCATTGTATATATGTGCCACATCTTCTTTATCCATTCATCTGTTGATGGACAGTTAGGTTGCTTCCATATCCTGGCTATTGTAAATAGAGCTGCAGTGAACATTGTGGTAGATGATTCTTTTTGAATTATGGTTTTCTCAGGGTATTTGCCCAGTAGTGGGATTGCTGGGTCGTATGGTAGTTCTATTTTTAGGTTTTTAAGGAACCTCCATACTGTTCTCCATAGTGGCTGTATCAATTTACATTCCCACCAACAATGCACGAGGGTTCCCTTTTCTCCACACTCTCTCCAGTATTTATTGTTTGTAAATTTTCTGGTGATGGCCATTCTGACTGGTGTCAGATGATATCTCATTGTAGTTTTGATTTGCCTTTCTCTAAAGATTAATGATGTTGATCATTCTTTCATGTGTTTGTTGGCAATCTGTATATCTTCTTTGGAGAAATGTCTATATCAGTCTTGTGCCCATCTTTGGATTGGGTTGTCTGTTTTTTGATATTGAGCTGCGTGAGCTGCTTGTAAATTTTGGAGATTAATCCTTTGTCAGTTACTTCATTTGCAAACATTTTCTCCCATTCTGAGGGTTGTCATTTCGTCTTCTTTATGGTTTCCTTTGCTGTGCAAAAGCTTTTAAGTTTCATGAGATCCCATTTGTTTATTTTTGTTTTTATTTCCATTTCTCCAGGAGTTGGGTCAAAAAGGATCTTGCTGTGATTTATGTCACAGAGTGTTCTGCCTATGTTTTCCTCTAAGAGTTTTATAGTGTCTGGCCTTACATTTAGGTCTTTAATCCATTTTGAATTTATTTTTGTGTATGGTGTTATGGAGTGTTCTTATTTCATTCTTTTACATGTACCAATCCAGTTTTCCCAGCACCACTTATTGAAGAGGCTGTCTTTTCTCCATTGTATATTCTTGCCTCATTTATCAAAAACAAGGTGACCATATGTGCCTGGGTTTATCTCCGGGCTTTCTATCCTGTATCATTGATCTATATTTCTGTTTTTGTGTCAGTACCATACTGTCTTGTTTACTGTAGCTTTGTAGTATAGGCTGAAGTCAGGGAGCCTGATTCCTCCAGCTCCGTTTTTCTTTCTCAAGATTGATTTTGCTATTCTGGGTATTTTGTGTTTCCATACAAATTGTGAAAATTTTTGTTCTAGTTCTGTGAAAAATGCCATTGGTAGTTTGATAGAGATTGCATTGAATCTGTAGATTGCTTTGGGTAGTAGAGTCATTTTCACAGTGTTGATTCTTCCAATCCAAGAACATGGTATATTCCTCCATCTATTTGTATCATATTTAATTCCTTTCATCAGTGTCTTATAGTTTTCTGCATACAGATCTTTTGTCTCCGTACGTAGGTTTATTCCTAGATATTTTATTCTTTTTGTTTCAGTGGTAAATGGGAATGTTTCCTTAATTTCACTTTCAGATTTTTCATCATTTGTGTATAGGAATGCAAGAGATTTCTGTGTATTAATTTTGTATCCTGCTACTTTACCAGAATCATTGATTAGCTGTAGTAGTTTTCTGGTAGCATCTTTAGGATTCTCTATGTATAGTATATCATGTCACCTGCAAACAGTGACAGCTTTACTTCTTTCTTTTCAATTTGGATTCCTTTTATTTCTTTTTCTTCTCAGAATGCTGTGGCTAAAACTTCCAAAACTATGTTGAATAAGAGTGGTGAGAGTGGGCAACCTTGTCTGGTTCCTGATCTTAGTGGAAATGTTTTCAGGTTTTCACCATTGAGGACAGTGTTGGCTGTGGGTTGGTCATATATGGCCTTTATTATGTTGAGGTAAGTTCCCTGTATGCCTACTTTCTGGAGGGTTTTTATTATATATAGGTGTTGAATTATGACGAAAGCTTTTTTCTGTATCTATTGAGATGATCATATTGTTTTTATTCTTCCATTTGTTAAAATGGTGTATCACATTGATTGATTTGTGTATATTGAAGAATCCTTGCATTCGTAGGATAAACCCCACTTGATCATGGTGTATGATCCTTTTAATGTGCTGTTGGATTCTGTTTGCTAGTATTTTGTTGAGGATTTTTGCGTCTATGTTCATCAGTGATACTGGCCAGTAGTTCTCTTTCTTTGTGATATCTTTATCTGGTTTTGGTATCAGGGTGATGGTGGCCTCGTAGAATGAGTTTGGGAGTGTTCCTCCCTCTGCTATATTTTGGAAGAGTTTGAGAAGGATATGTATTAGCTGGTCTCTAAATGTTTGATAGAATTCGCCTGTGAAGCCAACTGGTCTTGGGCTTTTGTTCTTTGGAAGAATTTTAATCACAGTTTCAATTTCAGTGCTTTGATTGGTCTGTTTATATTTTCTATTTCTTTCTGGTTCTGTCTTGGAAGGTTGTGCTTTTCTAAGAATTTGTCCATTTCTTCCAGGTTGTCCATTTTATTGGCATATAGTTGCTTCTTGTAATCTCTCATGATCCTTTGTATTTCTGCAGTGTCAGTTGTTACTTCTCCTTTTTCATTTCTAATTCTATTGATTTGAGTCTTCTCCCTTTTTTTCTTGATGAATCTAGCTAATGGTTTATCCATTTTGTTTATCTTCTCAAAGAACAAGCTTTTAGTTTATTGATTTTGCTATTGTTTCCTTCATTTCTTTTTCATTTATTTCTGATCTGATTTTTATGATTTCTTTCCTTTTGCTAACTTTTGGGGTTTTTTGTTCCTCATTCTGTAATTGCTTTAGGTGTAAGGTTAGGTTGTTTATTTGACGTATTTCTTGTTTCTTAAGGTAGGATTGTATTGCTATAAACTTCCCTCTTGGAACTGCTTTTGCTGCATCCCATAGGTTTTGGGTCATCATGTTTTCATTGTCATTTGTTTCTAGGTATTTTTTATTTCCTCTTTGATTTATTCAGTGATCTATTGGTTATTAAGTAGTGTATTGTTTAGCCTCCATGTGTTTGTATTTTTTACAGATTTTTTCCTGTAATTGATATCTAATCTCATACCGTTGTGGTCAGAAAAGATACTTGATACAATTTCAATTTTCTTAAATTTACCAAGTTTTGATTTATGACCCAAGATATGATCTATCCTGGAGAATGTTCCATGAGAACTTGAAAAGAAAGTGTATTTTGTTGTCTTTGGATGGAATGTCCTATAAATATCACTTAACTTCATCTTGTTTAATTTATCATTTAAAGCTTGTGTTTCCTTATTTATTTTCATTTTGGATTATCTGTGCATTGGTGAAAGTGGGGTGTTAATGTCCCCAACTATGATTGTGTTACTGTTGATTTCCTCTTTTATGGTTGTTAGCATTCACCTTATGTATTGATGTGCTCCTATGTTGAGTGCATAAATATTTACAATTGATATATCTTCTTCTTGGATTGATCCATTGATCATTATGTAGTGTACTTCTTTGTCTCTTGTAATAGTCTTTGTTTTAATGTCTATTTTGTCTGATATGAGATTGCTACTCCAGCTTTCTTTTGATTCCCATTTGCATGGAATATCTTTTTCCATCCCCTCACTTTCAATCTGTAGGTATCCCTCATTCTGAAGTGGGTCTCTTGTAGACAGCATATATACGGGTCTTGTTTTTGTATCCATTCAGCCAGCATAAGTCTTTTGGTTAGAGCATTTAATCCATTTACATTTAAGGTAGTTATCGATATGTATGTTCCTATTACCATTTTCTTAAATGCTTTGGGTTTGTTATTGTAAGTCTTTTCCTTCTCTTGTGTTTCCTACCTTGAGAAGTTCCTTTAGCATTTTTTGTAGAGCTGGTTTGGTGGTGCTGAATTCTCTTAGCTTTTGCTTGTCTGTAAAGATTTTAATTTCTCCATGAAATCTCAATGAGATCCTTGCTGAGTAGAGTAATCTTGGTTGTAGGTTTTTCTCCATCACTTTAAATATATCCTGCCACTCCCTTCTGGCTTGCAGAGTTTCTGCTGAAAAATCAGCTGTTAACCTTATGGGAATTCCCTTCTCTGTTATTTGTTGTTTTTCCCTTGCTGCTTTTAATATTTTTTATTTGTATTTAATTTTTGATAGTTTGATTAATATGTGTCTTGGCATGTTTCTCCTTGGATATATCCTGTATGGGACTCTCTGTTTCCTGGACTTGCTTAACTATTTCATTTCCCATATTAAGGAAGTTTTCAACTATAATCTCTTCAAATATTTTCTCTCACCCTTTCCTTCTCTCTTCTTCTTCTGGGACCCCTATAATTCAAATGTTGGTGCATTTAATATTGTCCCAGAGGTCTCTGAGACTGTCCTCAATTCTCTTCATTCTTTTTTCTTCTCTGTGTCAGTTATTTCCACTGTTTTATCTTCCAGGTCACTTATCTGTTCTTCTGCCTCAGTTATTCTGCTATTGATTCCTTCTGGGGAATTTTTTGTTTCATTTATTGTGCTGTTAATCATGGTTTGTTTGCTCTTTAATTCTTCTAGGTCCCTGTTAAACGTTTCTTGTATTTTCTCCATTCTATTTCCACAATTTTGGATCATCTTTACTATCATTACTCTGAATTCTTTTTCAGGTAGACTGCCTATTCCCTCTTTATTTGTTTGCTCTGGTAGGTTTTTATCTGCTCCATCATCTGCTGTGTTCTTCTCTGTCTTCTCATTTTGTTTAACTTACTGTGTTTGGGGTCTCCTTTTTGCAGGCTGCAGGTTCATAGTTCCTCTTCTTTTTGATGTCTTCCCCCAATGGCTAAGGTTGGTTCCGTATGTTGTGTAGGCTTCCTGGTGGAGGGGCCTAGTGCCTGTGTTCTGGTGGATGAGGCTTGATCTTGTCTTTGTGGTGGGCAGGACCGCACTGGTGGTGTGTTTTGGAGTGTCTGGGACCTCATTATGATTTTAGACAGCCTCTCTGCTAATGGGTGCGGTTGTGTTCCTGTCTTGCTAGTTTTTTGGCATAGGTTGTCCAGCACTGTAGCTTGCTGGTTGTTGAATGGAGATAGGTCTTAGTATTGAGATGGAGATCTCTGGGAGAGCTTTTGCCATTTGATATTACATGGAGCTGGGAGGTCTCTGGTGGGCTAATGTCCTGAACTCGGGTCTCCCACCTCATAACCACAGGCCTGACACCCCACTGGAGCACCAAGACTCTGTCAGACACATGGCTCAGAAGAAAATGGAGAAAGAAAGAAAGAGAGAAAGAAAGAGTATAAAAAGAAAGTTATTAAAATAAAAAAAAGTTATTAATAGTAAAATAAAGTAAAAGTATTTAAAAAAAGAAAAAAGAAAAGAAAGAAGAGAGCAACCAAACTAAAAAGCAAATCCAGCAAAACAAGCACTAAAACTATACTAAAAAAGAAAAAAAAAAAAAAAAAAGGACAGACAGAACCCTAGGCCAAATGGTAAAAGCAAAGCTATACATACAAAATGATGACACGAAGAAGCATACCTATACACACTCACAAAAAGAGAAAAAGGAAAAAATATATTTTTTATATAAAAATATATTTATATATATATATATTAAAAAAGGAAGAGAGCAACCAAATTAATAAACAAATCTACCAGTGATAATAAACTCTAAATACTAAACTAAGATAAACGTAAAACCAGAAACCAGTCAGTCTTATACAGAAAACCCCAAGTCTACAGTTGCTCCCAAAGTCGACCGCCTCAATTTTGCGATGATTCATTGTCTATTCAGGTATTCCACAGATGCAGGGTACATCAAGTTGATTGTGGAGATTTAATCCACTGCTCCTGAGACTGCTGGGAGAGATTTCCCTTTCTCTTCTTTGTTCGCACAGCTCCCGGGGTTCCACTTTGCATTTGGCCCCGCCTCTGCATGTAGGATGCCTGAGGGCTTCTGTTCCCTGCTCAGACAGGACGGGGTTAAAGGAGCAGCTGATTAGGGGGCTCTGGCTCACTCAAGCCTGGGGGAGGGAGGGGTTTGGAGTGTGGGGCGAGCCTGTGGCGGCAGAGGCTTGTTACACTGCAACACGCAATGTGTTCCAATGTGAGGCATGCCATGTGTTCTCCAGGGGAAGTTGTCCCTGGATCACGGGACTCTAGCAGTGGTGGGCTGCACAGGCTCCCAGGAGGGGAGGTGTGGATAGTGACCTGTGCTTGCACACAGGCTTCTTGGTGGCTGCAGCAGCAGCCTTAGCGTCTCATGCCTGTCTCTGTGGTCTGTGCTGATAGCCACGGCTGGTGCCCATCTCTGGAGCTCGTTTAGGTGGTTCTCTGAATCCCCTCTCCTCGCGCACCCCGAAACAATGGTCTCTTGCCTCTTAGGCAGGTCCAGACTTTTTTCCCAGATTCCCTCTCAGCCAGCTGTGGTGCACTAGCCCCCTTCAGGCTGTGTTCATGCAGCCAACCCCAGTCGTCTCCCTGGGATCTGACCTCCAAAGCCCGAGCCTCAGCTCCCAGCCCTCACCTGCCCCGGCGAGTTAGCAGACAAGACTCCCAGGCTGGTGAGTGCTGGTCGGCACCATTCTCTGTGCAGGAATCTTTGTGCTTTGCCCTCTGCACCCCTGTTGCTGTGCTCTCCTCCGTGGCTCCAAAGCTTCCCCTCCACCCCACGTGTCTCCGCCAGTGAAGGATCTTCCTAGTGTGTGGAAACTTTCCTACTTCAAAACTCCCTCCCCAAGGTGCAGGTCCTGTCCGTATTCTTTTGTCTTTGTTTTTTCTTTTTTCTTTTGCCCTACCCAGGTATGTGGGGTGTTTCTTGCCTTTTGGGAAGTCTGAGGTTCTGCCAGTGTTCAGTAGGTGTTCTGTGTTCTGTAGGAGTTGTTCCACATGTAGATGTAGTTCTGATACATTTGTGGGGAGGAAGGTGATCTCCACATCTTACTCCTCCACCATCTTGAAGGTCTCTCCCTACTGTGCTGTTTTTACCAGCAATACACTTTTAGTTTGAAAGGTTACTGGAGACTCTGTGTGTGTGTGTGTGGGGGGATGGGTACATTTGCTTATACAGATGCTTTTTTATGGGGAGAGGGGTGCTAGAATATTTATCCATTCTAAACCAACCAGCTGGACTGAATTTTCTTCAACTTGAAGTTCAGAAAAACTACAAAGATTACAACCTAGTTTTGAGCAAATGTTCACCTTGATGATCTGCCTCACCTTTCTGGTCAAGAACTGATCCTGCCTTGTAATATATGAGCTAGAATCTAAGATCTAGTCGGGGGACTTCCCTGGTGGCGAAGTTGTTGGGTATCCGCCTGCCAGTGCAGGGAACACGGGTTTCAGCCCTGGTTCAGGAGGATCCCACATGCCGTGAAGCAGCTGGGCCCATGCACCACAACTACTGAAGCTCTTGCGCCTAGAGCCTGTGATCTGCAATGGGAGAGGCCACCGCAATGAGAAGCATGCACACTGCAATGAGGAATAGCCCCCGCTTGCCACAACTAGAGAGAGCCCACGAGCAGCAATGAAGACTGGACAAAAAGCCAAAAATAAATAAATAATTAGATCTAATGGGGAAGTTAAAGCCTAGGGGAAAAAACGTTTCAATGTTAGAAGCCAGTGAAAATGCAAATCAATGATTTATTTCCATATGAGAAAAATAATTTATGTGGTAGGTGGTAGAAAAACATACCAGTAATCAATTATATATTTAAACTTTATAGTGATTGCTGAAGCCCAGGTTTTTTTTTCTCTTTCCTGAAAAAACACAACTTCAACAACATTGCATTTTATGTATAAAAGCTTTCATTCTGTTTCCTATTATCTTATAATTAGACATTTATGAGTATATCCACATTGGAAGTAATAATGAAATAGTCCAAATGGTCATTTGACAAATAAGAAAACTGAAGCCAAAAAGGGTTAAGTGGTTTGACCATGGAAATATTGCTAGGTTTTAGCTGCATTTGGACTAGAATTTAGATCTTAGTCCCCATTCATATTTTTTTCCCATTGTACCATGAACTCTAAATTCCACATTTATTACAAAGGAAATTTTAAACACCACTGCTTGTCATATGACATTGGAGACCTAAATTTTGACTCAAGCATGATTGAAAATGAACTAGACTTTGTTCAGTAGGATTGCCATAGTGGCGAGGAATTATTCACTACTATGTGCCCAGAGACAAAAGCAGTACTTAGCATAGGAGATGCTCAATATTTGTTGAATAGTTGAATAAAAGTGACCAGTGGATGGTGATGCCCACCACACTGCTTGGACAGAATCACAAGCACCAGCCAAGCTGCTGAGGACACTCCACGGAGGAAAAATACTGTATTCACTTGAAGTGGAGGAAATATCAGCATCTGCTTATCTGCCAAGGGTACCTGCTTAAAATAAGTTTGTGTGCATTTGCAGGAACTTGTGAGTCTCCTATTGAAATTGAACAGGAGACTGATGAGTTCCCGGGAACACCCACAAATCTTCCTACTCATTTCTCCTGCTTTAAATGGACAGTATGCTCTCACTGGTGCTTACTGCTGTTCTCAGCGCCTCCAAGTTTTGAGTATAAGTTTAAGTTCTAAACAAAAAATGTAATGTAAAATAGTTCATTTACTCAAGGCTCAATTCATCATGGACACAGGTAGGTTTCCTTGATCAGCTCCTCAAGTGAGGTGTCTGGCCAAGGGAATGTCTCTTCTAGAGTAAGTCTAGACAGTATCTTTGTAAATTGAGCAAATAGTTTATAAGAGCTCTTTTAAATGTTGTCCTTTTGGTTTTATAAGACTTAAATTATTCAAAGAAATGAATGCCAGTGTTTATATGAATGAGAATTTTAGACCTTTTAGGAAAAGAAAAAATTGAAAAATTATATGCTTATATATTATATTAGTATTTCCCTAAACTTTTTTCCTGTTTATATTTGATCAGGACTTTGTTTAATGTTTAATCTATAAATGTCTAGACTGTTTCCAAGTTTTTTCTGAGAAACTATTTCCTCTGTTCATATCCATTTGTAGTATCAAATTATGTAATTACTTGTTTATATTTCAGTGTTGTTTAATGGACTATATTTGGCATCAACATTTACAGTATAAATCTGTTCTTAAATTTGTTGAAGCAGTCTTTCATGAAACTACACAAAGGTGGTCCTTTCTTTATAGTTACTTATGGTACTTTTTAAAGAAGGTTGACAAACTCAAACATTTTGGAAGACAGTGTGAAGTAAACAAATAAAGTTGACCGTATGTATGCAACATTAGGGCGTAGTAGAGACTATAATTAATATGGCTATATCTAAAGACTTTCAAATTCACTTAGAAAAAATATATATCTAAGGTTGTATTTCAATTAAATACTCTATAATAATGAGTGTTAAGTTCATCCCTGTGACTTTCTTTATTCCTCAAAATTTTATTTTCAAAAGATTCAACACAATTCCTTACATTTAAGCTTAGACTGCAAACTCTTTCATTCCCTGTTTTCTTTCTAAAACAGCATGCTTCTTTTATTTAGTTAGCTAGTTAAAGTCCAGATTTTGGAGCTTCTTTCTATAGGATTTTTTCAGTTGATTTTAGTCATCCTGGCATAAATATGGACAAATATTTAATAAATTGAGAACATATTTTTCAGACAGAAGCACTGTCAATCACTGGTCAGTAGGCCTTCTTTTTCCACCATCATGATCTGGTATTACAGTTCTCAGCATTTTTTCCCCATATATCTATACCCATAAGGTGATGGTTCCTGTGAGATAATATTGCTGACTGTGGCTTAGATAAAATAATTTGTGGGCCATGCTCTCTTGCTCGTAGCTTGGCTGTGAGATGCACTCTGAAAAGCTTATCATATCAGAAAGTAGCAAGGTGGCATAAGTATTACCTTGAACATGCACTTTTTTAAAAAAAGCAAATCGTCTACTAACACTGTTCTTTAATATTAGTAATAAATTACTGGTCTCTCCAACGTAATATCAGGTACAGTCAGGACATAGTGGTTGAGAACCACTTTTCTGGGACATAGAGTTTGTCCTAATGCCAACAGCTTTCTTAGACCAGTGACAAATTATGACAGATTATTGCCTTAATCCATGGAGTGCATCTGACCCTTGCCCTTAATAACTAGAGAGAACAAATTTTCACCCTCTTTTCCAAGGCACAGATCAATACCATGAGACTTATATGTCAGTTGACTTCAAGTCAGCAAACATCAATTGAGCAGCTACTTTCAGGTGTTCTGCCAGATTTTGGAATAGAAATTGACAAGGAGAGTGTCTGTAAAACTGTGTACATTATTATGATAATATTACATGGTGTATAGACCTCACTCATGGTAGATCATACATTAGGCTTTCTTCTTGTCCATACCCTGCCCTGTATTACCTTAATGCAATGTGGCTCACCCATTGGTGAACAAATCTTGTGTCTGAAATCCTGTAGATCCTCTTCAGTTTAAACGTCTGCATATCCTCTCATCTCTGTCCGTAATATGAAGGAGCTCTGACTTCTATTTCTATATTATTTTTCCCCTCCCCTCTTTCTCTCTCTTTTAATGTTCCATTTAAAAGTATTATATTCAGTTTATTTCATGTTCCCCAAGTGGTAACTCCTGAATGTTTCTAACATGTTATCTCATGAAAACATAGCAAGTTGTTCTTTTATCTTTTTTTGCTTGATACTGTTTAAATGTGTGCTCATTGTCTGTCCTTCACTATCCCCTCCTTGAGCCTCACCCCCCGCCCCCAGAACCTTTAGCTTCAGGAGAGCTCTTCCTAAACTCTGATGTTGTTTTTATTGTCACTTCTGTTTAAGTAAGACTTTTAAAATAATCTGTTTTAAAGGCCCCAGTGAGTATAGGCATTACAGCCACCCCAGCAAGTAGGTCACGATGTGCAAGTTATATGGCGTGCCCTGATTCTTCTTCAGTTTTCCATCAAGACCGACTCTACCTACCTTTAAGCAAAACTGTCATATCAAAAATAATTCTAATGATGAAAAGCTTTAGAAGGGCAATAATCATAATGAAAATAATTTTCATTTAGGTAAGAAAATTATCTGAGTGTGAGGATATTGGGAGTGTCAGCAACAAGGACTCTGTTCTTACAAGATTTCAGGTACTGAAGTAGATTAATTAGAGTTGAGAGAAGAAACATCTCCCTGGAAGTACAAGCTATTTGTGAAAAGTTTTACTATGGCCAAACATATCAGAGAAAACCAAGGCATTTATAATAAAAGAGGGGACAACATAAAACTTTAGGAACCCAGATTTTCTAATATCAACCACTTCTGATCTTTAAAGATGATCTTAGCCTCATTAGAATAAATTTGGGACATTATGTAGAGAGAAGATCAAACAAAGACCTACTCCTGTAAAAACAGCAAATCAAAAACAAAATCAAGCAGTACATGTCTTCCTTAAAATTGGAAGAAAGGAAATAGCAATAAAAGGAATTGCCTGAGTAAATATGATGATATACCCTATACAAAAACCCGGTGGCACATACTTGTTCCTGGAAGCTTAGACTGTAATTAAGGCTTCATTTGTCATTGTCTTCAAATCTGAAGAAGCCCTGTCTTTTTAATTAAACTCCATTAACTCAGGCACTCCTGCCTACTATGAATTAATTCTCTCTTCCAATTGTTATTTCTAGGGGGACCATACCATTTTAGAACTGCCACAAAAATGTATGTTTTTCTCATAGTGCAATTCTAACTTGGATTCAATTCTTTCAGTCTCTAATTTTCATCTTAATCATAAATATTAGCCAATAAAGTCTTTCAAATAATTCTAGAAATGCCATTGTTTATATTAATACTTGATCTTCTCTGCAATAAATTGGTTCTCTTTTCCCACTGTATATTTTACTTCTGAGTTTGGCTAAAGGCTGTGTTAGTAAATTGAAAGCATGATGATCTAGCAGAATAATCCACTTTTAGGTTTATTTGTAATTGAAACATAACTCATTGATTTGGTAAATCTATGAGAATTTTAGCAAATTTAAAGGAACTCTAGGATATTCTCTTGATTTGGATAAATACAAAAAATAAACTTTTAATGTTTTATTTACCCACCATAGACCAAAAAAAAAAAAAAAAGTACAAATCTAATCACTATTTATCGGTAAGGTCGCTCTCACTTATTGCTCCAACATGAATTACCAAGATGCTAAGCCGGTTGAATAGTGCTTCTAGGAACCTCAGTGGAATAGGATCCAGTGTATGCAGAACTGGAACTTCTTTGGGGAATTCAGTTGTTTGTACTGACCAAAAATAGTGATTCCAGTGCTGGCATGGCACCCCAGATGCCTAACCTGCATGCATCCTATTCAGAAATTCCACTTCCTAGGTAGGTAGGATGCCAGTCTATTCCTCAGAAGGAGCACAATCTTATACAACCAGAAAGTCCCATTTTAATATTTGTTGTGATCAGTTTCATAACACTCCAGTCCTTATAACAGTCTCCCCTAACGCAACTACAACTTGAAATATATTTTCTCATAGATGGATTTTTATAGTTGATTGCTAGCAATCAAATTCAGCTATATAATTAAATAGTGCCACGTGGGCCTAAATAGTAATTTATATATTGTTTTGTATATTTTTCCTAGGAAAACATATTCTGAGTTCTGAACCATTGACTTATGTATGTCTGAACTTCTAAACACAGTTAACTTATAATTTGGGAATTGTCCACAGATAGAGAAATGTAGATAATTGAACATCTCTTCTCGTCCTTTGAAGTACTCTAAATATTTGTTCTATTTAGATCGCTATTTTTAACATTTCAAAAAACCTAGCAGAAATCATGTACTTTTCTATAATAAAGCTCTATATATTAACAAAACCCAAAATTATATCCACTCACTCTGATAGTGATTTTTTTCATGCTGATCAGAAAAACTGTCTGTTGCTCAAACTGCAGAAACAGCTGTGATGCAGTTGGTTAATCAGACACAATTATCAAGGATCCATAATAAGTGGGCACAGTGCTTGAATTGTATATATAGGGCATAATCCATCTTTGGAAGAAGAAAAGAGCATACTGAGAGTTTGTAGAAAGAAAAAAATGTTCAAAACAAAAGCCATAGGGAAAAATAACAATGACAACATAATCCTTGATTTCTTTTTGTATTCTGTTCGACTAATTTTTCATTGTGTCAACTTTGGGTAGATACTGACTGTGCTTGCTATTCACTAAGAATATAGAGTTGAGAAAAATTGGCATGATGCTTGTCTTCATGGGATTTACATTTTATGACTAATAAATTATAAATTTGTTAATGTAATTAACAAGACACTGAAACATATATGAGTTACCCTGATATATTACCAGTATTTATGCTGAAGGAAAAAAGCAGGCACCGTGAGAGCACAGAAGAGAAAGGCCTAACCTATTCTGAGTTGGGGGTGTCGTGAGGGCTTCCTTTAGGAAGGTATGTTTTATCTGGATCTGATAAGTAAGTAAGGATTAACAGAGTGAGTGAGGTTAGAAGGATGAGACGAATATTCTAGACAGAAGGAATGGTATATGCAAATGCCCTGAGATTAAAGACAATAAGGACATTTACAGCAATTAAAGAAGACTAATATGAATTAAAGCATAGGGAGTAAAGGAGAAAGTAGCTAAGGTTGAGTTTAACAGGTAGATAATGGTTCCAGATGATGTAGTGTCTTGTGGGCTGTGTTATTATTCTAAGGGTTGGGATGCTTTTGATGTATTTGAAGACAAGTGGAAGACATTAAACATATTAGTATTTTAAAAAAAGATCACTACTGTATATATAACAAGTCAGGGACATGTGTGGACATAAGGGACCAATTTTAGGAATACTACAGGAGTTTAAAAGAGGGCCATGGCAGCAAAGATATTTTAAAAAATGGATTCATTGGAGAGATATTTTGCAAATAAAAATGAATTTTCTTCATGATGATGACTATCAGAGGTAAAGGACAGGGTGGGATGTCAATGAAACTACTAATTTTCTAGCATGAGCTACTGAATATGTCTTGGGTGTGTTTTGTGAGAGGAAGGACAATGAAAGAAGATGGAAAGATTGAAAACTGCTCTTTTAGAGGAGCAGAACTATTTTCTAAAGCTCTCTAGAGTATTGACGTTGATAATCTACTAACCTGGTTCTGTAGGTTTATTACCCGCTAAGCTGATAGAATTTTAATGCTGAAGTATTACTGAGGTTTAAAAATAATTACCATTTGTTCAGTGCCTACAGTGCTCTAACTGCACCAGACACTTCACATTATTATCTCCAAACTTGTCATAATCCTTATATAAGTATTATCCCTGCTTCGCAGATAAGCAAATGGCAGAGCTGGGTTCAAGCCCAGCACTGTGTGACCCCTGTTGTATACTTAGGACATGTTATTCTATGTTTCTTCATCCACTGTGAATACGCTGATAGACAAATATGCCTTTCTAGTGGCTAAGTGAATTTAAGTTATCTCTACTGCCCTTTGGAAGCTTTTTCCAAGAATATAAAAATTTTAATTTCATCTGTGAGGGAGGAAAATTAGAAGTAACAGGCAGTTTGGGGAATTGAATGTATGGTGCATAAAGTGGTTACAGGTTTTTAATATTGTTATTATCATGATCACCCATGTGAAAGTTATTAATGTAGTGGTGCACTGCTTCAGATGTTAAGTGCTATACAGATAGATTAATCCAAAATACAATTGGTAATATTAAAGTCTCAAAACCCACTGAAAATGGATGATAGTTAACAAGAAAAAAAGGTTTTCAGTACTTTTAGCATTTTATACTTAAAATGCTGTCCAGGGCTTCCCTGGTGGCGCAGTGGTTGAGGGTCCGCCTGCCGATGTGGGGGCGCAGGTTCGTGCCCCGGTCCGGGAAGATCCCACATGCCACGGAGCAGCTGGGGCCATGAGCCATGGCCGCTGGGCCTGCGCGTCCGGAGCCTGTGCTCCGCAGCGGGAGAGGCTGCAGCAGTGAGAGGCCCGCGTACCGCCAAAAAAAAAAAAAAAAAAAAAAAAAATGCTGTCCAATTAGTAAATATAAAAGTCTCATTAAAATGACTGTCAAATGTGTATTGTTATGTATTTCTGAAAAGTAAAATGCTTTCTTAGGAAAGTATTGGTGCCCTTTTGTGGACCACTGATGATTTTAAAATAGAATATTCCTCCAAGAGGGGAGTCTAATTTCTTTGAAGTTATTTACATTATCCCTGGTGTTTACCCAATGAAATTATTGGAGTTTGTAGCTGGTAGAAATCGTAGAGCTAATTAAGTTCAATGGGCTTATTTTATTTGCATAAATAAGTGTTAGGAAGATTAAGAAACTGCAGCACAAAGAAGTTAAAGAACATATCAGTTTCACACATAGTTATGTTTTCTGATTCTCAGTCCAGTTCTTTCTGCTATCCTTCTCTTTTTGAGTCCCTAGTCAATTGCCACAGCAGCAATTCCAGAATTGGTTTTTCTTCAGGAATTTCTGAGTTTTGCCCAGATCTGCTCACAGTGGTGATACTGAAGTCAACTATCCCTACACATGCTTAGCATGTTAGCACCGGGGGATCTCCACCGAGAGGGCTATGGGTCAGGGTGGTCATTTTCAAAAGTGTCCATGTTAGCCAATTAAAAACTAATGAGGTAGAAATGCCTTCAATCAATTGGAACTCAAAGCTGAGGTGAAAATGATGGGACAAAAAGGCACAAATTGCTGTGATAATTGGAAGAAACCTTGTGTGGAAGCTAGTTGTGTTTGAAGTTCCCCAGAAAAGATTTTTTAATACACCTGACTTTCTAATGATGTGTTTGTGGTGTTGTTTGGGAAAAGTTCTAACTGATGTTATTCAAGGATAATGTAGTGTGGTAGAAGAATAACAACAAAGATAGCATTAGCATGATAAATCCTAATACTTTTGGTTAAGTTCAGTGTTGCTACTTATTATCCATATGACTTTGGGCAGATCATTTTATTCTGTTTATTTTTATATAATCTTTATTTGGAGTGGATTCGCAGGATAGTAAGGATGAGGGAAGAAGGACAGTAAAGCAGAGAAAGAGGGTAAGCAAATATAAAGTGGTGTATTATCAAGCTGGCCACTGCTTCGCAAAGAGACACGGCTACATGCTCATCTCATGGGATGTCTGACAAGTAGTATAGATCCGCTATGCCTCAGAACAGACTGTTAAGTTTGGGAAGGAAAAAGAGAAAAAGATGAATTCATCAGTGTTTTTTTTAATTAATTTATTCATTTTTATGTATTTATTTTTGGCTGTGTTGGGTCTTCGTTGCTGCATGTGGGCTTTCTCTAGTTGCAGCAGTGGGGGCTGCTCTTCGTTGCTATGCCTGGGCTTCTCATTGCAGTGGCTTCTCTTGTTGTGGAGCACCGGCTATAGGCAGGAGGGCTCAGTAGTTGTAGCACACAGGCTTAGTTGTTCTGCAGCATGTGGGATCTTCCCGGACCAGGGATCGAACCCATATCCCCTGCATTGACAGGAGGATTCTTAACCATTGCACCACCAGGGAAGTCCCCATCAATGGTTTCTTATGTCTTGCTTCTTACTGGCCAAAATTCATCCCATTATTTTAAATTTCCCTGAATTCCAGGTTGTGTTACCTGGCCCCTTAGAACAGCGTTGGGAAAGCTTGAGCCATGGTGAATCTGGTCAGGTAGAACTTGGGTGATGAGCTGCTGTGGTTCCTGCTAGGGCAGACTTGATGGAGGCTATGTGGAAACCCAGCCCTCTGTCCCTCTGGAAGGCTGAGACATCTGGTAGTGTGAGGAGAGGTATCAATGGCAGTGGCTGGCTGGGTCTCACTTGAGTAAGCAATCTAGGAGTGGTGGATGGGACCAGGTTGGGTCAAGCAGGTAAATTTCATCTGTGGTGTTAGCAAAACCCCATTATCCTCATCTTACTGATGAGGAAACTGAAATTAGAGAAACAAAGTAAATTGGACAAGCAATTTTAGAACACAGACATGGTTCAATGTCCTTTATAAGAAGAATACTATATTTTAGTCTTACCTATCATGGCTGTCTTAAAGAACAAATGGCATAATTTATATGAAAACATTTTGAAAACCTTGAATCACTTTACAGATATTGTTGAGTGAGAAAAGTGGCAATGGTATGGACCAGTGCTGTATTAGTCCATAGATTCATCAGACATATGTTAATGACACATAAAATAGTAAGGGTAAAAGGCTTGGATATACTTGGCAGAATTTCTTTTTAGTTGATTTTTTTTGGGGGGGTGATATGAATCATGAAAGTTAGTTAGGGAGTTACTAAGTGATTAAGTTAGTGGGTTGATTGATTAATACCCCTTCTGTTACATGAAATTTGGACACTTCTTCCAAGAACACATGAAATAAAATGAAGAACATAAATACATAGAGCATCAAGGCCAGAGAACATGAAGACTGATTAGATAAGGGTGGCATTGAATCTGTAGATTGCTTTGGGTAGTATAGTCATTTTCACAATATTTATTCTTCCAATCCAGGGACATGGCATAATTCTCCATCTTGGAGAATTTTATGTTTATGTTTATGTCATAAACATTTATGTCATCTTTGATTTCTTTCATCAGTGTTTTATAGTTTCTTTCGCCTCCTTAAGCAGGTTTATTCCTAGGTATTTTATTCTTTTTGTTGCAGTGGTAAACATGTGTGTTTCCTTAATTTCTCTTTCTGATTTTTCATTGTTGGTGGATAGGAATGCCAGAGATTTCTGTGCATTAATTTTGTATCCTGCAATCTTACCAAATTCATTGATTAATTCTAGTGGCATCTTTAGGATTTTCTATGTATAGTATCATGTCATCTGCAAACAGTGACAGTTTTACTTCTTCTTTTCCAATTTGTATTCCTTTTATTTGTTTTTCTTCTCTGATTGCCATGGCTAGGACTTCCAAAACTATGTTGAATAAGAGTGGAAAGAGTGGACATCCTTGTTTTGTTCCTGATCTGGTGGAAATGCTTTCAGTTTTTCACCATTGAGAATGATGTTTGCTGTGGGTTTGTCATATATGACCTTTATTATGTTGAGATAGGTCAGAAATAAAAACAAAAATAAACAAATGGGACTTAATTAAACTTAAAAGCTTTTGCACAGCAAAGGAAACCATAAAAAAGACAAAAGACATTCTCCCTCAGAATGGAAGAAAATATTTGCAAATGAAACAGACAAAGGATTAATCTCCAAAATATACAAACAGCTCATGGAGCTCAATAACAAAAAACCAAACAATCTAATTAAAAAATGGGCGGAAGACCTAAATAGACATTTCACCGAGGAGGACATACAGATGGCCAAGAGGCACATGAAAAGATGCTCAACATCACTAATTATTAGAGAAATGCAAATCAAAACTACAATGAGGTATCACCTCACGCCAGTCAGAATGGCCATTATCCAAAAATCTAGAAACAATAAATCGTGGAAAGAGTGTGGTGAAAAGGGGACCCTCCTGCTCTGTTGGTGGGAATGTAAATTGATACAACCACTATGGAAAACAGTATGGAAGTTCCTAAAAAAACTAAAAATAGAACTACCATATGACCCAGCAATCCCACTACTGGGCATATATCCTGAGAAAACCATAATTCAAAAAGAGACATGTACCACAACGTTCATTGCAGCACTATTTACAATAGCCAGGACATGGAAGCAACCTAAATGTCCATGGACAGATGAATGGATAAAGAAGATGTGGCACATATATACAATGGCATATTATTCAGCCATGACAAGAAATGAAATTGAGTTATTTATAGTGAGGTGCATGGACCTAGAGTCTGTCCTACAGAGTGAAGTAAATCAGAAAGAGAAAAACAAATACCGTATGCTAACACATATATATGAAATCTAAAAAAAAAAAAAAAATGGTATGGATGAACCAAGTTGCAGGGCAGGAATAAAGATGTAGACATAGAGAATGGACTTGAGGACACGGGGTGGGAGGGAGAAGCTGGGGCGAAGTGAGAGTAGCATCGACATGTATACACTACCGAATGTAAAATAGTGAGCTAGTGGGAAGCAGCTGCATAGAACAGGGAGATCAGCTTGGTGCTTTGCGATGACCTAGAGGGGTGGGATAGGGAGGATGGGAGGGAGGCTCAAGAGGGAGGGGATATGGGGACATGTGTATGCATATGGCTGATTCGCTTTGGTGTACAACAGAAACTAACACAGTATTGTGAAGCAATTATACTCCAATAAGATCTATTTAAAAAAAAAAAGAATGCGTTTAACTCTAAAAAAAAAAAGATTTGACTACAAAGGCCAAGGGTAATTTAAAACGTACATATTCGGGCAAGAGAATCTTAATAGATAAGTCAGTAACACCTTCCTAGGATTTTTTTTTTTGTATGTCAAAATATTTAACCTGAATCTAATAATGAGGAATCAATCAGACAAATCCAAATCGATGGACACCTTCAGAAACAATTGGCATCAACTCTTTAAAAGTCTCAGTGTCATTTAAGTCAAAAGTAGGAAAAGGGGGGTGGGGAACCATTCTAGAATACAAGTATACTAAAGGGTATGCTGAGTGAATGCAATGCATGACTCTTCTATGAATCTTGGATAAAAAAACAAAGACAAGGAAGAGAAAAGTAGCTATAATGAACACCAATGAGACAACTGGTAACTTTGGATATGTACTATATATTAGGTAGTATTATTATAGCAGTGTTTTTTCTTGAGATACTGGTATTTTTATTTTTCTTGAGATGCTGGTATTTTAAACATCTAACTGAATGCCCTTTTCTCTTAAGAGATCCATGTCAAAATATTTGGGAAGATATACCATGCTCTCTGCATCTTGCTTTCAAATGGTTCTAGCACAAATATATGCATATGTTTTATGCACACAGACTTGCATCAAATATTTAGAAAGAGAAAAAGAGATCAAGTGGATGTGTTAAAACGTTAATGTTGAAAATAGGTAAACATAGAGGGATGTCTGTTGTATAATTGTTTCACCTTCTCTGCAGATTTGAAGTTTCTCAAAATACAAATATAGGAGAAAATTTAATTGAGACAAACCAGAATCTATTTTTGAGATTCTGGCTGTCAAAGGAAAATAATATCATCATCTCTGTTTACATTTTGGGGCTTAAGCTGTGCTAAATCTGTAGTTCAACCCAGAATTCTCTGAGAGGTGAGAACATAGTGGGTATTTCTTCGGTAATATCATCTAGGCTTACCATCATGGTTTAAATTAAGACTTAGAGTGATATATTCAACCAGAGCAAACTTTTTGAGCATCAGAGGCCTATAACAGGGCATACCATAAATATTTGTTACATAATGGTTAAATAAATAAATAAATAAATAAATAAATGATGAATGAACAAATATCACATAAAGCTGTATGTCATTTAACTTCCAAAATCTAGATTTGGGAGTTGGTAATAAAGTCTTCATGGTAATAAAGCACTGAAAGTCAGGGAAGGATGATGAGATTATCTAAAATGCCAAGTCCACAGAGTAGGAGGCAGTTTTATATATTTAAAAGCATGGACTCTAGAGCCAAATTCTAGATCCAAAGCCTGATTTCCACCATTGAAGATTTTAATGACTTTTGGCTAATGTATTTAATCTCACTGTGTCTCAGTTTTGTAGTATATGAAATAAAATATATAAGATTTTGTTATACAAATATAAATCGCCCCCTAATAACATGTACTTTTTGCTATCACTATGTAAATTAATAAAATGGTCCATGTAAAACACTTAGAACAATGTCTTATAATTAACAAATGTTCAGTACATTTTAGTTTTTATTTTACATATGAAAAAAATACTTTTCTCTTATTGATATTTTAAAATTTTAATTATTTTTTTAACTGATAATGTTACCCAGTAAGAAGTAAGACAGATCAATTAAGTAGAATTTATGACTACAGAGGCCAGAGTTTCTCAACCTGTCTTGCCTGCCAGCATTAGTTTTCCATAAGCTGGTCCAAATGTTGGCTTTTAAAATTAAATAGTGACAGTTGCTTGATTTGCAGACAAAAGTAAAAATCCAATAATAGCTAGAATATTCTTAATATTCTTAATATTCTTAATTTTAAGCACTTTTCCCAAAATCTCTCCTACATCATCATGATACAGGCTCATCAGAAGACAAAATTAATGTTTTTAATTGTCTAAATCAAGCATTTTTGCTTCAAATGTCATCCTCAGCCATCACATTAGATTTAGTTAGTTGGTTCATGTTATGTATTTATAGATTTCTAAAATGTTATTATTTTCAATTAGTATTGGGTGTGATTTGTTGTGCATTTTACTCTACTTTTTATTTATTTTAGATTTTATAGTGGAATTTTAATAAAGCATTTATATCATTGTGTTTCAGAAAGAGTACCTGTCTTCTAGGTATTCAGGTGCATAAACAAATTTGATAATTAGTGAACGAAAGCAGTTACTCTTTGTAGAACATTAGATGAGAAGGAAGACAATTCTTTCCTCAGTAAATTCAAATCAAAGTAACCCCAAGGTAGAATTTACTGAAAAGTTTGACCAACTGCAATTCCTATCTCATTTTTGGATTGTAGCACTTAGTCACCTATAGCATAGGTAGGCTTGGTGTTTAGTCAGAACTTTCTTAGACACTAGCTTTGTAACTGAAATGAATTTGGAGAAAGTTTGCTTACTAGTAGAAAATACTTATCTACTATTGTTACAATTCAAAAAACAAAAGATTATCTAATTTGACCATGGAATTTGGGGAGATGTTAAATATGGATTATGCTTAATTAATTTCTTTTGTTGTTGCTAATGTAATCCTAAGCCTCAGGTAGAAGGATATCACTTGATTTTCAATTAAAGTGTTGTTATTACTCAGCATTTTTTTTCCAGTTAATCTAATTGCCCTATTTCTACCTCTTGGTAAATATCTGCCTGGTTTTGCAAAGGTTTTATCAAGTGGAAAACTAAGTGTACACTGCCCTAGCAGTAAGATTGTAGACGTCTATCTTTATGCTACATAGTGTCAACCATTAAACTCTCTTCATTTATCTAAGAATTTTTATAGTATCTAGAACAAAGTATCTATTTACTCAAAACAATGTCGTCATGGCCACCTGCCAGAATATATTTGTTGTATAATCACTATGGGACACTTTTTATACATAACCCCTTGTAACTATATATCAAACAGTGCTGGAATCTTTTTGCCATTAACACTTAGTCAAATAACTGATTCAGGAATTGTAACAGGGTGAACGCTGTCATGAATTTGCCATCATATCTAGAATCATAGCCTATTTTCACTTGTTTCTCGAAAGATAGCATCATTTAATTTTACCCTCCTATCACAGTTTCATTGTTTCCTGCTTCTATACCTTATCTTTCTTGTTAAGTGCCATCTCTTCTACTATTTTTTGATATAATAAGCAAGGGCAAATAGTTTAATTCCAAAGAAAAGGAATTTGTTTTTCCTCTTTATGTCTATTTCTCTTAACATGTTACTTAAAGAAAAGACTTATTAAGCATTTGATGGGTCGGTCATTCAAGCAAATGCTAGAATCTCTTTTTTGTGAGAAATGATTAAAACACAATAGATATTTTATATACCCATCTTGCCTGCAGGTGTGAAACCTGAGCTAAATGACTTTTTAACATTTCTTTTCCAGCTCTATGTTTCTATGAGTTTATGAGTAAAAGCATAAAATTATGGTGATTTTGCAGTTAGAGGCTAAAGGCAATATTGCATTATAAATTGAGAGGAAATCACCACATTGTTGACTACAGTGTGGCACTCCCTTTCAGTAAAAGACATCTTGGTGCAAACCTAATCATTCACCTCCAGATAGGACAAGGTTTCTTATAGTAGAAGACAAAGAAACTAGAAATTATTAAGCACCTACTACAAACCAAGCATTTTCAAAATCTTTGGAAATTTATCTGCAAGAAAGTAACGCTTATAGAAATAACATCCACCCAGTTTAATGGTCAGAACTGAAATCTGAACCTAGATTCTCTAGTCTCTCATGCTCATTTCACTCCCCATGCAGGGTTTTTAAGAATTTGTCCTACTTTATCATCTTATGTGCTACAAAGATAAAAGCCTCAGGAGTTTGAAGATGTAAATATGGGCATCGTTTCATTACAATCTAGTATATAGTTGACAGTGTTCTTGAGCTTAATATTTTATATTATTATTATTATATAATATAACAAAATTATTATTATTACAAAAGATTTGCTTTCCTTTTTTTTGGTGGGGGGGAGTTAATGCTGAATAGAGTACTATATGCCTAAAGTAATAACAAAAGTATATGAAGTAAACTGTTAAAGTCTCCTTCTACCTTGCTTTCCCTTCCCACTTCCTGTTTTTATTTCCCAGATACAAATATTGATATTTTAAACAAGTTGTTATATGTCTTCTAGAGTGGTTTCTATATGTATATATATCTTCAATGAGTTTATATTATACATTTTTTCTGTACCTTAATTTTGTTTTAAATCTGTAAACCATTATGGTCATATTTTTATATGCTTTATTTTAAAGTATGTACATATTAATTGAGTAGCATAGAGATTTCTCTCATTATTATCTAGCTTATTTTAGTATCTATATAATATTAAAATTGTCACTAATTTAGTCATTTTCTTACTGATGAATATCTAAGTTTCCAGCTTATCCAAAATCACCAATCACCAGTCTGTGGCTCCTTGAGGACAGAGACTGGCCAAGTCTTGAGTCACCTTCATTAAGTTCTGCCTAGCACACAGTTCAAACCATTGGACTTTTACCTAATTTTAAGAGTTCTTTCTTGCTGCTTGCTATTTCTGTCTTACAGAATTAATGTGTATTTTCTTAAATACCCCATAGACACTTTGCTTCCTGAATTTTGCAAATGTGATGTCCTTCACCTGGAATACTCTTCTTCTTGCCCACCCCCCTTCATTAAGTCACCCTGGGTCAATGACTTTTTCACCCATTATGACAGAACTTGGGCTTCATCTCTTCTGAAAAAGTCCTTCCTGATTGATTAATTCTGATTAGGTGCTTCTTCTCCTGTAGGATCCTGTGCTTGCCCATTGTGACAATTATCACTATAATAGAAATGTTTGCAGATTTGTCAGTCTGCCCATTGGCTCTGAGCTCTTTGAAAGCTGGGACTTCAAGTAATTCCTTTTTGATTCTGCAGTGTCTAGCATACTTTCTCCCACACAGTAGAGGCTCAAAATATCGTTAATGAACAGATAATTAGATGTTTGTCAAATGTAAACTAAATTTGAATCCACTCTTTTAACTTTGCATAATCCTTGATAGTTATAAACATGTATTTAAGAAGGATATCATCTCATATGTAGTCATCTCATATTCAACAAATAGCCTTGATTTAAATACAGGTGTGGTTTGTTATATCATCAAATCAGCTTTACTTTACTTTAGGGCCAAATTCCATTTAAAAAAGTATAAAAATATTATTGTGTAATATAGTCATTCAAACATTGCAAAAATTGTGAGTTGGGGGCTTAAATAATACATTCCACTTCTTTCTAACCTCATCTGCAAAATCAGAGTGCCAAACTTAATTTTCAATTGCAAAAACATAATCTTCGAGGTTTGGAAAAAAGTCAACCCACAGGAACCAAATTATGTTTGTAGTTATTCACTTGAGCCGCTCTTCCAAATATGAGATTTTTTATGAGGGAGTAATAAGCACTGAAAATTTACATGTTTTTTATTTTATTTTATTTTACTTTTTTAACATCTTTATTGGAGTATAATTGCTTTACAGCAGTGTGTTAGTTTCTGCTTCATAACAAAGTGAATCAGCTATACATATACATATATCCCCATATCTCCTCCCTCTTGCCTCTCCCTCCCACCCTCCATATCCCACCCCTCCAGGTGGTCACAAAGCACCAAGCTGATCTCCCTGTGCTATGCGGCTGCTTCCCACTAGCTATCAATTTTACATTTGGTAGTGTATATATGTTCATACCACTCTCTCACTTCTTCCCAGCTTACCCTTCCCCCTCCCCGTGTCCTCAAGTCCATTCTCTATGTCTGCATCTTTATACCTGTCCTGCCCCTAGGTTCTTCAGAACCTATTTTTTTCTTATATTCCATATATATGTGTTAGCATACTGTATTTGTTTTTCTCTTTCTGCCTTATTTCATTCTGTATGACAGACTCTAGGTCCATCCACCTCATTACAAATAACTCAATTTCATTTCTTTTTATGGCTGAGTAATATTCCATTGTATACGTGTGCCACATCTTCTTCATCCATTCATCTGTCGATGGATACTTAGGTTGCTTCCATGTCCTGGCTATTGTAAATAGAGCTGCAATGAACATTGTGGTACATGACTCTTTTTGAATTATGGTTTTCTCAGGGTATATGCCCAGTAGTGGGATTGCTGGGTCCTATGGTAGTTCTATTTTTAGGTTTTTAAGGAACGTATATACTGTTCTCCATAGCGGCTGTATCAATTTACATTCCCACCAACAGTGCAAGAGGGTTCCCTTTTCTCCACACCCTCTCCAGCATTTGCTGTTTGTAGATTTTTTGATGATGGCCATTCTGACTGGTGTGAGGTGATACGTCATTGTAGTTTTGATTTGCATTTCTCTAATGATTAGTGATGGTGAGCATCCTTTCATATGTTTACTGGCAATCTGTATATCTTCTTTGGAGAAATGTCTATTTAGGTCTTTTGCCCATTTTTGGATTGGGTTGTTTGTTTTTTTGATATTGAGCTGCATGAGCTGCTTGGAGATTAATCCTTTGTCAGTTGCTTCATTTGCAAATATTGTCTCCCATTCTGAGGGTTGTCTTTTTGTCTTGTTTATGTTTTCCTTTGCTGTGCAAAAGCTTTTAAGTTTCATTAGGTCCCACATGTTTTTTAAATGCTTATTTGTTTTCGATCCTCCCATACCATTTCCAAAGCGGCACTTATTATTGCTCTTCAAATAAATGGACAATTGAATTGATCTTCAATAACGTTGGGTAAGGTGGGGGGGGGAATTTTAATACAATGAGTTATCTCCAAGCTGACAGGTTAACTTAATAACCCACAATGCCACTTTCTAAGGGCATAAGTCTAGAAGTAGAGGGAAAGAAAAGGAAGCACACATATACGCACATACACATATGTGTACACACAGACAGATTTTATTCTAAGGAGTTCATGAGTAAATGTTGATGCCCACTTCATAAACTGGATCTCTAGATATCGTTCCTTAAGCTAATGATCTTTGACAGTGAGCTAAACCCATTGAATGCTGAAAAATATTTCCTGGAGTATAACGTAAGATGTCATTAATATGGGCTCATTCACATACAAAAAATTCCTCAACTCAAGGCATATAAGTCATAGTATGTTTTAAAGAAAAGTGACTTTATTAAGTATAAGCAAATTTAATAACACAAATTAATTTTTTTTAAATATTCTGTTAATCTTCTAGGGACCATCTCTAATGATTCAAAGAAGAAACTTGATAACTGGGGTATTACTTATTCATATGTAAAGGAAGGGATATTTTATATAAAGTACTGAAAGCTTTGTCTTAAACTAGATATTCTCCCTGCAAACATTTTAATTTGGATATTAAAAATGAACTTATATTATTTTTGGTCAAAGGAATCATTTCATTGTAGGTTTTATGCATATATTTCTTTATTTGATTCTGCATAGTATTTAGTATGATTTTTAACTCATACTTTATATTTTCACCTTATTTTCTTTTCTTAATAGATTTTCCAAATGCTACAAGTAGAATTGCATACTGCAGAACTATGGGGTAAGGATAAAAAATAAACTTTTAGACAGATCTACCATTTAAATACCTTTTAACCTTGGAAAAATTAGTCTTTCTGAGCTTCAGTTTCCACATCTTTTTTTTGTGTGTGCGGTACGCGGGCCTCTCACTGTTGTGGCCTCTCCCGTTGTGGAGCACAGGCTCCGGACGCGCAGACTCAGCGGCCATGGCTCACGGGCCCAGCTGCTCCACGGCATGTGGGATCTTCCCAGACCGGGGCACGAACCCGTGTCCGCTGCATCAGCAGGCGGACTCTCAACCACTGCACCACCAGGGAAGCCCTCCACATCTTTAAGATGGGGATTCTGTCTTCTCTGTTATTATCAGAAATGAATGAATTAATGTTAAGTGCTTTGTGAGACCTTGTTAAGTAAAAGTTTTTATTATTGTTCTTTTTTTTTTTTTTTTTTGCCCATTGAATCTTCTTTTTTATTAGTTTCTGCTTTATAACAAAGTGAATCAGTCATACATATACATCTGTTCCCACATACCTTCCCCCATGCATCTCCCTCCCTCACACCCTCCCCATCCCACCCCTCCAGGTGGTCACAAAGCACCGAGCTGATCTCCCTGTGCTCTGCGGCTGCTTCCCACTATCTATCTACCTTATGTTTGGTACTGTATATATGTCCATGCCTCTCTTTCGCTTTGTCACAGCTTACCCTTCCCCCTCCCCATATCCTCAAGTCCATTCTCTAGTAGGTCTGTGTCTTTATTCCCGTTTTACCCCTAGGTTCTTCATGACATTTTTTTTTAATTCCGTATATATGTGTTAGCATACGGTATTTGTCGTTCTCCTTCTGACTTACTTCACTCTGTATGACAGACTCTAGGTCTATCCACCTCATTACAAATAGCTCAGTTTCGTTTCTTTTTATGGCTGAGTAATATTCCATTGTATATATGTGCCACATCTTCTTAATCCATTCATCTGATGATGGACACTTAGGTTGTTTCCAGCTCTGGGCTATTGTGAATAGAGCTGCAATGAACATTTTGGTACATGTCTCTTTTTGAATTATGGTGTTCTCAGGGTATATGCCTAGTAGTGGGATTGCTGGGTCATGTGGTAGTTCTATTTTTAGTTTTTTAAGGAACCTCCATACTGTTCTCCATAGTGGCTGTACCAATTCACATTCCCACCAGCAGTGCAAGAGTGTTCCCTTTTCTCCACACCCTCTCCAGCATTTATTGTTTCTAGATTTCTTGATGATGGCCATTCTGACTGGTGTGAGATGATATCTCATTGTAGTTTTGATTTGCATTTCTCTAATGATTAATGATGTTGAGCATTCTTTCATGTGTTTGTTGGCAGTCTGTATATCTTCTTTAGAGAAATGCCTATTTAAGTCTTCTGCCCATTTTTGGATTGGGTTGTTTGTTTTTTTGCTATTGAGCTGCATGAGCTGTTTATAAATTTTGGAGATTAATCCTTTGTCAGTTGCTTCATTTGCAAATATTTTCTCCCATTCTGAGGGTTGTCTTTTGGTCTTGTTTATGGTTTCCTTTGCTGTGCAAAAGCTTTGAAGTTTCATTAGGTCCCATTTGTTTATCTTTGTTTTTATTTCCATTTCTCTAGGAGGTGGGTCCAAAAGGATCTTGCTGTGATTTATGTCATAGAGTGTTCTACCTATGTTTTCCTCTAAGAGTTTGATAGTTTCTGGCCTTACATTTAGGTCTTTAATCCATTTTGAGCTTATTTTTGTGTATGGTGTTAGGGAATGATCTAATCTCAAACTTTTACATGTCCCTGTCCAGTTTTCCCAGCACCACTTATTGAAGAGGCTGTCCTTTCTCCACTGTACATTCCTGCCTCCTTTATCAAAGATAAGTTGGCCATATGTGCGTGGGTTTATCTCTGGGCTTTCTATCCTGATCCACTGATCTATCTTTCTGTTTTTATGCCAGTACCACACTGTCTTAATTACTGTAGCTTTGTAGTATAGTCTGAAGTCAGGGAGCCTGATTCCTCCAGCTCCGTTTTTCATTCTCAAGATTGCTTTGGCTATTCGGGGTCTTTTGTTTTTCCAAACAAATTTTGAAATTTTTTGTTCTAGTTCTGTGAAAAATGACAGTGGTAGCTTGATAGGGATTGCATTGAATCTGTAGATTGCTTTGGGTAGTAGAGTCATTTTCACAATGTTGATTCTTCCAATCCAGGAGCATGGTATATCTCTCCATCTATTTGTATCATCTTTAATTTCTTTCATCAGTGTCTGATAATTTTGTGCATACAGGTCTTTTGTCTCCTTAGGTAGGTTTATTCCTAGATATTTTATTCTTTTTGTTGCAATGGTAAATGGGAGTGTTTTCTTGATTTCATTTTCAGATTTTTCATCATTAGTGTACAGGAATGCCAGATAATTTTGTATCCTGCTACTTTACCAAATTCATTGATTAGCTCTAGTAGTTTTTCGGTAGCATCTTTAGGATTCTCTATGTATAGTATCGTGTCATCTGCAAACAGTGACAGCTTTACTTCTTCTTTTCCAATTTGGATTCCTTTTATTTCCTTTTCTTCTCTGATTGCTGTGGCTAAAACTTCCAAAACTGTGTTGAATAGGAGTGGTGAGAGTGGGCAGCCTTGTCTTGTTCCTGATCTTAGTGGAAATGGTTTCAGTTTTTCACCATTGAGGACAATGTTGGCTGTGGGTTTGTCATATATGGCCTTTATTATGTTGAGGAAAGTTCCCTCTATGCCTACTTTCTGCAGGGTTTTTATCATAAATGGGTGTTGAATTTTGTCAAAAGCTTTCTCTGCATCTATTGAGATTATCATATGGTTTTTCTCCTTCAACTTGTTAATATGGTGTATCACATTGATTGATTTGCGTATATTGAAGAATGCTTGCATTCCTGGAATAAACCCCACTTGATCATGGTGTATGATCCTTTTAATGTGCTGTTGGATTCTGGTTGCTAGTATTTTGTTGAGGATTTTTGCATCTATGTTCATCAGTGATATTGGCCTGTAGTTTTCTTTCTTTGTGACATCCTTGCCTGGTTTTGGTATCAAGGTGATGGTGGCCTCGTAGAATGAGTTTGGGAGTGTTCCTTCCTCTGACATTGTTTGGAAGAGTTTGAGAAGGATGGGTGTTATCTCTTCTCTAAATGTTTGATAGAATTCACCTGTGAAGCCATCTGGTCCTGGGCTTTTGTTTGATGGAAGATTTTTAATCACAGTTTCAATTTCAGTGCTTGTGATTGGTCTATTCATATTTTCTATTTCTTCCTGAGTCAGTCTTGGCAGGTTGTGCATTTCTAAGAATTTGTCCATTTCTTCCAGGTTGTCCATTTTATTGGCGTAGAGTTGCTTATAGTAATCTCTCATGATCTTTTGTATTTCTGCAGTGTCAGTTGTTACTTCTCCTTTTTCATTTCTATTGATTTGAGTCTTCTCCCTTCTTTTCTTGATGAGTCTGGCTAATGGTTTGTCAATTTTGTTTATCTTCTCGAAGAACCAGCTTTTAGTTTGGTTGATCTTTGTTATCGTTTCCTTCATTTCTTTTTCATTTATTTCTGATCTGATCTTTATGATTTCTTTCCTTCTGCTAACTTTGGGGGTTTTTTGTTCTTCTTTCTCTAATTGCTTTAGGTGCAGGGTCAGGTTGTTTACTCGAAATGTTTCCTGTTTCTTAAGGTGGAATTGTATTGCTATAAACTTCCCCCTTAGAACTGCTTTTGCTGCGTCCCATAGGTTTTGGGTCATCGTGTCTCCATTGTCATTTGTTTCTAGGTATTTTTTAATTTCCTCTTTGATTTCTTCAGTGATCACTTCGTTATTGAGTAGTGTATTGTTTAGCCTCCATGTGTTTGTATTTTTTACAGATCTTTTCCTGTAATTGATGTGTAGTCTCATAGCATTGTGGTCGGAAAAGATACTGGATACAATTTCAATTTTCTTAAATTTACCAAGGCTTGATTTGTGACCCAAGATATGATCTATCCTGGAGAATGTTCCATGAGCACTTGAGAAAAATGTGTATTCTGTTGTTTTTGGATGGAATGTCCTATAAATATCAATTAAGTCCATCTTGTTTAATGTATCATTTAAAGCTTGTGTTTCCTTATTTATTTTCATTTTGGATGATCTGTCCATTGGTGAAAGTGGGGTGTTAAAGTCCCCTACTATGAGTGTGTTACTGTCAATTTCCCCTTTTATGGCTGTTAGTATTTGCCTTATGTATTGAGGTGCTCCTATGTTGGGTGCATAAATATTTACAATTGTTATATCTTCTTGGATCGATCCCTTTATCGTTATGTAGTGTCCTTCTTTGTCTCTTCTAATAGTCTTTATTTTAAAGTCTATTTTGTCTGATATAAGAATTGCTAATCCAGCTTTCTTTTGATTTCCATTTGCATGGAATATCTTTTTCCATCCCCTTACTTTCAATCTGTATGTGTCTCTAGGTCTGAAGTGGGTCTCTTGTAGACTGCATATATATGGGTCTTGTTTTTGTATTCATTCAGCCACTCTGTGTCTTGGTGGGAGCATTTAGTCCATTTACATTTAAGGTAATTATTGATATGTATGTTCCTATTCCCATTTCCTTAATTGCTTTGGGTTCGTTATTGTAGGTATATTCCTTCTGTTGTGTTTCTTGCCTAGAGAAGTTCCTTTAGCATTTGTTGTAAAGCTGGTTTGGTGGTGCTGAACTCTCTAAGCTTTTGCTTGTCTGTGAAGGTTTTAATTTCTCCATCAAATCTGAATGAGATCCTTGCTGGGTAGAGTAATCTTGGTTGAAGGTTTCTCTCCTTCATCACTTTAATTATGTCCTGCCACTACCTTCTGGCTTGTAGAGTTTCTGCTGAGAGATCAGCTGTTAACCTGATGGGGATTCCCTTGTGTGTTATTTGTTGTTTTTCCCTTGCTGCTTTTAATATGATTTCTTTGTGTTTAATTTTTGACAGTTTGATTAATATGTGTCTTGGCGTATTTCTCCTTGGATTTATTCTTTATGGTACTCTCTGTGCCTCCTGGACTTGATTAACTATTTCCTTTCCTATATTGGGGAAGTTTTCAACTATAATCTCTTCAGATATTTTCTCAGTCCCTTTCTTTTTCTCTTCTTCTTCTGGAACCCCTATAATTCGAATGTTGGTGCGTTTAATGTTGTCCCAGAGGTCTCTGAGACTGTCCTCTGTTCTTTTCATTCGTTTTTCTTTATTTTGCTCTGCATCAGTTATTTCCACTATTTTATCTTCCACCTCACTTATCCGTTCTTCTGCCTCAGTTATTCTGCTATTGATCCCATCTAGAGTATTTTTCATTTCATTTATTGTGTTTTTAATCGATGCTTGATTCATCTTTAGTTCTTCTAGGTCCTTGTTAACTGTTTCTTGCATTTTGTCTATTCTATTTCCAAGATCATGGATCTTGGAAATAGAATCTTGGATCAGCTTTACTATCATTATTCTGAATTCTTTTTCAGGTAGACTGCCTATTACCTCTTCATTTGTTAGGTCTGGTAGGTTTTTATCTTGCTCCTTCACCTGCTGTGTGTTTTTCTGTCTTCTCATTTTGCTTATTTTACTGTGTTTGGGGTCTCCTTTTTGCAGGCTGCAGGTTCGTATTTCCCGTTGTTTTTGGTGTCTGTCCCCAGTGGCTAAGGTTGTTTCAGTAGGTTGTGTAGGCTTCCTGGTTGGGGGGAGTAATGCCTGTGTTCTGGTGGTTGAGGCTCGATCTTGTCTTTCTGGTGGACAGGTTCACGTCTGGTGGTGTGTTTTGGGGTGCCTATGGCCTTATTATGTTTTTAGGTAGCCTCTCTGCTAATGGGTGGTGTTGTGTTCCTGCCTTGCTAGTTGCTTGGCATAGGGTGACCAGCACTGTAGCTTGCTGGTCGTTGACTGAAGCTGGGTGCTGGTGTTGGGATGGATATCTCTGGGAGATTTTCGCTGCTTGATATTATGTGCAGCTGGGAGGTCTCTTGTGGACCCGTGTCCTGAAGTTGGCTCTCCCACTTCAGAGGCACAGCACTGACTCCTGGCTGCAGCACCAAGAGCCTTTCATCCACCCGGCTCAGAATAACAGGGAGAAAAAGTAGAAAGAAAGAATTAGTAGAAGAAAGAAAGAGAGAGGGAAAGAAAGGAAGAAGGGAAGAAAGGAAGGAAGGACGGAAGAAAGAAAGAAAGAAAGGAGGGAGGGAGGGAGGAAGGATGGAAAGAAAGAAGGAAAGAAAGGAGGGAGGGAGGGAGGAATGAAAGCAAAAGGATGAGTGAATGGAAGAAGGGAGGGAGGGAGGGAGGAAGGAAAGAAAGAAAAAGACAGGAGGGAGGGAGGAAGGAAAGAAAAAGAAAGTGGAAAGAAGAAGGGTGGGAGGGAGGGAGGGAGGAAAGAAAAAGAAAGAAGGAAAGGAGGAGCGGAGGGAGGGAGGGAGGAAGGGAAGGTAGGAAAAAAAGAAAGAGCAGGTAAAGTAAAATAGAATAAAGTATGAAATATAGTAGCGTTATTAAAATTAGAAAGTAATTATTGAAAAAAAAAACGGACCGATAGAACCCTGGGACATATGGTGGAAGCAAAGCTATACAGAGAGAATCTTACACAGAAGATTACACATACACATTCACAAAAAGAGAGCAGGGGGAAAAATCAAAAATCTTGCTCTCCAAGTCCACCTCCTCAATTTGGGATAATTCGTTGCAAAAAGAGGAAAAGGGCGAGAAGTCTGAAATCTTGCTCTCTAAGTCCACCTCCTTAATTTGGGATAATTCGTTGTAAAAAGAGGAAAAGGGGGGAAAGTCTTAAATCTTGTCCTCAAAGTCCACTTCCTCAATTTGGGATGATTCGCTGTCCATTCATGCACTCCACAGACGCAGGGCCCATCAAATGGACCGTGGAGCTTTAATCCGCTGCCTCCGAGGCTGCACAGAGAGATTTCCCTGTCTCTGCTCTCACAGCTCCCGGGTCTCAGCTTTGGACCTGGCCCCGCCTCTGCGCGTAGGTCGCCGGAGGGCGTCCGCTCTTCGCTCAGACACGACGGGTTTAAAGGAGCCGCTGATTCGGGGGCTCTGGCTCACTCAGGCAGAGGGGAGGGAGGGGCGCGCAGTGTGGGGCGGGCCTGCGGCGGCAGAGGCCGGCGTGACGTTGCTGCAGCCCGTGGCGCTCCGTGCGCTTTCCCGGGAAAGCCGTCCCCGGGTCTCGGGACCCCGGCAGTGGCGGGGTGCACGGGCCCCCCGGAAGGCGGGGCGGACAGTGACCCGCGCTCGCACACAGGCCCCGCGGCGGCGGTGGCGGTGGGGGCGGGCGGCGGCGGGCGGCGCCGGCGCCGGCGCCGGCCCACGCCCGTCTCCGAGGTCCGCGCCTTACCCGCGGCTCGCGCCTATCTCCGGCGCTTCCCCAAGCAGCCCTCTTAATGCCCTCTCCTCGCGCACCTGGAAACAAAAGGGAAAAAAGTCTCTTGCCTCTTCGGCAGCTCCAGACCCTTTCCCCGGACTCCCTCCGGGCTAGCCGTGGTGCACTAACCCCTTCAGGCTCTCTTCCTCCCACCAGCCCCAGTCCTCTCCCTGCGCTCCACTGAAAGCCGATACCCGAGCCTCAGCTCCCAGCCCCGCCCGACCCGGCGGCCGAGCAGACAAGCCTCTCTGGCTGGTGTGTGCCTGAGGGCACCGGTCCTCTGTGCCAGAATCTCTCCGCTTTGCCCTCCGCACCCCTGTTGCTATGCTCTCCTCCGCTACTCCGAAGCTTTCCCCCTCTGCCACCTGCAGTCTCCGCCCGCGAAGGGGCTTGTAGTGTGTAGAAACCTTCCTTCCTTCACGGCTCCCTCCCACTGGTGCAGGTCCCGTCCCTATCCTATTGTCTCTGTTTATTCTTTTTTTCTTTTGCCCTACCCAGGTACGTGGGGAGTTTCTTGCCTTTTGGAGGGTCTGAGGTCTTCTGTCAGCGTTCAGTAGATGTTCTGTAGGAGTTGTTCCACGTGTAGATGAATTTCTGATGTATCTGTGGGGAGGAAGGTGATCTCCGCGTCTTACTCTTCCGCCATCTTCCTCCGGGCCTATTGTTCTTTTTAATAATGAAAATCCCAATCACTTTATAAGTCCCTGCAATTTATTTTAAACTTTACATTGATACGTAAGGATAAGTTTTTGATAAGGTTTGCTTTTTTTTTTAGTTGAAAGATATAGACTATGCCAAATATTTAACTTAGGTACTATTAACAATTACATCAATTGATCATACAAATTAATAAATTATAACTTTAATGTTTTGAGATGTCACTTTTATTGCCATCACCCATGTGCAATATTATTCCTTAGTGACTTTTCTGTGAATACGTTATTATTCTTTAGTCAGCAGTTACTTTTTTTTTTAATCCCTGATTTGCACTGTTATTTTAAATATTTAGGAACAAAAGAAAGAGTTTTTGAGAGAAGGGGAAAACCCAACCAGCAGGAGGATTATATTTACAGTGCATGCATTTTTCATTTCCTGTTCTATTTTTGTTTTGTATTATTTCACTTGCTATATTATTTCCATTCTTTTTAACTTTCATCACCAGGAAAGGATGCAGGCTTCCTTTGGAGCTATGCTTCCCACTCAGTTTACCAGCGGGGAGTGTCATATTAGCGGTATGATATAGCCCTTAACTGCAGATTCCTCTGTCAGTTCTGCAGCTGTTTTACTTCCTTTCAGCAGCAGTAGTTATTTTAAATAGAGTTGATATTATGGCCTGTGTTGTGATATTAGCCCTACCTTTCCTTTGGTTTCTTTTATTTCAGTTTTCTTGTTTGCATGGGTGGAAAAATGTGTAATATAAGACTAAAAATCAGGATGAATGTAGCAGGTAAACTATAGTACAGACTAACTTTCTGTTTAGACTTCTGAACTGGAACCAAAAGACTTGCTTTAAGACACCTAGTTGGCATTTGTCCTCTGATAAATCTGTCAACTGGTTGGAGCCCAATTAAAAAGAATGCTCAGTTACCTGGAATTTTCCTCCAGGTGTTAGAGTGGAGAGAATGAAGTTAATCATGTGAATTCATGCTAACATTAGTGACTTGTCTCACAGACAACTGTCAGGATTTGTTTATTGTCAGAACATAGAAATATCAGTCTACTTCATTGCATACAATGTGCCATATTGTGTGACGTATCAGCCTAATCCACACCACTCTTCCCCCTCTGCCCTGGAGGACTTGAATGTTTGTTTCACTCCTCTCTGCAAACTTAGGACCTTAGATATGTTCCTTTCATAACATTTTTCAAATGTTTTATGATATAGTTCCTAACTGCAGATGCAGAGTCCTTTTGTATACTCCATGGTACCCTGAATTCCTTGGCTTAGGGACTTTATTTCTCCTCAACATTTAAGCACTGGATGAATAACTGAGGCATTGTGAGTACTGAAGAAAATGTTGAGTGTGAACAGAATGTGTCACAGGGGTTCTGAAGAACATTAGAAAATGACAATAAAGCAAGTGCAATAAAGCATTTGATTATTCATCAAGGAACAATAAACTTTACCGATTTTTGAAGTCAAATAGTGCAAGAGTTGGAAAAAATGGTGTTTTCTAATTAATCAGTGTGCCAGAAAATTAGTTCAACCAGAACATTTCATTCTCAGAGCATATCAGTTATCCTCTTATATAAAACCAAGAGCATATTTGACAGAAAAACGTGGGAGGATTTTTTTTTTTAAGTAGCTGAATGCAGTCTAGGGAGGGGCATGCTTAAAGTTTTCTTGCATTCAAATTCAGAAGTAAAGCAGTGTCCAACTAGTATATACTACCAGGTAAGGTGAACTTACTTGTCTTACTTAGAGAAAGAAGGGCAACAAGAAGCATGGCATATTGTAAAATACACCCTGAATTATTTCTCTAACGTTACTTGATCAGCTTGATTCCACATTGGGAGTGGGATGGTTATTCACAGTCATTTAGACCTCTTCTTCAATCAGATGATCTGTTTTTAAACCCATATTGATCTCTGAGTATATCTCCTCAACCCCACCGGTAAGCTTGAACATCAAAAAAAAACTAGCCTAATTTTTCAAGAGGCTTTGCTGGGCCAGTTTGGGACTGAGTGTGACATTCTTCATTAAAATCTGGAGAGGTCTTCTGCAACTGCTCCTTTACCCTGTCCATATTTTATTGAGGCTGTCTCATTCCACTGTGGTTCTCTTGCTTCAAATTTGTCTGTCCATGCTGCTCCCCATCTAGTGATGCTCACTCGTTTTCATGCAACTTTTACATATAGCATAGACTTTCCATTTCATCTAGTGCATAAACTTGAAGATCACATTCCATCTCTCAGCAGGCAATGGGTGTTTTCTCTTCTACCTGGGAATATATTACCCCACCCTTCTCATTGCTAACCCCTGCTACTCCAGTTCCCTTTTACATGGTATTGATGCTTTCTCAGTGAAGCTGTCTGTAACCCTCTTCCAGCTGGATTAAGTGGCCAATCCATGTGGTCTCTGTGGGCCCTATGTGGAACTTTCTCATGGCACAAGTCACCCCTTCTTTCAGTTGTTTGTTTTCTCCTCTGTCTTCCTGGAAGGCTGGGTCTATATTCAGTTTGCTTTTATAGCCTCAGACTCTCACCAGAAGTGTGTCTGGCATGTGATAGGCATATAATAAATATCTTTGAATATATAATTATTTTTACAATTTTTCTTTGCATTTAATTATTTTTCATTGTTCATTACTTCGCAAGTTTAGCCTAGTTGTTGGATGTGTGGTCTGGAGGAGATGAGTAGGGGAGTGCTAAGCGATGACCAGTGGTGCCAGTGGTAAACTGCTTGGGACTGTGTATTCATACATTTCTGCATAACATAAACTTTTAATTAATATTACCATTTGATGGTGTTCTTTGAAAAATGTTGAAGTTTTCATAGCCATGTGTTACCTCACTGATACTGTGTTTCCTGGGCCAGTGAGATTTATAGATCCTTTTATTTTCATTAATTATGAGTGAAATCTTTAGGTTTCTTCCAGTTCTTTAGATACACGTTATCATTGGGACAAACACAGATAAAGGGTGGTTGATTTTAGTGATTTTACTAAAGATAATAACTTTATTGAATATTTTCTCCATTTTTTTATTGGTATAATTTTATTTCAGATTTGGATCTAATGTGTATAACATAGGATTTGTTTTTATAAACATTCTTGATTTTCAGGAAGTCACTTGAAAATATGTTCATTTAAATAAATATAATAGAAGAACGCTTAGTTTAAATTCACTTAATGACTTTTATAAAATATAAGATTATGTGATTATAAAATGTGAAGCCCAGTAACTAAGGATATTTATAGAGCAAGTTATCCCAGCAACAACACTTATATACTGTATATATAAGTGAGAATCACATATACTTTTATTATTTATTTTACTCTCTACTTCTGCAAATATATTAGGAACCATGCCTTTTAATTCTATGAATAGGACTTTGTTTTATCATCCTGCATAGTGTAAGGCTAGTTGTTGCATTATAAATTATTTTAAATGAAAATTAGTTGTTATATGATACAGAAGGCATACATTTTGTTTTCAAGTTGTTTACTTTAAATAAATCATCAGTGTTTCTTGTATTTTTCAATTAATAAGGATGGTGCAAGGTTGGACATAACTCTTCAACCAATTGTGAATATTACTCTATATATTTCATCTGCTATAATTCTATTTTAATGTCTTATAAAAGGGTGTAAAAATAGTTGAAAATGCTCCGTCAATTATTGGTGGTATAAGGGTACTGTTTTTATTGGTTCATAGGTTACAAGCTTTACTCAAACTGTGAAGTGCTGTGGATTTCTTTGTGAATCACCATATCTAAGCTAATGTGGTGGTGGTTTACAAAGTAATTCATAGTGCTTCACAGGTGCTTCTGCAGTTGATCTACACCTCGAAGCCTAGGATCCCTTTACTGAGCCATTGAGAACAAGCTACTTTGTATTACAAGACTTACAATGTCAAGAGATCCCTGGTAAATATACTCTAGAATCCTTCCACTTGGTACTTATGGAAGCTGTGTCAAATGCACCAAAATTATGGTTTCTTTACCTAAATATACGTGTTTTTCATAGTTGGTATCTCTTGTCTCTCCTGTTATTTTTCTGAAAAGTAATTTGTCATACTTCTTGGTTAAGAAACATGATACATCAGAAACAGATCAGTTGAATGAGTACTCTCACCCAAAATCATAAATATGCCATTTTGAAATTTAAAGATTTTAATTTGATTGATTATACACAAATTCATGTAAAAATTACATAAAGTCTATACCAAATGAATGAATTCATTAAATATTTTTAACTGCTAAATGATCAAGGGCTTATAAACATCCTTGTTATGCAGTACTTCTGTAAGTAACCAAGATTTCATTTTATTCAAACCAGAAAAACATTGTTGGTGTAGGCAAAGAAATAACCTCTGTGTGTGAAATTATACATTATGATGGAGTATGTTAAATTAGGTACACTTTGGACACTCATTTCCATTTACTTTCTTGTGGGACCAGTTCTCTTTGTTCCCATTTTATGATTCAAAAGATTGAGTTACCTTCCTAAGGTCACAAAAACCTAATTACCTGCTGACATGTTATTATTAAAACCAAGAACTTTATGGTCATTTCAGCCATTAGAATTACTTAGTCTGATTGATTCATGAACCATTAATCAAACATTTGATGATTAGCTATTTTACTAACTGATTTAGACTCCAAATAGTTATGTTGACCTTACCACATCCTTTTTATTTACAGGGCTAGAACTTAGGTCTTACCTAAGTTCAGTGGTATGACCATAAGACTGTCATAACTATGAATACTTTTGGGCTTCTATTTCTTAAGTGGCACTTCTGCCTGCCAAAATGACAATGGTACAGGTTTCTGAAATTACTTCTGAATCATCATTAAATATATCTATTTTATTAATTATGACAATTTTTATCTTATGTTTGATTCTTTAGAAATCAGTTGTGAATATGCTCTGTAAAGTTGGGTGACTTGAAATAAATTATCGCAGTAAACCATTAAGCCCTTTTTTCTAATAGATAAGAAAAAATAAATATATTATTTTAGGGGCTTCCCTGGTGGTGCAGTGGTTGAGAGTCTGCCTGCCGATGCAGGGGACACGGGTTTGTGCCCCGGTCCGGGAGGATCCCACATTGCCGCGGAGTGGCTGGGCCCGTGAGCCATGGCCACTGAGCCTGCACATCCGGAGCCTGTGCTCAGCAACGGGAGAGGCCACAACTGTGAGAGGCCTGCGTACCGGAAAAAAAAAAAAAAATTCTCAAAAAAATATATTATTTTAAACGTATATATAACAAAAATAACGAATGTCATGTATGCATCTATGATGATTTTAACATTGAAATATATCTTATACAAATATAATTAGAAATGCTTTATACAAGAAACACCTTGCTATTCTAATTTTAACGTATGATACAAATATATTCTAATTGCCTAGCCTTTAATTTATCAATATTTTTAATTATCATACCTTCTCTGAAAAATATGTATTCTTGTTTCTCTTAGGCCTCTGTGTTCATAAACAAGCTCCTCAGAGCTCTAAGATTCCATTTGCTTTCATTGGGAGCTCCATTGCCAGTGGGTGTGGACAGGTTTGGAAAGAGACTGAGACGACAGGTTTCTGAGATTCTGTTGACAAAGAACCCACTGATTTTTCTATTTTATATTTCTATTCTTTGAGATAAAGATGCCATTTTTAATGAGAATACTTACAACTGTTGGTTCATAAATTTAGAAGAAATTAACAAACTTTGTTTCCTTGAGAGAACTTTTAGTTTACCAGAGATAAAATGGGGTTCATTCTCACATCTTACAATTATGCACCTATACCTTGTATCATCATTCTAGTCCCAAGTTGTCTATATTTATTTAAGCCTAGCAATGCTAACTTTTTTTTCATTTTTAAGATAAATGCACACAGTTTTACAAACAATATATTAATTTTGGGTGCAATTTTGGGTAGAACACATGTTCAAAATTGATTTACACTTTCTTGCTAGGGACAAAGGCAGCATTAAGCCCTTCAAACTTCTGTGAAACCTATATGAGAATAATACTAGAAAGTAGTATGTTTGTCAGGGTTCTTCAGAGAAACAGAGCTAACAAAATATGTGCATGCATGTATATATATGGATAGAGAGAGAGAGAGGAATTGGCTCACATGATTGTGGAGGTGTGGCAAGTTCAAAAATATGATGGGTAGACCAGCAGGCTGGAGACTCAGGAAAGAGTTGCAGTTTGAATCCAGGGCAGTCTGCTGCTGGAATTCCTTCTTGCTCTGGGGAGATCAGTCTTTGTTCTATTAAGACCTTCAACTGATTGGATGAGACCCGTCTGCATTATGGATGGTAATCTGCTCTATTCATAGTCCACTGATTTAAGTGTTATTCTGATCCAAAATCACCTTCACAGAAACATCCAGAATAATGTTTGGCCAAATAGCAAGTCACCAATGTACAGCCAACTTGACACATAAAATGAATCATAACAGTGAGAACATAATTTTTTTTTCAATGAATTACATTTTTAGTTTTAAAATAATTGATTTTTAATTTCTAATTTCTTAATTATTTAGTACATATAGCTCTGCATATGTGAACTTTAATATATTTATATTTCATTTAATTTATATGAAGTTTAGTTGTGGACATTCCTTTGGGTCAAATTTCCAGTAAAAACATTCTTCATCTGCAAGAATAGCAGAGATAATTGCAACCGAGGCATGTCTCATTAAATGTTTAGTTTCGTTTTATAGAAGTTAATTTTTTAAATAAATTCATATGTTTTAAAAACCTAAGTTTAAACATAAGTTTAAAAACCTTTTTCTTTTTTATCTTTCTCTTTCATTTTTATAGAATTCTTACTTTATGTATTCTTTCATGAACTTAACAGTACCTGATGTACTATGGATACCAAATAAATATATGCAGAATGAATGAATGAAGTTTGAACATTATAGTCTTTAAAAATGAATTTGAGCAATGGTAAACATTTTTTATGATGACCAACTTCATCTCTGACCCAAGCTTTGATCTCTTAATACATCTTCCAAGCTCATGGCAAAATTCTAACAGAAGTAAACAATCATTTCATCTAAAAATTAATGAAGTGGAGAAAACAATAGGAAATCACAATAGAATAAATGGATGTAACATTAAATGTGAGTGAAATTTTTAGAGTAAAAGAAGGATTTAGCCTATTAGGAATATATGAGTTTTTAAAAGTTCCAGTTCATTTGAGAGCTTACTTTGGAAAGTACTTCAGCTGAATTACTCAAATTCTGAAGATATTAGCTGTGTACTAATTAGCAGTTAGTAGAATATCAACCTTTTATTTTTATGTGGGTATACTTAAGTGGTGTAAGATGAGCACTACTGTAATCAGTGTCCTAATTTTGTCTCCTTGAGAGACTGTACTTTTACATCCTGTTCCCCAAATAATAATTAGAGAAGTAAATTAAATCCCTGAAATTCTGCTTCAGAAAATAATGTGGTGAACTATAGAGAGAAGAATTGGAAAAAGTAAACAACCTTAAACTCTTAAAAATAGCTCTGCTTAGAGACGCAACTAAGATTTGTAGACATCTCATTTAATCACTAAATTGACTATTGTTGCTCCATTTTATGGATGAAGGAATGAAAGTACCCTAACTTGTAAAACTCTGCTCTTTCTATCATATGACACACTACCTATGTACAAAATACTCACAAGTTACATCCATGAGGCCTTACAACATATGAGAAGAAATTTCAAATAAGAAAAAAGTTATAAAAGCTACATTTGGAAAATATTTGCCTCTATTATTTTCCCTAGTACCTAAATCATAATACTTCCATCAAATTCCTTTTTTATGCAGTTTTTGCCTGTGAGGAAACTCGCTTCTTTGTTTTACCTTGAATGGTGTGTTACAAAATATTTATATGCTGATTTTAGAAAAATTTTCTCTAAGTAGATACCTGTGTCTACCAGAAGTCTCTTAGATAGGCAGGTGGATATTTTCATGTGAACTGGACGTGTGAACCTGAGGTAATCATTATCCTGATCAGATCCAGTGTCAGCTTTCCATAGCCAGATGACCCAAAATCAGCACTTCAGAGTTTGTGATGTAGGACCTAAAGGGGACCCTTTGGTTACTAGCAGGTGAACAAAGCAGCTATGATATTGGAGAGCTGAAGAGCTGACTGAGTAGAAAGAAGAGGACAGGGAACAACTGAGAATATAGTAGTTATAGTGCAGCATGTTCATTTATCAGACAACGGAGAGATTAGAACTCTAGCCCTTCACTGGAAGTAGGGAGCACAATTAAATTTTCCAGGGTGATAGCCTTGTATAATTTGAGAAATCTTCTCAAGTGATTCTTAAATGTTCATCTGCCTGAGAACCACTGAACTAAAATTCCATGAGGTCAGAAATCATACAGACTCTTGGAGAAGAATAGAGAAGATAACCATAAAATCAGGATGAAGTGACATAAAGTCAGAGTAAGGAAATCTTTACAGCTCAGATTCAAAAGCATCCTAGAGGGGTGGGATAGGGAGGGTGGGAGGGAGACACAAGAGGGAGGAGATATGGGGATATATGTATATGTATAGCTGATTCACTTTGTTATAAAGCAGAAACTAACACACCATTTAAAGCAATTATACTCTAATAAAGATGTTAAAAAAAAAAAGCATCTTCTCTTCCTAAGGCAAGTTTACCATGGAAACACCACAAAGGGCAGGGCCTGAGAGCCTGGGGCATAAGCGTGGAGCTCAGGTCTGAATGGAAACAGTGCGTTAAAGAGTGCATATTTGATAGTGCCTATCTAGAGCTAAGAATTCAGAGGGCAAACAGGAGAAATATCTAGAACAGTGATTTCCAATAGAAATATAATGTAAGCTGCATAGGCAAGTTAAGGTTTTCTAGTTTTAAATTAAATTAATTTGAAACATGAACAAATAGAATCACATGAAATTAAATTCCATAATATGTTTCATTTAACCCACTATTTCCAAAATACTATAATTTCAACAAGTAATCATGTAAGAATTATTAATGAGATATTTTACATTCTTTATTTTTGGTAATAAGTCTTCAGAATTTGATATATATTTTATACTTACAGCACATCTCAGTTTGGACTAGCCATATTTCAAGTGCTCAGAAAGTCACCGTGTAGCAACTAACTATGGCACTGGATAGTGCAGATCTAGAGGACAAATACAAATACGAGTTGAAATTCTTACATGCCTAGCTAAGGCTCTTTTGTCAGTTTCCCTAAAGAAACTGGCAAATTGTAGTGGTTAGAAAGATGGGTTCTCAAATGAAACTGCCTAGATTTGAGGCCTATTTCTACCACTTAATAGCTGTGTGTGTGAGAGACCTTTGCCTGGTCATATATCCTCCACGTACCCCAATTTTCTCACCTGTAAAATAGAAAAGTATCATTTTACTCATAAGGTTATTATGATCAATACATGGGTTAATATAATCAAGGACTTAAGTAGCACATAATAAGAGCTCAAAAATTACTGGTCATGATTCTTTTGGTTGTTGTAACCTGGCTTTTGAATGTTGGAATTCCTCAAGACTCATTTCTGGGCTCCTTCGATTTTTTCTTATTTTCTCTGGGAAATTCCATCTATGCCAAGGACTTCAGTTCCTATCTCCGTGACAATAATTCACAGATTTTACTCTTGGGCTCAAACTTCGCTTTTCCAAATCCGGATAGCAAATAGAATCCTGGACAGATCTACTTAGATGACTCAAAAATATCTCAAAACCTACATATTGGTACCAGAGTTCAGAATCACCCCCCTTGAATTCTGCCTTCATCCAAATAAACAAACCAAAAGAGAGATCATCCTTTTCTTTCTGACAACTAAAAACTGTATAGAGGTACAAGCCTGAAATTCAGAAATAACTCTTGATCCATTCTCCCTCTTTTCCCATCACCAAACCTATTATCAAATAACCTCCTCTAAGTTTCTTAAATCCATCTTCATCTTCTTTGTATTTCTACCATCACCAGTTTACCTAGGGAACATCATCACCTCCTGGATTATTGCAGTAACCTCCCATGTACTCTGACTTCATCTGTTTTACTTAAGGTGCCAATCTGATTATTTTATTCCCCTCCTTAAAAAGCTTCAGTAATTCCCTATGTGTTCCAGAGTTAATGGCCACAGTCTTTTTTTTTTTTTTTTTTTTTTTTTTTTTTTTTTTGCGGTATGCGGGCCTCTCACCGCTGCGGCCTCCCCCGCTGTGGAGCACAGGCTCTGGACGCGCAGGCCCACACGGGCCCAGCCGCTCCGCGGCATGTGGGACCCTCCCAGACCGGGGCACGAACCCGCGTCCCCTGCATCAGCAGGCGCACTCCCAACCACTGTGCCACCAGGGAAGCCCTGGCCACAGTCTTTTATATGACCTAAAATTTAGCACCACCTGCCTCCAGCTTTTCCCTGGGCTCTAGTCACAGTGACTTACTTTTAGTTTATGCTTCCTCTTGTCTTAGTCTCAGGGCATTTGCAGAAGTTAATCCATCTTTTCAGAATTCTCTACTCTCACCTGGTCCTCTAGTTAATTCCTGCTCATCCTTTAGTCATCGGGTCAAATATCACCTCTTGGGGAGCAGTCTAGGTAAGCCCTCTCTGATAATCCAGTCTCACTGCACACACAGCCCCATTGTAGCTGGTAATGTATTTGTTGATGAAGTTACTAATTAATATTAGCCTCCCCTACAGACTGTAAGTTTCATGATGGAAGGGACCATTATTTAATTGTATATTATCATTATTTTCAGTGAGAAGTACAGTTCCTGCCACACAGAGGGTGCTCAATATATATTTTGGAAAAGAGATCAGGAACAAGAAAATATTAGATTAGAGGTAAAGCACAAAATCTTCATAGAAATGAAACCATTTTTCTTATTATGACAAAATTCTGTTCTCTTCAAGAGCACAGGAATATTACTATTACTGTTATACCTCCTATTCATTGAAATTGTTAAAATTGGTTCCATCCCCAAAACCTAGCAGGAATATTGCTAGGCTGCTTCACAAATCCTTGTCTATCTCCAAATATCCATCTTATAGATTTGCTACCTCCCAGTTCCCTTGTTTCCATCCTGATCAAAATCCAAAAGAGAATGCTTTATTTGTTTTTTTTATGTTTAATTGAAATATAGTTGATTTACAATATTATATTAGTTTTGGGTGTACAACATAACAATTTGATATTTTTAGACTTCACACACCATACTAAGTTATTACAATATTATTGACTATATTCCCTATGCTGTATATTACATCCTTGTGACTTTTTTATTTTATAACTGGTAGTTTGTACCTCTTAATCCCCTCCACCTATTTCACCCATACCCCCAAGTCCCTCTCCTCTGGAAACCACTGGTTTGTTCTCTGTTCTGTGGGTCTGTTTCTGTTTTCTTTGTTGTTTGTTTTGTTTTTTAGATTCCACGTATAAGTGAAAACATACTGTGTTTGTCTTTCTTTCTCTTAGTTCACTAAGCAAAATACCCTCTAGGTCCATTATTATTGCCTCAGATGGTGAGATTTCCTTTTTTTATGGCTAATATTCTTTTGTGTATATGTACTACATCTTTATCCATTCATCTGTCTGTGGACACTGGTTGCTTTCATATCTTGGCTATCATAAATTGTTTCAATGAACATAGGGGTACATATAGCTTTTTGAATTAGTGTTTTCGTTTTCTTCAGATATATACCCAGAAGTGGAATTTCTGGATCATATATGGTAGTTCTATTTATTTTTTTAATTTTTAAAATTGGTTTATTTATTTTTGGCTGTGTTGGGTCTTTGTTGCTGCGCACAGGCTTTCTCTAGTTGAGGTGAGCAGGGGCTACTCTTTGTTGCGGTGCACAGGCTTCTCATTGTGGTGGCTTCTCATTGTGTTGGCTTCTCTTGTTGTGGAGCATGGGCTCTAGGTGCACAGGCTTCAGTAGTTGTGGCACAAGGGCTCAGTAGTTGTGGCTCATGGGCTCTAGAGCACAGGCTCAGTAGTTGTGGTGCATGGGCTTAGTTGCTCCGCAGAATGTGGGATCTTCCCAGACGAGGGATCGAACCTGTGTCCCCTGCACTGGCAGGTGGATTCTTAACCACTGTGCCACCAGGGAAGTTCTGGTAGTTCTATTTTTAATTTTTTGAGGAATCTTCATAGTGTTTTCCACAGTGGCTGTACCAATTTACATTTCTATCAAGAGTGCAGGATGGTTCCCTTTTCTCCACATCCTCTCTGACACTTGTTATTTCTTGTTTTTTTTTGATGATAGCCATTCTGACAGGTTTGAGGTGATATCTCATTGTGGTTTTAATTTGCATTCCCCTGGCAATTAGTGATGTTTAGCATCTTTTCATGTACCTATTAGCCATCTGTATGTCTTCTTTGAAAAAAATGTCTATTCAGGTCCTCTGCCCATTTTTTAATTGGATTGTTTGTTTTTTCTGATACTGAGTTGCATGAGTTATTTATATATTTTGAATATTAAAAGAGAGTGCTTTAGCTCTGCTTCTGCCTAGAACTGTCCTATGCAGTCCAGCTAGAAAGCCAGAGTATTGCCCTAGGCAAAAATAGTCAGAGATTGGAGGAAGGAACCAAAGAGGTTGATCCCTAAAGTCTGAGAGCAAACTAGCATTGCTTTAACCAGTCTGGGACTTAGAGATCCAATAAATGGCATCTGGGACAGAGTGTGACTGACACAGCTGCAGGCATCTAGGGTAAAATAAACCTTTGAATATTTTCCTCTCATGAAAGAATAAAAAGTTAAAGGAATTGCTTGTGTGTGCTTGTGTGTGTCTGAGGCACCAATCTTGTTACATTTTCTGTGGTATATACATGAATCATTTGCAACAGTGAGAGGAAATATTTTAAATAGCTAAAATACATGAAAATGAATAGCATGCAGGCAACTTATATATATTGTATAACCTACTTGATTATTAAATGTTCATGTAAGGATAAATGTGGGATATTTGCATTTTATAAAGACCAAGATCCAGATATATTGGTGATAAAAGCAAAATGTACGTAAACAGATGGCTTCTAGTTAAGGATGCATTTCTCTGCTGCCACTTTTCATTACAGCAGGTTTCCAACGCGGTATTAAGGATAGCTGTTTTTAAAAACCCTTTCACCTGTATTCTAAATCCTATACTGAGGACTGCTTTCCACTGTCCTTTTGCATTGCTGCAGTTTGCAGTTTCCTGCTTCCTATTCACTTCCTTGGAGGACTTCAAATAGGCTGCATTAGGTCAATCAGATGATTTTTAAAAACCACCTTGGAAAAAATGCAGTGATAAGGAATTGCATCCACTAAAGAGCCACTGTTTATCAATATTTGAAGGAAATTCAAGACTGTACAGTCAGTCCCAAGACCTAGTCAGGAGCATGGGTGGATTTATATTTTAATATCATTCACAATTCCATTAGTAGTTATACTTTGAAACAGAGAATTTACTTAATATACACAGGGAATTACTTAATATACAATAATTTTGGTCCTGTATTCACTTGGAAATAATTTAAAAATTTTTTGCAGTTTAATAATTGAGGATTTAAATTTTTTAATAAGTTCCAGAAATAATTTTCTATTACTGGCTCCAATATGTGGCTCTGTTAATTCTTTGTGCCAAAAAACATAAGGTTGAATTTGCAAGTGTTGGCAACAAACAGTTCTTTTTGGTATTCGATAGTGTTGAAGTTCTGGGATTGAATATCAATATTTTTCTTGTTTTAACTTAGAAAAGTGATCAACTAGATTTTGCCCAAAACCTGAAACATCTTTGATATACAAAAAAATAAATAACCTAAATTCTTAGTGAAGGGCTTATAGTTAAATAACTTTATTCTTATTTAGATGTATAAAAACCATGTGAATACTACCTACCTAATTCCATCAGAGGTCAGGAAATTATATTGTAACTCTTACAAAATTCCTTTTATCAATCAATGATTTTCTGTTTTTAATGTATAATCTCAGCTACAAATAACCTCAGTACAAAGACATTGACACATGCATAATTTCTCTCAAAATATCAGTTTTGCTGTTTTATATTCTTTCATACTATCTTGTATTTGTCTAATGATGTCTACTTGGCTGTCCAGAACAAGGGTACTATGGCCCAGTATTTAAAGCAGCTGTGGTCTTTCTCAACTTTCAAATGGTAGCCAGGTTCTGCTGATTCAACCTCTGAACTTTCTCTTAATCTTCTCTTATTCCTTTATCTGCTGTTCGCACCCCCAACTCCCTATGTTGGTTTAGGCTTATATCTGGATTCTCACCTGTTCTTTCTGTTTCCAACCTCTCTTCACAGCCCATAATCAACTGTAGAATCATACCTACATCCTAGTGTATTCTTTACTCACCCTACTGTAGTCATCATATCTTGAATATGACAAACTCTGAAGTCTTTTTTCTTTGGCTTTTGCAAATATTATACCTTTTATTTCTATAACATTTTTAATACCCCAACATCTTTCCCCTACACAGAGACATAACCTTCACACCAACAACACTTCTACCCACTTTCTAACTGTCAAATTCCTATCATATTTAAAGCCCCAAGGGAAATATTTTATTCTCTGTGGTGCCTTCCCCAATTCCCCAAGACAGAACTAATATATGCACCCTCTCTATTGCTTTGCAAATGGTGACACTATGAGTGCAAGGTATTGCATAGTAATTATGTACACTTAAAAATTACAGCTAATGGGCCCCTCAAGGGCAGAGCCATATCTTAGCCAACTGTGGATCACTGATTCATAGCACGATAACTGGTACTAGGCTGTTTAGTAATTGTAATAATAGATAACAATTTTGAGCACTTGTGAAGCATGAGCTTAGATTGAAGCATCTCAACCTCAGCACTATTAACATTTTGGACCTGTTAATTCTTTATTGTGGTGTGGTGTCCTCTAAGGTATTGTAGGATTTTTATCAGGATTCTTGTCCTTTCCCCATTAGATGCCAGTAGTACCTTCTCCCAAGTTGTGATGCTCAAAATTGTCTTCCATCATTGCCACATGTCCCTTGGATGGGAGGAATTGTCCCCAGTTGAGAACAGTTGACTTACATAGCTTATGTCATTTAATCCTCATAATTACCTCAGGAGGCAGCCGTAGATTTTTTTTCTCTTTTCCAAGAGAGGAAATTGTGGCTTAGATGATACTGGTAGGAGATGGTAAGACCTTGATTTAAACCCCAGATGTCTCTGGAACATGTGTTCCTGATCACTAAGCTGCATTGTATTCTAATCCATAGCTGCTGAATACTTTATCTTTAATATTTGACAACTAGTCTCATTTCTTCATGACATACTTACTATTAAGAGAAATTTTAATTCGCTTCAAGATTTGGTGAGTAATGAGTCTGTGAAATGTTTTCAAGTGTGTTTGAGTGAAGATAAAACACAATTGTGGGGACTTCCCTGGTGACACAGTGGTTAAGAATCCGCCTGCCAATGAAGGGCTCATTAGTTCGAGCCCTGGTCTAGGAAGATCCCACATGCCGCGGAGCAACTAAGCCCGTGCGCCACAACTACTGAGCCTGTTTTCTAGAGCCCGCGAACCACAACTATCAAAGCCCACATGCCTAGAGCCTGTGCTCCACAACAAGAGAAACCACCAAAATGAGAAGCCCGTGCACCGCAAGGAAGAGTAGCCCCCGTTCACCACAAATGAAGCCCACAAGCAGCAACAAAGACCAAACGCAGCCAAAAAATCCCAAAAAACCAAAAAACACAATTGTGCATACGTGCTTGACTAATAGACATGTGGAATTTGCAGTAATCTTTATAGGCCTCCAGCCCAAACTCTCGGTCCCCAAAGGAACCTCTTCTGTTTCATCCATACACAAAGATGTGGAAACCACAATAATGATAATTTAATTTGAACGTCATTTGTAAACAAGTTGCCCTCTTGGAGACAAGATAGTTTTCTGAAATGAGCATGGGGCTAAGAGCTGGGAGCCATGTGGTTCCAGGTCTGCCACACACCTGCTCATCAGCCCTCATCCTATGTTACACCCAGCTTCATCCTCTGAGAAATGGAAACAATAATTACAGCCCTGGTCATCACATGTGAAATTATTCACATGTTTCCTCAAAAAGACAGTACTAGATAAACGAGGAACATTGCTATTGTTTTGTAGGCGTACAGATATTTTACTTGTTAGGCTGAGAAGGAATGTATCCTCTTAAGATTATTCTTACAGGAAATGTTGGGCAATCAACTGGTAGAAGAGTGATATGTGGAAACAATGTCTTTTACTCCATCTGGAAGCATCTTATTCTGCAAGCCAACCTCACATTAAGAATATCAGTACATTTCCTTTGGGTCTTAATATCTAACTTGTCTTTTTTTCAAAAGATAGTATGGTGGTACCAATGATTTGTTTATTTGTGTAGTGCCTTCCCCAGGACAGAAGCTCAGTAGCCGTGGGACTGTATTTTTAGGTGTGTGTGTGTGTGTATGGGATGAATATCTCCTAATCCCTGAACTATGATAATCTTGCCTTTTGAAAAATATGTCCTGGGGCTTCCCTGGTGGCGCAGTGGTTGGGAGTCCGCCTGCCGATGCAGGGGACACTGGTTCGTGCTGTGGAGTGGCTGGGCCCGTGAGCCATGGCTGCTGAGCCTGCGCGTCCGGAGCCTGTGCTCTGCAATGGGAGAGGCCGCAGCAGTGAGAGGCCTGCGTACCGCAAAAAAAAAAAAAAAAAAAAGAAAATGGAAAAATATGTCCTGGTGCTACTTCAAAACTTTTACTTTGGTACTCGTTAGTATTTGTTGAATCCATACTTTGAGAGGGAAAATGCATGCTCACGTCTTTCTCTTCTGAATTATCAAGGCTTTATGAATATTGACTGGCAAGGAGGCTATAGGTGGACCCATCCTTACATTAATACATCCATCCATACCACCTTGATCCTACAGCTTGTGATCTATAATGAACAGATAATCTTAGCATTTAGGCATGGTTATTCATTTCTAACACCTTCCTCCCCTGTCCATTAAAGATAAGATTTAATAATGTACCTTCAGCGTATGTTCTTTACCTCTTTTTGTGCTCTCAGAGAATGGTGATGTACAGGTACTTTTACCAATCTTTTGCCAGTTTCCTGACAGCAATTGGAAGTCAGGCTTGTGGGGAGGGACCTTCATGATTTGGGTTAAGCCTTTCTGCTGTACCTACTATACTTAGTAGGACTATTATTGTCTCTTCTCAAGTTTGTAAACCTTTGATATTATCTTCAAATGTGATTAGATATACCTTCACACACTATTTTCTTTAAAAATATTAATTAATTCAGTGTAAATAATTAAAGCCCTATAAGTTTTCATGGTTTGCTGTTATAGGGGCCTCAAAAACTAGAAGTGGTTTGGGTTTCTTTCAGTGTGTTTCTCATCCTGTATATGAGAATTAGAATAACCTATCTCATAGAAGGTATTTACAAACTATATTAAATAAGGTAAATAATGGCCACTGTGTTACTTTGGATATGAAGCTGAGAAGCTGCAAATGACCTCCAGTGAGTTGCAGGTTAAATTCAAGATGGTAAGCAGAATAGTGATCCCCTCCCCAAAGATGTTCACATCCTAATCACTGGAATCTATGAATTTCTTAGGTTAAATGACATAGCGGAATTAATGTTGCAGATGGGTTTAAGGTTGTTAATCATCTGACTTTAAAATAGGGAGATTATCCTGGGTTATCTGGGTAGGCTCAGAGTAATCACAAGGACCCTTACAAGTAGAAGAAGGGGGCAGAATAGATAGAACCAGAGAGATGTCAGTGTGAGAAAGCCTCCGCCCAACTTTGCTGGCTTTGAAGATGGAGAAAAGGATCATGATCCACAGATTGTGGAGGCCTCTAGAAGCTGGAAGGGAAACACAGAACTAAATAGTTTCCTAGAACTTCCACAAGGAATACCACCCTTTAACAGCTTGATTTTAACCCAGTAAGACCCATTTCAAATTTCTGATATTCAAGACTGTAAGACAATAAATATTATTATTCAAGTCAATAAATTCATGGTAATTTGTTACAAAAGCAATGAAAACCTAATATACCAAGTGAGCATTAGGTTAACATTTTGTTAATTGTTTCAGATCTCTGTTAATATGACTCCCTCAGGAGATAAATCATTACTTCTGGGACTTCTGAGTTTATGGGTTTGGGGTTTTTTTGGATACCCTTAATGGAGCTCCCCTGAGAGTCATTCTAAGAGACTTCTGTCCAGGCTTGGGGAATTCATGCTTTAGCTGGGGCGACAGACAAGGAAGTAAACCCAAATGTCATTTATTACAAGTGACTGTCTTTAAAGACATAATCAAACCTGTCTCTGACATGTATGCAAGATGGGCATATTGTTGAGAATTTCCTATCTGATCTAATTTCCTCTCTCTCCAGAACCAGTCACATTGGGTGCTCTTATTCAAACAAGAGCATGAAGAGGAATTCAAATAGTCAGTGTAGGCTAGGTTATGACACAGTAACAATAAGCCCTATAACAACAGTTTATTTCTAACTGATACTATGTTTCCCAGTGGTGGACACTGGCAGGAAGTTTGTTGCATATTGACCTTGTTTCAAGACTCTGGTTAATATGCACTCCATCCTCTGGAAAGTCACTGGTGGAGGTGGCAGGACAAAGAGAAAGTTGGAGGTTCTCAGACTAGCAATGAACCGCTCTAGTTCTGAAGTAAATGCATGTCACTTTTATCTACAATTCATTGGCCAGAAATAGTTACATGGTCCAGTCCAGCTGCAGATAGCAGGTGACTGGGGGAGGCAGTGTCAGGCAGGGTTTACCATGGAAGGAATACAGGTACCCAGAACAAGAGCAGCACTGTCACAGGGATCAACCCCTGTACTGAGCCAGGATGTACATTTTTCACTCTTCACTCAGCTATATGTCTCCATCTGAATATTATTAATAGATTTATTATTACCCAAACAGAATTTCTAGATTATTCCTATTAGACTACAGTTTTTTAATTGCTGGTATTATATTTTTCTATACCTGGCTTACTACTGTTTTGAAACTGCTGAAGTAATGGCTCATGTAATGTGTATCACAATTATAAGAAGAAACCAGATGTAAAAAATCAAATTTCTGTTGCATCAGGTATCAATAGGCCTTTAAGGAAGGAGCAGTTTGAAAAGGAAACCATAGAACCAAAATAGGTCTTAGAAGCACTCATTCATTCATTCAGTAAGCATTTACTAAACCCTTACTGTGTACCCAGTGATGTGCTAGGTGGTGGGTATTAGCACAGAAAAAATAGACAAAGTCCTCACTATTATAGCCTAGTAGAAGATTAAAAAAAAAAAAACAGCAAGTTACAGAACACTGTGATGAATACTAAAGCAAGAAAGAGTATGGGGTGCTCAGGGCATGTATAAGAAACTTGCTTAACCCAGACGTGATAACAGGTCAGGGAGATTTCTTGGAAAAATTGTGATCTAAGCTAAGCGCTAAGGGTTAGGTAGAAGTTAGTTAAGTAAAAAGGAAGAGAGGGTTAGCTTGGATACAGAATGAGGAGGGGAAGAGTATTGCAAAGCTGGGAAACTAGCGTTAAGTGTAAAGCCCTAGAGGCTAGAGATATTGGGACTTGGCAAGTGTGTAGTATCTACCCTCACAGAAAAATAATGAGCCAGCTTTCAGCACCGTAGAAGTCTCAGCTTCCTCTGTCACTTATGCACTGTGACATATGTGGGCATAGTTGTAAAGGCAATGCAATGCTATTAGATCAGTTTTCGTTGTCTGCTTAACTCTACAGTTAGAAAGGTTTCTTCATCCAATTTAGATCCTGTTTCAAATTGCAATGGTAACTTGGAATGGATTGCATTTTAGTTAACACAGGTGGTGTTTTTCTGGGCTTGTGTGGTACACATACAGAGCTGCAGGCTGGTTTTTAGTGTTTTTACATGCCAGATTCAGTGTCGTACTTGGGACTGATTTACTTACAACAGGGAGGAAAAGAGGTGCCTTAGGTGTTTGCAGTTTGCTACACAAAATTTTTTTTTAGATTAAGCCCAAATTTATGCATTTTTGAAATGAAAGTTACTAAACCACAAACCAGAAGTGTTTTGCTAGGTGTGTTTTAAACAGAAGAGCTTTAAAAATGTAAGGGCTACAAGATATTTTTGACCAAGTTTACCCATTGGTGGTGGTAGAAAAATCTAAGCATAAAACCCTGGTGTTTGAACTGTATTTTTTTCTCCTCCTATCTCCTAAATATGTTTTCTGTCTTATGCTCAGAATGGGGGGAGGAATCAAGCAAAACAATTTTATGTAAAGAATGAGTTACATGATCTGCATATGACTATTTAGATTTCAACTTTGCAGGAAAATACTGTAGAAAATCCCAGTAAGTCATTTTCTCTTATTACCTCAGTTTCCTGATCTCTCCCTACTCTTTTGAAAGAATTACAAGTGGAATAAAGGCATTTGCGGCAACATGAATGGACCTAGAGATCATCATACTAAGTGAAGTAAATTAGAAAGAGAAAGACAAATACCATATGATATCACTTATATATGGAATCTAAAATACGACACAAATAAACTTATCTACAAAACAGAAACAGATTCACAGACATAGAGAATAGACTTGTATTTACCAAGGGCCAGGAATGGGGGGGTGGGGGAAGGATTGGGAGGTTGGGATTAGCAGATACAAACTACATAGAGAGTGGATAAACAACCAGGTCCTACTGTATAGCACAGGGAAATATACTCAATATCTTGTGATAAACCACAATGGAAAAGAATATGAAAAAGTGTATATAGGTATAACTGAGTCACTCTGCTCTACAGCAGAAATTAACACAACATTGTTAATCAACTATACATCAATAAAATTATTAAAAAAGGATTGCAATGCAGACAAGTAGAGTCAATTTGTATCGATTTAACAAAAAAATGAGGGCTGTGCAGATTTACAGTGGTGTTTTGTTCATTATTTATTTGTAGTATGCAGAATCTGGGGGGCGTGAGAATACAATAATTTGTTCATGGAATGAGGTCGGAACTTGGAAGTATCACTGGGATAAATTGTTGAAATGAAAATGGTATCCAGATGCCTGGCAAAAGGGCCAGGTGAGGAATTAAAGAAAAAGGGGATGACACAAGGTAGGATTTTGAAACCAGGAATGTGGCAGTTGGAAGTTTATTCAGCAAGTTTATAGGAAGCACCTTCTATGAGTTAGGCACTGTCCGAGGCACAGGGGAGACACAGGAATATGGCATGATTTCTGCCATGAAGAACTTCATTTTCTAATGAGAGAGGAACAATAACAGTGCAAGGTGAACATAATGGAAATGGAGACAATTCTAAACTGCTCTCCAAGCCTAGGGAATTGAGAAACCCCATGGACAAATACCCCCAACAGATAAGGGGCACTGGGAATCGTTCTGGAGTTTCCTACCTTCATTTTCAGGAGTTTATGTATAACTAGAACTACTTCACTATTTGGTGATCGGAACAATTGTAGTCTTTGAAGATGAGCAAAAAGCAGGGAGTATCTGTGGAGCTGGGAGATGAGGGTTATAGGGGAAGGTAGAATTCAGAGAAGGGAGACAGGGCAGTGAAAGTGGGATAGGGATTTCTTCCCTAGAACTTTCCCTTGTCCCCTCTGCCTTCTTTCTGAACTCTTCCTAGTGTACAGAACCTTACGCAACCTGGAATTTAGCTTGAGAAAGACTAGAGATGTTGGCTTTGGCAAGTAAGGGATTATATTATAGTTCCCAGAGAAATAGAATCAGTAGGATGGATAGGTATAGATGTAGATATATAGATATACAGACTTACTATAGGAATTGCCTCTCACAATTATGGAGGCTGAGAAGTTCCACGATCTGCTGTACACAAGCCGGAGAACAAGGAAAGACGGTAGTGTAATTCAGACAGAATCCAAAGGCCCAAGAACCAGGAACACAGTGTCTGAGGACAGGAGAAGATGGATATTGTACCTCAGCCAGAGAGTTCACATTCACCCTTCTCCACCTTTTTGTTCTATTCTGGCCCTCAATGGATTGGATGATGACTACCCACATAAGTGAGGGTGGATTTTTCCCCAGTCTACTGATTCAAATGCTAATCTCTTCCAAATACACTCTCACAGACACACTCAGAACTAATATTTTACCAGCCATCTGGGCATCACTTACCCCAGTTGAGTTGACACATAAAATTAATCATCACGGAGATATACAATCTTGATCTGAACAGAAAGAGGGGTGATGGTAGAATTTCAGGTTGAGATAAGGACTCCTTTTCCTTCCTCCGTTTTCTCATCACCACTCTCCCATGAAGGTTACCAATGGGAGGAACACCGTGGGAGGAACAACAGAGTCCAAGTCATGATAAGGAGCAGCCAGAAAAGGGCAGAAGGATGGCTTCAGTCAAGGAAGAAGAGGTGGGTTGAGTCTCCAGTGGTTAAGGAAGTTAAGTTATAGCAAGAGAAGGAGAAAAACCATATGATCATCTCAATAGATGCAGAGAAAGCTTTCGACGAAATTCAACACCCATTTATGATAAAAACCCTGCAGAAAGTAGGCATAGAGGGAACTTTCCTCAACATAATAAAGGCCATATATGACAAACCCACAGCCAACATTGTCCTCAATGGTGAAAAACTGAAACCATTTCCACTAAGATCAGGAACAAGACAAGGTTGCCCACTCTCACCACTCTTATTCAACATAGTTTTGGAAGTTTTAGCCACATCAATCTGAGAAGAAAAAGAAATAAAAGGAATCCAAATCAGAAAAGAAGTAAAGCTGTCACTGTTTGCAGATGACATGATACTCTACATAAGGAATCCTAAAGATGCTACCAGAAAACTACTAGAGCTAATCAATGAATTTGGTAAAGTAGCAGGATGCAAAATTAATGCACACAAATCTCTTGCATTCCTATACACTAATGATGAAGAATCTGAAAGTGAAATTAAGAAAACAGTCCCATTTACCATTGCAACAAAAATAATAAAATATCTAGGAATAAACCTACCTATGGAGGCAAAAGACCTGTATGCAGAAAATTATAAGACACTGATGAAAGAAATTAAAGATGATACAAATAGATGGAGAGATATACACGTTCTTGGATTGGAAGAATCAATATTGTGAAAATGACTCTACTACCCAAAGCAATCTACAGTTTCAATGCAGTCCCTATCAAACTACCACTGGCATTTTTCACAGAACTAGAACAAAAAGTTTCACAATTTGTGTGGAAACACAAAAGACCCCAAATAGCCAAAGCAATCTTGAGAACAAAAAATGGAGCTGGAGGAATCAGGCTCCCTGACTTCAAACTATACTACAAAGCTACAGTAATCAAGACAGTATGGTACTGGCACAAAAATAGAAATATAGGTCAATGGAACAGGATAGAAAGCCCAGAGATAAACCCATGCACATATGGTCACCTTATCTTTGATAAAGGAGGCAAGAATATACAGTGGAGAAAAGACAGCCTCTTCAATAAGTGGTGTTGGAAAAACTGGATTGGTACATGTAAAAGTAAATTAGAACACTCCCGAACACCATACACAAAAATAAACTCAAAATGGATTAAAGACCTAGATGTAAGGCCAGAGAGTATAAAACTCTTAGAGGAAAACATAGGCAGAACACTCTATGACATAAATCACAGCAAGATCCTTTTTGACCCACGTCCTAGAGAAATGGGAATAAAAACAAAATAAATGGGACCTAATGAAACTTAAAAGCATTTGCACAGCAAAGGAAACCATAAACAAGACCAAAAGACAACCCTCAGAATGGGAGAAAATATTTGCCAATGAAGCAACTGACAAAGGATTAATCTCCAAGATTTACAAGCAGGTCATGCAGCTCAATAAAAAAAAAAAACCCAATCCAAAAATGGGCAGAAGACCTAAATAGACATTTCTCCAAAGAAGATACACAGATTGCCAACAAACACATGAAAGAATTCTAAACATTATTAATCATTAGAGAAATGCAAATCAAAACTACAATGAGATAGCATCTCACACTGGTCAGAATGGCCATCATCAAAAAATCTAGAAACATTAAATGCTGGAGAGGGTGTGGAGAAAAGGGAACCCTCTTGCACTGTTGGTGGGAATGTAAATTGATACGGCCACTATGGAGAACAGTATGGAGGTTCCTTAAAAGACTAAAAATAGAACTACCATATGACCCCACAATCCCAACACTGGGCATAAACCCTGAGAAAACCATAATTCAAAAAGGGTCATGTACCAAAATGTTCATTGCATCTCTATTTACAATAGCCAGGACATGGAAGCAACCTAAGTCTCCAGCATCGGATGAATGGATAAAGAAGATGTGCCACATATATACAATGGAATATTACTCAGCCATAAATAGAAACAAAATTGAGATATTTGCAGTGAGGTGGATGGACCTAGAGTCTGTCATACAGAGTGAAGTAAGTCAGAAAGAGAAAAACGAATACTGTATGCTAACACATATATATGGAATCTAAGAAAAAAAAAGGCTCATGAAAAACCTAAGAGTAAGATGGGAATAAAGACATAGACCTACTAGAGAATGGACTTGAGGATATGGGGAGGGGGGAAGGGTAAGCTGTGACAAAGTGAGAGAGTGGCATGGACATATATACACTACCAAATGTAAAGTAGATAGCTAGTGGGAAGCAGCCACATAACACAGGGAGATCAGCTCGGTGAATTGTGACCACCTAGAGGAGTGGGATAGGGAGGGTGGGAGAGAGGGAGACGCAAGAGGGAAGAGATATGGGAACATATGTATATGTATAACTGATTCACTTTGTTATAAAGCAGAAACTAACACACCATTGTAAAGCAATTATACTCCAATAAAGATGTGAAATAAAATACAATAAAAATAAAATGAAAACAAAACCAAAAACAAACAAACAAACAAAGTTATAGAAATAGACTGCCTTGAAAAGGAGAGGATTCTTTTTGACAGCAAAGGGAGGGGGAAGGAGAGGAGTAAGGGTAGGGGAGGAAATGGGAATTTCAACAGTCATCTTTAAATAAAACTGAGCAAGAGGTGACTATGGTATGAGAGAGATTTTTATAACATGATATTTCTCTATGGTTGGTGTAAATAATCTTAGCTGGAGGCAGCAGTATTCAGAACAAAAGCATATATGTTTATTTTAAACAGCTTTATTAAGGCATAATTTTCATTCCATACAATTCACTCATTTAAAGGGTATAATGAAATGTTTTTTTCAGTTTATTCACAGAGTAGTGCAGCCATCATCAAAATTTATTTTTCATATTAGCATGGATATATTTCTATATATCCACCTCATTTTACCTTGTACAAATAGTCTCTATTTCTGTGACCTTTCACTCTCATGGTATCATCTTAGCATGTAAGGATTAAAGGAAAACTTTGTAATCCTATACTTGATAATAACCTAAGATCTTAACAAACTACCAGAAAGCAAAGGATCTTGTTGAGGTGAACTGTTTTGTTTAGAAGCAGACAAAGCAGAAAAATTGAATTGTATTATGAGAAGTATGGCATTGTCTATTTTAATTGAATGATACGTATTTCACAATTATGATTATAGTATCTGAACTATCCTTACAATCTACATGGAACAAAGAATATATAGGTTTAGGTAAATAGCTATATCTGGATATGTAAATGTTCAGTTACTAGATTTTGAAGTTGAAAGAATGAGCACGAATGCATAAGGGACTCATTTCATTTAATATTTTTCTGGTCGTGACATGTGATTCTTGGGACTTTCTTCCAGAGCAGAAAATCACTTCAACCAGAGCTGTGGGCTTGGCTAGGCTCCGCGGGGATGAGAAACACAGGAAAGAAGAAAAGACAGATCATAACAGATAAACGGGAACTGACAGCACTGCCCAAGAGTCTCAATGTAGCTTAGATGAAATGACACACCGTAAATTAAACCCTGTGATTCCTGTAAAAAATCTGACATATAAAGTTGACTGAATTGGGAAAAAAACTGGGTTAAGTCAAAGCGTATTTCTGTAGAAGTCAGGGCTGCCTTCAGTTTCAGGTTTTCCTTCTTACACTGTGCTGGTTTCATATTAACAATAATGGGAGTTGTTTCCTTATCAAGTTACCAAGGGCCTGTAAGCCTGGGATTGGAGTCCTGGGGGCCCGAGGATGGTCAGTAGTTGAGCACGGTGGCCACATCTGCCATGAACGGTGGTATCACTGTTTACTACTTTTCCACCCCTCCATGTGGTAGGATTATGCTTACTCATCCCACTGACATTTGGCTTAGCCATGTAGCTTGTTTTGGCTACTGGAATATATGTGGCCCTGGTATTGCAACTTCTGGAAAGAAGCTTTAAGAGCCCTGACATGGGTTTGACGTTGCTTTTTTTTTTTTTTTTTTTGGTCTCTCTGCCATGGGAACAGCTGTGCATAAGATAGAGATTTTTTGATATTGCTTTTCCTTTATCCTAGACTTCAGACTGTATGAGGAGCACAGCACTGCTAACCAGCAGTCAACATGTAATATGAGAGAGAAATTGCCTTGTTTTGTAAGTCATCGAGAGCGATTTTCATTGTTACTGCCACATAATCTAACGAAAACCGACTAATACACCTCACATTCATAGTATAGAAACAAGGAAGTCAAGTGCAATGTGAGGAATATATTGGGTCCAGAGATGGTAACCAAAACTATTTGGTTAGGAGCTGGGCAAACTGGAAAAGAGCAGGGAATCAGAACAAAGGTGGAAGCAAAGCCAGGGGTCCCTTGATAGTTTCTGTGATCATAGATGAAATTATCAAGACTTACTTATTTGTGTTTGCTTATGTCTTTAGCTGCAGTGTTATCTGGTAGGTGAGCTGATCATTTTCAAACTAACCCCATTTCCATCTAATATTTCACTTTCTCTCAGAAATTCCTAGAAACTGCAATAAATTCAATACTCCCAGAAGCAGTTGCTCCAGAGCAGAGATAGGTTTATGGCAAAACCATTCTAAATAAATTAATCTCTACTTGGCCTCTTCTGTCCCATTTTGAGAGTGGCTGGCTCAAACAGGTCAGGAATATATCACTGCAGCTTATATTAAGAGGTTCTTGAGTGGACAAGAATCAGGAATATTGACTACAAGGGAAAGATGTGTGAGGGCTGTGCTGTATCCTTAAATTCACTTACACCAGCATGGAAACTGCCACTCATTCCCTGTAGACATCCATCCCTGGGGACTTCGTCACTGGGATGAGAAAGATAAATGCACAGTGAGTCTTCTGCCGATGTCTTGTGATGGGTAGAACTAGACTGATGATCACAGTTTGTTATTATTTCTTATGGTTGGAGTGTGTGTGTGTGTGTATGTGTGTGTGTGCGTGTGTGTGTGAATGCAACATTATTTTCTAGAATTTTGTTATTATAACCCTAAATGTCATCAGAAGGATGCTATACCTCTAGCAGGCTAATTTAGAGAACATCAAAGGACATAGTCTCTGACTTTAATAAGATCTTATACATAGACAAAACTTAGCAGACAGCCACATTCAAGCTTATTGTTTTCAGTTTAAAGAAATTTCTTATCTGAAATATTTCATTTTGTCTCACACAAATTGAAAAAAATTTTTAAATAAGAGAAATCACCTATTAACTATTATTTCTCAGACTGTAAAATCCAAAATCAGATTTAATATAAATAATGAATACTTATATATATATATAAGCTATTAAATTTTAACAGAAATTAAACTCTAAGAAAGGCCGGTTAATTTTTAAATGCTTCAGTTAATTTTTAAATGACATCATTATCTCTTCACTCCCTCACACTGCTTTTAATTATTCCCCTTTGAATTGAAGACATTGGCTATAATTAATTTTTTGAAAAGATGTTATGTGGGAAATAGAAAACATCAATGTATAACTTTTGCATCGGGTCTGTTCAAGGTGTAATTAATTTTCATAAGACATAATAAGGAAATTTAATGAAAGGCAATTCTTACTTTATTCCCACTTTAATCCCAAAGGAAATCCGGATGTTAGGAACTTACTATTTTCTTGCTTTCACAGAGTATTCAGAGATTTTTATTAGGGGAAAAAATGAATCTTTCATGCCAAAAAATATTCCATAGTGTATTACAACAATGACTATTACTGGACCCCCAATTTAGAGACATTCAGAGAGCATCTGGACATATCACACTCCCAAGTACATCTTTGCCATACTTTTTCTTGAGGCTTATATTTTTTTGCTACCATAAATGATTACACTCTGTGCTTAAAGAGTACATTAAAGAAGGGAAATGTGTTGGTCTGATCTGTTTGAGGCAAATGATTTCAAATATTCCTGACTTGTTGATGCACAGTGAACCCTCACCATTTGAATGATCCCTCCAGGGAACTTGTCAATCCTCAGATTCTTGAATACCTATTTAGCATATGATTTCCTCTGTAAAACAAATAAATGATAACAGAGAGAGAACAATAACACTGTGTTGAATGTGCCTCCAGCCTTGAAGTACTTGTAATAATAATCCATGTCTCAGCAAAATGACAAACTGACTATGTATCCTGGAACTTTGCGGTTACTCCTGTAATGTAAGCTATGAATGTTAAATCTACAATGCCAAGAGTCTACTTTATTTTTCTGTAAAAATGCATATAACTGCCTGGTAGATATTTTGTGTTCAAATAGAAATTTTGGCGCTGGAAAGTGTAGGTAAGAGCTTTACATTCCTGGAATGTAATACAATGTTTCCATCAGATAGTAGGGATGGGCAGTAATTTAAAAAGATCAGTTCAGGATGGGACCTGAACAGTGTTCCGTGATTTTGCCTTTTAACTAAGACAAATAACTTGCAGTACTGAATATTTAGATTAAATATTTTATAAATGCATACATTTTCATAATACTAGTAGTATAAGCTTATAACCCAAAACTTAAAAAATTCTCCCAAGTCAATAACACTGCAACTGTTCTCAGGTTGGATTATTTCCTTTTGTCTTTTTCTTTAGGCAGAAATAATTTATTTTAAATCTAAGGTGTTTATATTAATATAGCTACATGTACATAGTATTTACTGATGTTTTATCACCAAGATAGATTGTATAATTAAATTTATCTTAGAGAAGAAGAGACTAAGATACAAGCTACTATGTATGAAATAGATAAGCAACAAGGATATATTGTATAGCATAGAGAATTATAGTCATTATCTTTTAATAACTTTTAAAGGAGTATAATCGGTAAAAATATTGAATTGCTATGCTGTGCACCTGAAACTAATATAATATTGTAAAAACTATACATCAATTAAAAAAAGAGTAGTTACCCTATTTGGTCTAATGAATATAGCCAGTAAGAAGTAGAGTTGGTAATTTGAACCTAAATCTTTCTAATATCAGTCTCCTATGCTTCCCTTTATATCTAAGCTTAGTGAAACAATATATCTAAGCTAGGAAACAGAAAATAAGCAAAAATACATTTGTTTTCTTAATAGGTTGAATATAACAGGAACATGCAATGACACCACTAACCATATCAACAACAAAGCTTATTGAGAGCTTGTAGTTGCTTACAGTTCGGCATACTCTCAGAGATAATTTCCTGAGCAAAGATAAATCCATTCTCTCCTGCACATTTTCCTCCTCCTCTTTCTTTCTCCCTTCTCCTTCCGCTCCTCCACTGTCCATCTTTTCCTTGGTCTCTCTCTTTATTCCCTGGATTCTCTCTACATTCTTTCTCTCTGTTCTCTCTCTCATGCAGATTTTTTAGTGTGTCTCCTCTGTCTCTTTCTCACTCTCTTATTTTTATTTTTCCCTTTCTATCTCTTTGCCATTATTTTAAGGCTGATGCTAAAAAAAACAACAAAAAAAGACAAAAAATCCATGTGACCTAGGTTATGTGATCATTAAAGTTTCTAGACAAAACAAATATAGAACAGGCTATTGAATGATTTTTTAAAAAATATATAGAGACCCATGCCTCTGAGGTCAGAAAAATTGGAAATAATATGATTTTAAAATGTAAGCTTTGTTTTCAGGTTGAACTGTATGAATTACAGTTTTATGGATCATAAAGATCAAATAGTGCTTATTGTTGTTCAACCTAGTATTATTTCTTGATCTTTGAGTGTTTGTGAAGAATTTACTGACTGCCTTCTAAGGTGCAGCATATATTTTAGTTTCTAAAGATATTCAGAGGATTTGGAGGAGCCACAGTACAATAACCTTAATCAGAATTTGTCTCCCTGCTGTCATTAGTTGTCGTAGTTCAGTTTCATAGTAGCATTTATCATGTTCCTTTAAAAAAAATCAGCCATTATATCTCACTAGGAGCATAGTAAAATATTAATTTCTATCTTCTAATTGTCACATTTCTGAGAAAAATAACTATGAAAACAGCCAAGAGTCAATAACAGACTCATTTCTGTAATTATTCCTTATTTCATCCCAGAGTAACTTAATAGACATAAATCAAATATCTATAGAGAGATGGGATTGGTGTTCTAGAAGAGGGTCAGGATTGCAGAAGTATGTTTAGTTAGGCTCAAAGATGACAGTTCCCAACTAAGGGTACCACTTTCTATTTCCCTCCACCACACACACACACACACACACACACACACGCACACACTACACATACATATCTTTCATTCCTAATCTCTGCCCTAAGGTAACTTGAATTTTGTTGGAGGATATAGACAGTAATCAAGCAAAGTATAGGTAAGTAAGATAATTAAAGGACTGTGATAAGTAGTTCTGTAAAAGAGTAAACATTTGAGAGTGATAGAGTAACTTAGGGAAGCCATTTTTTTTTAATAGAATGGCCAAGAACTGCCTTTCTGGAAAACATTCTTGAAACCTCAAAGATGAGAAATAATGCACTCCAAGAAGAGTTTGGAGAGTATTTCAGACTCAAGGAACTAACTGTACATGTCCAAACTCAGAGGTGGGAGGGAGCTAGCCAGGTACTAAGTGCAATAACCTCATGAGTGTTGTTAGATCTCAGTAAGTGGGAAAATATATGAGATGAAGGTGGAGAGATAGGCATGAACCCAATACTTCTTTTTCTAGAGATGTTATCCACATCTTATCATGCATATTAAACTGCACCCGTAACCCTAACTAAATATAACTTTTCCACAACTAATTGTGTTGTATTGCTAGTTGACATGGCAATCTTAGACTTTAAAATAAACATGAATTAATTTTTATTTTGTGGATTTAAAAAGATTTTTTTGCATCAATGATTAATTTCCTTACGTCCCAAACATTGTGGCACATCCTTGAAAGGTTCCCAGGATCTGGCTGCAGCTTTAGCATCTGTTGGATAAAATTGCCTTGTTGAGTAAAACAGTGGATTGGAGAGAGGCAAGAGGCAAGGATGTCAGCAAAGGTGCCCTTGCCACCTCAGAGAAGATTGGGCCTCAGGTTATGGTGATGGAGTACAGATGGAAATATGGGAGCAGGTCAGAGACACATTTTAGTGGTTGAACTTACAAGTTTGGTAAGAGCTGATATATAAGGAAATGAGTGAAAGAAATGAGTGAAAGGTTCCTATAAGATTCTTAGCTTGAGCAACTGGGAGAATAATAAAGTCATTTACTGAGATAGGGAAGATTGTATAAACCAGTATTTCTTAAATCTTTGGCCTCAAGACCTCTTTGAATGTTAAAAATTATTGAGGATACCCAGAGCTTTTGTGTGAATAATATATATCAATATTTACCATATTCAAAATTAAAACTGAGAAATTTTATAAATATTGATTCATTTAAAATATAACTAGTAAATATTCACATGTGAAATAATATATTTTATAAAAACAACTCTATTTTCTAAAGCAAGAAAAAGTCACGATAAGAATGGTATTGTTTTATATTTTTTTCAATCTCTTTAATGTCTGACCTAATGGAATATAGTTGGATTCACATATCTATTTCTGCATCAGTCTGATGTGATATCACACGTCCTGTAGCTTTTGGAAAGCATCACTGTGTATTTATGAGAGAGTGGTTGTGAAAAGGCAAAGAGTGTCTTAGCATAATTATGAGACTAGTTTTGACCTTGTGAATCCCTAGGGTCCCTGGACCACACATACCTCTGACTTAAGATAATTGGTGACTCTCAAACTTCTTTTCTCCCGTTCTCACTTTACTTCTTTTCTTCTGAAGATAAATAGTTTTATACAACTTTGTTTCTTTGCTCTTCTCCCAACCTTGAACTGCCCTTATAGGAAATTCTAGTACATTCATATCTAAATCTAGATAGCTTTTCTGGAAATCCTACCCCCTAATTCTCATTTCCCTACCCACCATTCACTGGGCTTATAGAAATTTATAACCTTACATTTGGTTTTCCTAACTCATCCTTATTTACTATTTTATGACTGAAGGAGAATATTTCATAGGACCAAAGGAGGCAGGCTCTACTGTCTGTCTCCAAACTTGATTGTCAGCATGGAAGCCAGTTTGGCACTATACCCCTGGACATCTCCCATTATCTCAACTTCATTTCTAATAGTTACTTTGCTCTGTTAATGGAACTAGTTCTGTTCAGGAAGGGTAGACTGGCAACTATGAAATGTTTTTAACCAGGAAATCAAACTACATTTTCAGATATTTGATTTTGTTCTTGGCAGACTGAATGTTCTGTACACTTAGATGCATGACTTTATAATATTCAGTCTCTTGAGAAAGCATCCTTTTATGTTATAGCTCTTGGCTTGAACAAACAGAATAAACACAGCATAGGAAAGAACAGGGGGTATATTTATGAAACCTGATCTCACAGTTCAAAAACATCTACTAACACATACAACTGCAGAAAGTACGCTTTTCTCTCAAAGGATAATTTTGACCTGTAATGGAGATCTGGTCTTCTGGGACTAAACTATAGAATGGCACAAACTTCCCCAGTGTTAAAGTGCTAGTCAGAAAGTTGCTTTTTCCTGCATGTTAAAGGGGATTGCTGTGTGTTAGGAGAGTCCATTCACTTAAAGGATGAGCATTTTATCCTAATTATATCTGTTTTCATCAAATAGGAATACATCCTAAAATAATTATATGAGTGAGGAAATCTTCGTTAAAATTGTTACTAAATATGAAGTTAAAATAAGAAGGTTTAGATTATCAGAGAATTGACATGTACTATCCTCTTACCACATGCCAGGACTTGGCACTCAAGAATCCTTGCTTTTCAGTTTGTTCATTTCTCATTTACTTCAGTTGTGATCATTCCTGCCCTGGCCCAGTGTGTTTGGGTTATCTTACAGAGAAGACATTCTTCATTCAGGGTACCTATTCACTCACTCAATAAATCAATTAATCCAATATCTATTGAGCATCTGCTCTATTCAGGTTCTGGAAAGACAAAAATGAAAAAGAGTTGGTCTCTGCCATCAAAGGGGTCATGAGCTGATAGGGAAAAGAGTCGTAGGAGATGTAAAGCAAAGAGTGTGATAAGTGAAGACTGCAGATGGCAGAAATCTGACTCTTCTAAGCAAGACAGTCTCTATAGGAGTAGATAACATTTTAGTTGGGCCTTGATATATTAGCAGGGTTTCAGGGGGTGAGAAAGGAGAATGGAAGGAGAGATGAGAACGACCCAGAAAAGAGAATATTTTACATGGAAAAGATAGTGTTAACAAACTGGACAGGTAAAATAGGCCTCATGTGTTCAGCAGCCAGCTCTGAACCCCTTCTCCATAGACTTTAAGACATTAAAAAATTAAATACATATTATATGTTTGTTAAAGCTGGTAGGATATAAAATAATCATTCATGTGTTCCTTCTCATTCATGCAAACAGGTTTCTAAAGTACTTCTTGATAGGAATATTTAACTTGACTAACTTGTTAACTCTGAAAAATAAGGGTAGCTGGATTAAGTAAGCTTGTGGAGGCCTCGTCAATATTTCTATCTTTGATAAAATTCAGCAATAACCATCTTACATACGTCAGGAAAGACCATGTGTTAACATTTTGCATAGTATGTATTATCAATTTCCACTAAATATCTCTTCCTGGAAGAAACTTGGTAGAAGAGCCCACCTACCAAGTTTCAGTAAGATTTCTGTAAACTCTTCTTGCTTTGGGGCAGATAATATATAAGCCAAGAATCATTTGTTTCCTAAATCTAGTTCTCTTTCCAAATGTTCAAGGGCTTTTTGAGTTTATGACTCCAGAAATATCAACTCTCACCTGGCCAGTCCCGCCTCCTGCCTGTTTTTATCACCTCCTTCTGTAGAAAGCAGGTCTCAGGCCTAGATTTGCTTTCACTTCTTTTCTTGAGCCTTCACTGTAAAAATTCTATCCCTACTCTGCTGTGCCTAACTTTATTCATTCATTCACTCACAAATATTTACTGAGCATATATTCATTTATTAGAGACTGTATCAGGTACCAGAAATAAAACAGTGAACAAGGTCAGACATGATTTCTTCTCTTTTTCTAATTCAGTATGAGACAACTGTCAAGTAATTCACCTATACTGGACCCACATTCTCCAATTTGTCAAAAAGTGAAATAGATGTAAAGTGCAATGTTCTTGAATTTTCTCTTAGATCAATGGCAGTTTGAGAAGAATAATACAGAAAAACATAAAAACCTACAAGACCATTTATTGTAGAAGAGGAGGAATGAAGTCAGTGTAGAAGGCAGGACAGTACTGAAATCATCAGTCTTTAAAAGCACTTTGCTGTTTATTATCATGGTTGTTGGACAACTTTTCAAAATGGTTAAAATAATCTTTATTAGGATTCAGTTTGCAAACATCAAGTCAGTTTAACACATTTGAATTTGGAAATATAATAGGATTTCAATATAAGAAGTTCTGTGTATTGTTCTAAAATAGTTACATAACAACAGTTAAACCTTCCTGGCATCTCTCCTTGAAAATTCACATTAACAATTACCATAGTAACAGACTCTCTAAACTTTCACATGAAGTGTATGCACTTAAATATCTCGAGTATTATGAATACAAGATGATGAGTTTTGAAAGATTCTTGTTTTGGGGCTCAGTTTCTGTTGTTTGTTGTGTCATTCCAATCATTTATTAAAAACAGCCTAAATGGTATAGTCTTTAATTCCAAACATTTTGCCAAATTCCATCTAAATTTAAACCTAACTCTTAATCCTGTTAGTGTTGAATTATTTTTCTTTATCTTCCTGATCAATTAATCAGCAGTCATCTACCATATACCCAGTACTGGAGTAAGCACACCGAAGGATACAGGAGAAATAGGAATACAAAAAGTTCTACATTAAGGAGCTTAAAAATGTACATGTTAAGCTAGTACAAAATGAACCGTAAATTATGAAATACAATTTGTGAGCAATAGAAAGAAGGGGCACCCGTGAACACTGGGTAAGGCAGGCCTTGAAGTGGGCCTGTAAGTATAAAACAAATGTTTGAGGATGGCGATCTCTCATTGCTATTTCCACCTTTTCCATTTAAGACAAGGATACTAATAAGTATCCTTGTCTTAAATGGAAAAGGGCTTTCTCGCTATTCTTTCTTATATCCTATTGCTGAACCTTAATTTTGCCCATTTATTTCCAGAGTTCCACATCTTAATTATTTTCTTCCAAGCTCTGTAAAACCATGGAAAAATAATACAGACAGTGAACGCTCAACATCTCCCAGATATTTTTTAAGGTTACACGTTTATACTTGTACATTGACTGCGGCAAAGAATTTGAAAGCTTTGCTTTAAAAGTGGAGAATTCAGAAATATTTGGATAGAAATACTACTTGGACATCTCAATTTTCTTCTCTCTCTCTCTGTCTCTCTCTCTCTGTCTCTCTCTGTCTCTCTCTCTCTCTCTCTCAGATTAGGTTTCTTTACATGTTATCTAACATGTAAAACAGTTTTTAACTGCTACAGATGATTGGCAAGGATGACAAACCTAACCTTGAATGGGTATCAAACTTAGATTAGAGCCTGTGGTCTCTGTGAAGGACTGTAAAGGATTCTCTGCAGATTATCCAAGGGAATCTGGGATTACTCAGTGGATCATGGGGGTGTTATTTATAGGAGACCTTCTAAAAGGAACTGTAAAGGGAGGTTTTGGAATCACAGATCCCTGATTCTAGGAATAAGAACCCCTATACAAAGGAGGGTGATGTATGGCAGAAAATGAGGGGTTCCAAATATTGAAAGATGCATACCCTAAGGCACATGCCTGCTTCATCATGTCAGATTGGGTTGAACTGGCCTCATATTACAGTCCAGAATAGAGCTGTACCATAGCATTCCATCTCTGCTTTGGGGGAAGAAGTTTGGGTTTCCAACAGATTTAGTTATAAATATGAAAAATACTAAGTTGTTTGTGCTTGTGGATGTGAAAAAACAAAAACAAAAAAAGCCAACTGTTAACACTTAAAGGCCAACTCATCCAGAGCTGGTGCATTCTCTCTGGCATCAAAAAAGATGGTCTCCTTCTGTGGCCATGGGTATAAGAGAGAGATTGGACAGCCTGGTAAAAAGATAATTAGAATAAAATGTAATAGGTCCTCTAAGCAGAGCATGTCAGTGCTAATGGGAAGAGTGATTACTCTGTGAGTAGGATATGGTGAAATCTTGACTCAGGCAGTCAGTGCTGCTTGGACTAGAGTTCTCTGGGTAGAGAGGGGAGAAATAATGTGGAGGAACACTGGTAGGTCATGGCTGGATCAGTATACCCACAGGGAAACTTTTGTCTTTTTAATAATTATATGGGATATAGCTAAAATTATTTTTTTGTGAAGCAATATGAGCCAGTGGCTTATTTTCTGGAAAATTCCTGTGTGGGGGGTGGGTGTGGGGGGATGTTCATATCATCCCAAGACACCCCACTAGGGAAGATCAGTAAAGTTCTGTGGTTCTTTTGAAACGATAAGACAAAATATATGCTTCATAAAATAATATACTCTATCAGCTCTGGAATTATTGAATTAAGTTGGACCATTGGGCTAAATTCCAAATAACATTTGTTTTGTCTTTGTTTCAATAAGAAATAATTAGAACAAGAGGTATGAGATATTTACAAAAAAATTATGGAAAGCTGCATAGGTAAAGAAAACATCAGCAATGAAGTATTAAGTGCAGGGAAACATGCATTTATTTTCATTATTTCAGATAAATAGGAAAGGAAACGCTAATAAGAATGGGTTTCCTTTTTAACACCTTGACAACTCCAACTGCTTTTCTTTATTGATATTAATTTACCACTAAATCAAAAATAATTTCCAAAAAATCAAATTTAAGTTAACTAAAAGCTTTTCAGTTAACATGAAAAAGTCAAAGAGTACTGAAATTAAACTTGAGAAAAAAAGTAAAAAGCATAACATGCAATAAGCCAAATAAGAAAGAAATGTCATGAGACCTCCCTTTTCTTTTATAGACTCCTTTCAAGTCTGGTGCTCCGAAATTTTCTTAAACATTTTTTAACCTATTTATGTGGAACAGAAGAGTAAAATAATGAATGTAAAGTTAAAGTTTACATTAAGGCTGAAGTTATTCTCACTGTTTGGGTAACCTGTAGAAGGAGCAGAAACCTCCCTGGGAATGTGCCCAGGTTCTGTAATAAGGGATCACTGGGTGAAAGATAATCGTGACTCCAATTTATGGTGTTGATACCATAGTTTTCTTTTTCCTTTTTTTCTTCTCATTTAGTCATGCATGCATCCTCTTTCATTCCTCTGGATCTATCATCTATTATTGCTTTATGGGTTTCTGCTATTTCTCTTACCATTCTTGATCTCACCCCACCTCCCTTACACCAATCCATATTTATCTCTTCCTTCGAAGTTTTGATTTAGATTCCTGATGAGCATTTCTGACTGACCTGGGCTTCAGTCTGATCTCTACTGCTTACTACCCAGGCATGTTACTCACCTTCTCTATACAAATGGTTTGCTCTAAAAAATAAGAAAATTAAAATAAAATAAAAAGAAAGAAAATGGAGATGACAAAAGGTGGTTGGGAGCATTTGATTACTGTGTCCTTGCGTGAGTGTGCTTAGAACCATGTGGCATTCGTTCTGTGAAAAATTCTCTAAGTTTGTTATTGCACAATCTCTATTTTTCTATGCTGTATTAATCTTTGCACATTTCTTTTACTTTTCTGAGGAAAATTAAAATTCCCTGAAAGCTTACTTCATACGTAGGGAAATAGGAAATTGATAATTGACGCAAGTAATTGAATACATCAAGGACATATTCTTATGATTGGGTTAAGTTAAAAAACTAAACATGGCCAGTTTAGTGCTAATTTCTTTTTTTTTTAATGGCATCTGACTTCTGTAGTTTTCAGAATCCTTTATTGATATTACTTTATTAGTGATGCTAATGTATTACTGAAAGAAACCCAACACTTTCCCTTTCTTGAGAGAGAGGACCTCTCTTCCTGCATTATTGAAAGAAAGCTCCACTGTGGCCCTGGCCTCCTGCCCTTCTCAAGTTATCCCACACTCTGAGGAATGGTCATTTTCTTCATATTGTACAAACGTATGTGCACACATGAGTATGCATGTGTGTATGTGTGTGCATATGTGTTGGGGGAAGACGGCGGGTCTGTGATCTCAGTGGTTTTGGTGGGGAATAAGAAAGAAGACTTAAAACCTCCATATCACGTAAAATTATAAATTATATATCCAACCAGAGCTACTACTAAACTATCTTTAATTCATCTCCACTTTGGGGGGAGTTAAGTCCTCTTACCTGGACTGTCATATTAGCTTCTTAACAGATTTTCCTGCTTTTAGTCTTTATTTATGTGATATGTTGTATTTCACTGAGTGGCCAGGGTTGTCTTCACAAAACAAATCTGTTCATTTCAATTCTTGTATTCAAAGCCTTCTGTGACTCCCATTTGCTCTAGGATAAAACCCACCCTTCTTAGCAGGTGATTACATGTCATCCACAATCTGCTGCCACTCAAGTTTTACAGCTGTATCCTGTATTATTCTGCCTGCTTTGCCCCCAGCCCACTCATCTAGTACTACCGCTGTATCAGACTATCATCCCAGAATGAACCTCCACGACGCCCTGCCCAGTCTTTCATCAGCGCAGAAGGCAAACAAACATTTCCCTTCATGTTCATTTGTTAAAATGTTACTCATCCCTCAAGACGGAGTGAAATGTACCCTTCTCTCATCTATTCCAGGCCAGATTTGTCATTCCCTCATCTGTGGGTTTGCAGCACTCTGTTTTTATCTGTATTATAACAATGGGGATTTTTATCCTGGATTTTATGGAAGAGTTCTGATTCCCAATAATCTATCCTGTTGTCAGACAGTTTTTCACAAGATTTAATTCTGAATGTATGCTCCTGATGATTATGGAATTTATATCATGCCTGATATGTCTAAAGTATATACAAACCTGATTTTCTACCTCCTTAGTTTTATCTTTCTGGAAAAAGGCAGTGTACAAATGAATCGTTATTGATAAACCAAATACTCTGCTTTTCCCTTCCCATCTGCCAAATGTAATCTCCTGAATGATAAGCAAAGACCAAATATCTGTCTTTCATATTGTCTCTATCTCTGTCTGTCTGTCTCTCCCTTTCTTTCTCCCCTCTCCTACTGTCCTTGACAGCCCCTAGTCCCATTCATAACTTAATAACTAGGTGTTGAATTGAAATGAATTGATCAAATAAGAGAAAAAGCCCAGCTGCTTAACTACTCCAGTGATATGTTCCTGAGGTCCATTCTTCTGGGAAGAAGCTGGATGCTTACAGAAAGGATCAGGGAAAAGTCCTGGCCTGCAAAATGCAAGTAAATGCACTAGTGCTGAGAACAGTACTCAGCCCATGGCAAAAGTTCTTTTTTATTATTTGAAGGCGGTAATTAGGCTGTCTTCTTCTGTAGGCTAAGCATCCTCATTTGACATGATTTCCAGACCCCTTGCTCTGCTCTGTGTCTTCCTGCAGATTATTTCTGACTCACTAATGTTCTCATGAGAATAAGATAACCTCATTTGGTCACAGATTTTTGGTGTATGTGTCTAATCAACCCAGAGTCTGGTGAGAACTTAGATTGGGGGAAAAAAAGGTACTATCTTCTCTTCCCCTCATCAAAAGCTAATCTCTACCTAAAATTTAGCACTTCCTTCAATTACAAATGTAGGCAACAAACTGCAGTAGGATTAGCAATATTTGTGACTTTGTATCTAACAGAAGCCACATAGAATTTCATATCACATTATTGTTGTTAGAGATATTTGGAATTTTTATAAACTCATCTCTATTTTAAAATTAATTTTTGGTATCATTCTGTCCACTGCTAGATTATATATTAATACATCACAATATTTTTAACATTTTGATAATGAATTTTAATATAATGCCCTTTATAATAGTCTGTATTTTATTCTATGCATTTAAAACCATTATTCTGAGAAAAAGTACACTTAACCATTTTGCCAAATGGCATGGAAAAGTGTAAGAACACATGGTTCTAGTGGAATTTAGAGCATATAGATAAGAATATAACATTTACTTCCATTAATGCAGCCTTAGACTGATTTCCTTTATATTTTTAATCATTATAAAATGATATATATTCATAGCTTCATATGGTTGAGGTGTTTACAAAATGCAACATTCAAGTCTCCCAACCCTACCCACTCCCCAAAGATAACCGCTGTGATTGATTGGGGTTATTTTTCCAGATATTGGCTATATATACTCATATACTTTAAAAATATATCTCTATCTCTATGTCTGTATTTACATCTATCAATATATAAATAGATAAGATATAGTTATTGTAAGGGTGGAGAATTTTTTCATTCTTCCCTTCTAGGTTGTTGGGCTAGTCTAAGAATTACATTGACATAGGACAGATTAATAGGAGAAAAACAAATTTAATTTTGTTCATACGGGAGTCCAATAGAAATATGAGACCCAAAGGCAATAAGGCAATTGTGGCTTATATGTCATCTTGAACTAAGGAATAGAATGGGACCTGAGGCTTCAAAGGGAGGAGGGCAGTTAACAGGATGATAAGAAGAGTGCATGTTTGATAATCAGATGTTTGCCCTGGTAGGAAGGTAAGTTATCTCTGGTAATAGCTCTTTTTCTGCACCATGCCCCTTATCTAAATTCTTAAGAATTTAAGAAAGTTAAATTAAGATTAAGTTAACAGAGAGGTAAAAGTTTTTCCTGAGTCTGCTGGGTCTTGAGTGCCTTCAGCTCAAAATAATCCACATGCTAAAGTGGCACATCTTGGGGTGGCATATTCTGTTCCCCTTCATTAAATGTATTTATAAATATATTTATTGTATAAGTGTAAATATATGTATATGTGTACACTAATATATATGTTAGTATACTGTCACATACAATTTATATTATCTTATGCATACTGCTTCTGCTCTGCCTTGACTTTTATATAGCCAAGTCGTACTCTTGGCTATCATTATTCTGAATTCTTTTTCTGGAAGGTTGCCTATCTCCCCTTCATTTAGTTGTTTTTCTTGGGTTTTATCTTGTCCCTTCTTCTGGTACATAGCCCTCTGCCTTTTCATCTTGTCTATCTTTCTGTGACTGTGGTTTTTGTTCCACAGGCTGCAGGATTGTAGTTCTTCTTGCTTCTGCTGTCTGCCCTCTGGTGGATGAGGCTATCTAGGGGGCTTGTTGTGCAAGTTTCCTGATTGGGGGAAGTGGTGGTGGGTATAGCTGGGTGTTGCTCTGGTGGGCAGAGCTCAGTAAAACTTTAATCCGCTTGTCTGCTGATGGGTGTGGCTGGGTTCCCTCCCTGTTGGTTTTTTGGCCTGAGGTGACCCAACACTGGAGCCTACCCAGGCTCTTTGGTGGGGCTAATGGCGGACTCTGGGAGGGCTCACACCAAGGAGTGCTTCCCAGAACTTCTGCTGCCAGTGTCCTTGTCCTCATGGTGAGTCACAGCCACCCCCCCACCTCTGCAGGAGACCACCCAACACTAGCAGGTGGGTCTGGTTCAGTCTCCTATGGGGACACTGCTCCTTCCCCCGGGTCCCAATGCACACACTACTTTGTGTGTGCCCTCCAAGAGTGGAGCCTCTGTTTCCCCCAGTCCTGTCGAAGTCCTGCAATCAAATCCTGCTAGCCTTCAAAGTCTGATTCTCTAGGAATTCCTCCTCCCATTGCCAGGCCCCCAGGTTCGGAAGCCTGACATGGGGCCCAGAACCTTCACTCCTGTGGGTGGACTTCTGTGGTATAAGTGTTCTCCAGTTTGTGAGTCACCCACCCAGCGGTTATGGGATTTGATTTTATTGTGATTGCGCCCCTCCTGCCATCTCATTGTGGCTTCTCCTTTGTCTTTGGGTGTGGGGTATCTTTTTTGGTGACTTCCAGTGTCTTCTGTTTTTGTTTGTTGTTTTTTTTTTTTGTGGTACGCGGGCCTCTCACTGCTGTGGCCTCTCCCATTGTGGAGCACAGGCTCCGGACGCGCAGGCTCAGTGGCCATGGCCCACGGGCCCAGCTGCTCCGCGGCATGCGGGATCCTCCCGGACTGGGGCACGAACCCGTGTCCCCTGCACCGGCAGGCGGACTCCCAACCACTGCGCCACCAGGGAAGCCCCCAGTGTCTTCATTTTGATGATTGTTCAGTGAAGCCAATTTTATTATCACTGAAATATCCAGGAATAATCCAAACCAGATTTTCTTTGTGCTGGGGCATAATCAACAAAACTGAGGCTTTTGGCAGGTCTATGGTACTTTTTACAGTGTTCCTCCTGAGTTCTGCTGATTCCCACATCTACAGAACTCCCAGCAAGGGCACAGGAAAATCCTGGCTTACTGGAGCAGAGGTGTTGATTGTGATACATCCTATAGTTTTTCAATTCTGACTAGATCTTTCCTCTCTGTAGAGCAAGAGGTATAACACTCTTTTAATTTTCAAAAGGCTTTTGGTTATTATATTCAGTACAAAGATCTCACTGTGACAGCTAATATGCTGGTGATGTTAATGGCACTGGAGGTGATGGGAAAAGAAAAATCACTTCTAAGTAACCAGCAGGCAAAGCTAATATACACTGGTCTGGCCCTGTAGGTTATTCATACCCAGAGTTTGTCTTGATCGGTGAATTATTCTGATAGTTCAGTGCCCATTTTACCTTTAACCTTCTAGATATCACTGCTATCTGACTAAAGTTAGTTTCTGTTAAGGTAACCAGGTCCCCTTTCATCCCTGAAGCTTGATGGCTTAGCATAGAGCAAAATAACATTGAGACTCTTGGACTAGAAGAATCATGGGGAATGACATTAATGTATGGGTTACCTATGCCATGAAAGTCCAGCAATGCCATGTTTCAAGTTTTACTCAGAGAAGGAACCATTTACAGTAATTCTGTTCACACAAGAATAACTTTTCCAAGTTTGTCTTAGATCTTGCCCTGCTCAAATGAACAGTTTCAAAAGAGGCAGTATGTGACTACAACTTTTCACTTCTGTTTGAGTAATCTTTCTTCTACCTTCTTTCTGAGTCATCTTAGTCTTCTAGTGTCTTCATTATTTCTTAAATATTGATCTATACACCTTGTATTAGACACATCTTGGTACTTATCTCTCTCCTTCATGTTCATTACCAGTAGATTGTTAGGCAAATATACAAGGTTGCATAGAATGGATACATTTCCTTGGCAAACATGTGAAGTCAAGAGATTATCTCTAAGTTGACAAAGAAATACAGGCTGGAGAGGGAATGATAAATTAATTCTAGACCAGTTATGATTCCAGACTGTGGTATATAAGTTGGAAGGCAAGAATATTCTCCCATTTCCACTGAAGCCATACAAAGTTTTTTACCATTAAAGAGTTTTCTTTCTCTTCTCTCTTCCTCAGAGATCTACAGTGTTTCTGTTCTCTTTTACTCACTTAAGAACTTAGTCTTCCACAATATGTATTCAGATAAAATAATCAGGCAGAGCTGATTTCTGTGTATTATCTTTTATTTATTTGTCTTTTCATATTAAACTAACTTTCACACAAGTTGGATGAAACAATAGCTCTCCAGTTGAAGTTAGAAAAGGATAGCATGTCTTCAAAAATTGTTTAGCATTGTGAAATCAAAAGAGATTAACTTTGTCTAAGAGATAGAATGGGTGATAGAAATTTTCTGTGCATGGGAAAATTGCTGCTTTTAAAATTATAGTTTGAAATCATCCAAGTAGTGAAAAAAATATTTAAACCCAACATACAGGATTATAAAAATACTCTTTGAGGCCTGATGCTTGCTTTGTGATTAAAGAAATGATGCATCTCAGTGTTCTTTGTGCATGATGAAAATTAATGTACTTTTTATTTTTTCCAGCTGTTAATTCTAGAATCAGTAGAATCCATTTATAGCAGAAAAATTTTTCAATCAATTAATATTTATTTAAAACTATTGAGGCCCAATATTATAGGTAAACTGCAGTAAGAAAAATAAAAAGCATGTAAATCATGCTTGATACCCTTTGAGAGTTAACTTGTGATCCAGTGTGAAGAAATCAAGCATATGCATTTGTCAGACACCTGGAAATGATGTGTGATAATTGCTAAATAGGTAATATTAAAAACACTATAAGAGGAGAGAGCGAGAGAGAAAGAAAGAAGTTCCTCCAGGTGTTAACTCAGAATAGGAGCCACATGAGCTGGGTCTTAAACAATGGAGAAAATTTCAGCAGGGCAGGTAGAAGAGAGTTAGGACATGGGTCTGAAGCTGGCACAGAGAACATGTTACAAGTAGAAATGGAAAAGTGTACTGAATATTTGAGAAATAGCAAGCAGAACTATTTTACCATGCAGGAAGACTGATGGAGGATGGCAGTTTTCAAAGTTTTTAACCTCAAATCACCCTTTCTTAAAAGAATTTGCATATGGAAATCCTGATATTAAATTAAAAAGAAAAATAAAATAAACTGCTCTGACTGAAACAAAGAAACTCAGGAAGGCACCTTTTGGGGAAGCAAATGGAAGTTCTTGATATCAGTGTGGATTTATTAAAAATACCCTGTATCTCTTGCTTATCTCTCTGCAATTTGACTCCTGCTGGGCTGACTCTAATCTGGATTCCTGACTCATAGACTTCTGATTCCCACTCGATTTCTAGATTTCTATTAATATTAATAGATTTCTATTTCTAGATTTTTAGCACCTGGACCCCTGATTCTGATCTCCTCTATCCAGTTCCTGGGCTGTAGGTCTATTTACCTAGTCCCTAGGTCTCTCTACCTGATTCTCTTCCACTGTTTGTTCTGATGTTGCTTTTTCCTATCCATAGCTTTATCCAATTGTAGATAACCACTTTAGCAAAGAAAACCCACCCATTTTAAGAATAGTGTCATAATATAAGTAATAGGTAATAACAAAGGGATTGAGGAGACCTTGGTGGGAACAGAAAAGAAAGGACTTCTGCTTTATATTAGAGGATCAAATAGCACTTGTGATGAATTAGATAGAGTATAGGTATAGGTAGAGATAGAGAGTATAGGTAGTATAGGATGGATTAAGCATAGAGAGTGAAAGAGCTGGGACAAATACAAACTCCAGGTTTGGACAAAATAGGAAAAGAATATGCCATAATAAAATAAGTCTTAATAACTACTAATATGCATGTAGCCTTCATATTCTACAAAGCATATTCTTTTGTGTTCTCTCATTCATCCTCATAGCAAACTTTTTAGGAAGATTTTATATTCTTGTGCTACAGAAAAAAGAAAAGAGATCAAGTGCTTTGCTCAAGGTCATACTACAAGTTAGTTCAGACTACAAATTTCACACTTACCTTGACTATAGACCTGTTCTTTAATTCGTGGTAAACACACCTTATACTGTACAAAGCAATAAAGGTATTTTGCATTTGTTTTTTTACTGGGTCCTATGAAGAGGGCCACATTTACAGTGTGGCAGTTAGTCACATTTAACACAGGGTTAAGAAATGCATGGTATTCATGTCACGTAGCTTTTTCTGTACTAGTGAAAGACATCATTAATCAGTCTTCCTAGTCTTTCCTGCTGAGCCTGCATGCTGCCTCACAGTCTTTCTCAATATGTTACTCTAGGCAACCACTACTAATAAATCAGAGTTGTCTGGAAGTTGAAACTCGTTTGCCATTCTGGTACTAAAATTTTGAAATGACGTGTATGGTCTGGTACAAAACTCAATAAAATGACATGCCTTAGTTTCCAGTCCCTCAGGATAACCCCTTCCTGTTTCCACATCTGAGCCTACTATGTGGGCTTATACCTTGATCCCTGGGACTAAGCCCCTGCTTTTCACCCAACGTCTAGAAAGAGATGGTCTATCTTGTTCCCCACTTCTGAAGTTCTGTTTCATAAGCCAGTTGCTCCAGGCTAGGGTCTTGTCATGAGTTCTCCCCTATAGTCTGAGAGAATAGAGTCCACTTCCTCTTGTCCACTTTTTATGATGGGATTTCTGTATCACTTAACTGTTACTATGAAACAAACCATCCCCAAACTTTATAGTCCTGAGAGAATAAGAAGTATTGACCTTTTGTATAAATCTACAGTTTTGTAAGGTTTTTCAGGAATGGCTCCTCTGTGCTCCATGTGGTGTCAGCTGTTTTGTTATGCTTTTTTCCTGATTGCCTGTTAAGTTCAGAGTTTTAATTTCATAGCTTAATGAAGAATGGTCATACCCTGAAGTCAATACCTGCACCTTTCACTTCAGTCTCAGCTTGTTCATGCACATAGCTGAAAACATTTGCAAGGTATGGCCTAAGAAATGCTAGAAGGCCTTTAAAAAATAACAAAGAAATATTTATAGGTATTGAAGGGAGCAGAATTTGCCACCCCAACATATGCCTCTTTGTCATAAGGATTATTTTAAGCTGATTATTTTTAAAAACAACACACTCGGAAGAAGCTCTGAAAGCTGAGAAGTTACTGTTTTTGTAAGAGACATTTAGTTATAAGGGAAATCTCTGCTTGTAAGGGTGTCTCTCTCTCTGTACCAGGAAGAGAGGGAGGACTCTCATTAGATAGAAATTCTTATCAATGAAGAAGGTGCTGACTTGGATCTGCATAACAGCATGCTTTTTCACTGTGCTTTTCCTGGCAACCTCCCATAACTGGCCTCCCCCATCCCTAGTCTTTCTTTTGTCTTTAGCTGGAGATGGTTTTTAAGGTGGTGGCTTGGGCCACTTTGGGGAGTTGCTCAGTTTTGCTGGATATCTCTCATGTATACAGGAGGTATACATGTTATTAAACTTCTGTTTGTTTCTCTCCTGCTAATATTTATATTCTTAGGAGTCTCAGCCAAGAACTTAGAAGGGTAGAGGGAAAATTATTTTCTCTGCCCTACAGAATTAAGCTTCATCTTGCACACTGAGGATTCACTTTCAAGATGGATCATTCACATGGCAGGCACTCTGATGCTGTCTTCGGCAACTAATTCAGGAAGATGGTCTGAGGTCTTTAGTTTCTCTCTACATGATTCTCTCCAGGGCTGCTTAGGCTTACTCACAGCGTGGTGGGAGGCTTCCAAAATCAAATGTGCCAAGAGTACACGACACTCTTTGGATCCAGTCTCAGAACCACTTGAGCCATAATCTGTTGGTCAAAGCAGTCACAGGGGCCCACACAGGTTCAGGAGATGGGACTTAGTCTCTACCTCTTGACGGAGAGTAACAAGAGTTTTAGAAGAACTAGATATCTGGAGATACTGCTGTGTTAATCTTTGGAAAATGCAGTCTGTTGCACTCTATTGCCTTTGCCTGTTTAGTCACTGTCATATTACTTTGCCCACCTTTTGAGATGTTGATCTCCTGCATGCTGCCATATCTCCCAGCACCTTATTCCTACTTCTCCACTTATTGGTCCACTATTATTGTTTATAATGTTGCTGCTGTAATATATCCTTTTATATATAATTTATTCTACTGCCAACATTTAGCACACACCCAGAAGGTCTTTTCTGAACTTGAAGATCAGCTATCCCATCACCAAGAAAACCTCAGAAAGTGAGTTGATTGAGAGAAAAAAAGCATGTTTTGGGGGGCTGAATGGACCTGGTTTCAAATCCCAGCTTAATAAATGAACTCTGGGAAGCTTACCTCTTTTAGCCTCAACTTACTTTTCTATCAAATGAGTATAATACAATTTTCATCTCATAATTGTTGTGAGAGCTAAATATGTAACTGTTAATTAAATATACTACCCCAGTAATGGGTTTATTGAGTAGTCTGCAAGCTGTGGGGGTATTAATATATAAAAGTTTATTATTTATTCAATTATTACTTTGACCCATACTCTGTTTTTACCTGTTCTTTTCTGTACTCAATGTCATTGCTGACCTTTTTTCCCATTTCTTGTATTTCTGGTTACTTTAAATCATGACAGTTTCATTACAGCTAAAACTTCCTTCTTGTGCCCAATTTAACATCTCCTCCTCCCCACAGTGCAGGTCAGATTTTTATCTTGGGTGACGTGGAGTGGTGAGAGGGTCTGTCCTGTCTGGTCTTTGACCCTGCCTCCCACTCATCACCACGGAGTAGAGCATTGGGGTGCTGAGCCTGGTTGAGTGTGGTTTGGCTGTGAGGTTCTCCTCCCTCCCTCTTTTCTGGGTCTGGCTTCAGTGAGGCTGGGAGACATAGGACCTTGGGAGATAAGAAGAAGAAGGGTCTGGCACCTGTGAGTCATTTGGAAGCATCTCTGGCCTTGCTCCGGACAGGCTGGCTTTGTCTGATGCTGTGGTCCCAGCTGATGGTGGGCTCGATTGTGGAGGAGAGAGTGGGCAGCTTCACCCTGGTTCCCCATCAGTGAGGAGCCCCTGAGAGAGGGGCAGCATTGCCCCAGCCCTATGACAGTCTGCCCAGCCCTCTAATGGCTGTCACCTTGACTTTCCATTGATCACCTGGAGAGCCCCAAACTGTTGCTCTTCCCTCTACCCTGTTTGCTTCTTCATGTAGAACCAGAAGAACTACTAAGGGGGTCATGGAACACAGTGGAAATGCCCTCCCATCCTTTGCCAGTACCTTACACCACTCTCTCTCTTTATCCGTCGTCTTAGCCCATGTCTCTCTTTCCTCTGTTGTGTGGGCTGCCAGAGCAAGCGTAGCCACTTCAGTAATGGTTGAGAAGCCAGCACCAGGCTTATTGTTCCCAAACTCCAGGCATACACATTAGGCTTTCCCAGGCCCTCTTTCACAATGGTCTGCTTTAATGGCAACACTGAGGTGGGCCCAGAGCAGCTATAGCTGGAGGCATATAGCTCCAAGACTCAGGTTTTCAACTGCTTTTTTGCTTTGTTGTTGTTGTTGTTTTGTTTTTCAAACTACACTGATCTGTATGGGTGAACCCCTATGAACCTTCTCCATCACTTGGGAAGTGCCCTTGGTGGGGTGGGCATCCCATCAGGAAGAATGTTCTTACAATTTCCCCTGCTTATTTGTTTTTATAATCTTTCAGCTCGCCCTTTGTGCATTCCTTTATTCCCTATTCCTCACAGGCAGAAAGTCCCAGGAAACAAAGAAGCACAGTTTCAGCAGACTTTCGTAAGAGCAATAGCATTTTGTCTGAGCCTAACAAGAACTGAATATGATTGGTGGCCTCTCCAAAGTGTGCCCCTAGTCAGTGCACCTCGTGTGATGCTCACTCTGAATAGCAGGGCTATCTCTATGTAACCAACCTGCTGTTATGGGGATTTATTTATTTTTCCCAATAACACATGTAAATCATTGCCTGCTCCTATTTAAGTTAGATACTAACAGCTTCATTAGCGATTCTGGGCATATTAAAATACTAGCTGTGAAAACAGCAATGAAGGAGGCTGTGCATTGTTAATCCTTCCTGTGACAGAACCATCAAAAAGCAAGCCTTGGTGGCTCGCTTATGAAGATGGTGTTTCCTCCATCTCTTACCAAACATGTGAGTGGGTACAGGGTGCCCTTCCTGGCAAGCCTGTAAGCTGTCAGAGCTCGGATGGCTGCTATTTTTGTGGTAAACTGATTATTGGCCTTCACTGAATATTCACAGCTCTATTAACCAAGACCCCCACTGTTTCTCAGGGAATAAAAACTGGGTGGAATTCCAACTTTCTCTGCCCACTGAGTGCCTTAACAATGGCCCCAGGACTGCTATTTTCAACTGAATCTGGAATGAGAGATCAATTATATTCTCCTGTTTATATTTGCCAGTTATATTTGCCAGTTTTTTTTTTGCAAATCATTTTTAAAGTGGTCCACCCTCAATTTTTAAATCATCGGTGCTGTGGATCTATATAAATGGACTGCATCATTCCAAGTGGAACTGAAATCTGTTTCACATCCTTCTGACCTTGACTGGTGCATTATAGAAGTCATCGGCTGGGACTGGATGACATGGTGCTTTTTAAGCCGTTCTGTTGATTGCATCTTCTTCACCACCTATAATGGAAATTTAGAATGTTGTATTCAGATGGCCTGAGGTTTCTAATGTCATTTTCATCTCTTTTCTTCCCTGTTGAAAGTTCTCTAAAGGGTCCCTAACTGCCTTGCTGAGTATGGCACACAAGGCCTTCCATGGTCTTGCACTTAGACCGTTTTTTCCCATTTATTCTGTAGCACATGTTGCTCCATAAGCTAGGATCATCTTATGCCAATATCCTAGAATGCCCAGGCAATATGCATTTTGGTTCTATATTACTTGCTGGTTTGACTGTTTCTGAATGTTTCATGAGATTTAGCCTTGCCTTAACTTTATATCCCTAGGTAGAATGACAGGGATAAATCAGTGTCAACCTGATCCCATATATGAATAACCCCAGAAGGAAACTAGAATTAATTTATTGAATGCAGGAAATGACCATTTGATTCAGAGGGTGAGGGATTTTGAAGAGTAGGGGTAGATGTGGAGAAGCAAATCCTATATGTATGTCCTTCTCCTATTTGGTAAGAGGGGAGCTTACCAAGAGCAGAAAGGCAATACATCAGATATATGGGTTTCTGCAGTCCTGGAGGCTGCTATGATGGGACTTCCAACACTTCCAAGGAAGCTATGGAATTGGGCTCTTGACTTTAAGGTCAGCACTGGGGCAATGGATTTCTCTTTCTCCTGCCTACTCTTCTCACCTCCATCTTTCCTAAATTTCTCCTCTATGATACTTGTTTTGATCTTCATACTGGGGCAGTGATCACATTGAAGGGAGAAATTGCTAGTTGACTTTAATTCCAGTTGGAGTATAGTATGAGTTTGTCTTTGACTTGAGGGTTTTCATTCTGGTTGGACCCTGACTGGCCCATAGCAACCTATGGCCACCATAATATGTGTCAACTCTATTTTCTTAGTTTTTCTTTTCTCCACCACTCAAATGCCAGAAATCATGTCTTTATTTTGTTTGCTCCATCTTACTTTTCCCACTTCATTTAAAGTTTACTCACTCCATTCATTCCTCAAACATTTCAAAACCCTTACTCTATGCAGGAAATTTTCTGATCGTTGTTGGTGATATGAGGAAAAAGACATAACACCATTCTCAATGGCAGTTTACACTTCCTGTGCTCTTCAGTATGGTAGCCACTAGCCACATGTGGCTATTTAAATGAAAATTAATTAAAATAAAATTGAATTTCTCAGTCACACGAGTCACATTTTAACTGCTCAGTGGCCACATGTGGCTTGTATCTGCTGTAAAGAACAATGTAGCAATAAAACATTCCCATGATCACAGAAAGGACTGTTGGACAGTGCTGGTAGACTCTAGTGGAAAAAAAAATCCTGTTAACCTGTTGTCTTTTATTGAGCACATATTACATGTCAAGTACTAAGCTAAGTATTATGCACACATTTTTCATTTTATCTTGTCAATATCCTGGTAAGGTGGGGGTCAGTATCTCCTTTCTGCACAAGAGAAAGATAAGACATAAAGGATTTAAGGGACTATAAGAAGCAATATGCTGTACAAAATCTTTAATATTCATTGAATAAGTGGATTTAGTCATTTAGATATCATAGTTGAGGCAATGGATGAACCTCATAATCAGAGCTAGATTAAGAGATATCCAGAATATTGATCTATAAGTAGATTTAACATCTGAACCCCCAAATTTGATACCAGTTTATTTAGGCCCCACATATGAATCCTCACATAATGGCCAATTAGTACCCAGTCCTATAGAAGATGATAGTAGCTTCAAGAGAAACAAAACAAAACAAAAATTCTCACAGATACAGACTCTGTGCCCACTAAATAAATCTTGAACAAGTATCTGAAGAATATGACTTTGAAGAACTATTGAGTTATTAACCTGCTCAGAGTACTCATAGGTCTTGGTCTAGGGAAAAATGGCTTTTAGGATCTGGTATATTTGATAATTTAGTAGCTCAGTGATGTAATTAAGCAATCCCATGCTCATATTGATTCTCTCATTTAGAAAATGCTTTCTCATGACCTATTCTGTCACAGGCCTATGGCTCAGTAATAGAAATACAAAGTTGAAGAAAGTGTCCTTCTCCCAAGGAGCTTGCAAAATAGTGAAGAACATACAACATTACAATATAAGTGTTTGCCCACTGTACTCTGGTAGACACTCTAGGATACAGAATAAGCAGACCTGATCTCAAGGAAACTTCTGGCAATTAGGAGAGGGGAAATTCACAGAAATAAATATAACACAATTTAGAATTTGGAACATGCAACAGTAGTAGAATATACAAATGTGCCATATTGAATGTTATACAGTGAAACACTTTTTATAAATGTTGTAGATGAACAAAAGAAGAGACATAGCTGCCAGTTTGGGAGGGAAGGAAGTAGAGGGGTAGATGGGCATTAGGGAAGACTTGACATAAGTAGTGGGAGTTAAGCTGACCTTCAAGACTCCAGAGAATTGGATGAAAGGATATCCCAGGAGAAGATTAGCAGGGGTAAGGGTGAAGAGCTCTGGAAGTGCAGGGCGTCTCCTCAGGATGGTGAAGTGTCTGCTGTGGTCACACCCTGGTTACACGAGGGAAGCACTGATGGGTCAGGCTGAGGACAGATGGCTGAGGACCTTAAATTTGGCTATGCTGAGGGATTTGGGGCTCTTCAAAGGATGATGAGTGTGTCCATGCTGTAGAGATCAGTCAAAATGAAGAACTCTCATCTGAAAACCTTCAGCAGGTAGCAAAAAATGAATATTTATGTATTTGTTTAGACAATAGCTGTTTTAGTTTTCTCATTTGACTGCTTCAAGATTGAATATGTATTCATTCTTTTTCATATTCTCTTCTCATATAGGTCATCACAGAATATTTAGTAGAGTTCCCTGTGCTATAAAATCAACAACAACAACAACAAAGATTGAATATGGCTCATGTTGAGGAAAACAAACAAAAGCACTCTGAAATTGACAAGAGTGTTTTTCAGCTTTAATATTCTTTAGTTTGTTAATAGTTCCCACCCTGTGAATAATGCAGAAGCTGCATCCTTTCTGCATTGCCACTCAAAGTGCAAATTAGGAAGTTCACCTCCTTAAGGCTTGAGCTTGATAACTGACAGGTACAGATTCCCAGGGGCAGCAGTTAACTTCCTGTAAACTGAATGAGTTGATGCCTCTGGAAGGGAAAATTAATATGGTAGGTGAATTAAATTCCCTTTGCTCTAAAGAAAGCATTTTACTTAGCTGTCTACTACCCTCCAGGATCTGTGCTTTAGAAATGTCTGGTGCACAGCATGTCACTTCTGCTTCCAGATCAGCCACCTAACACTCTGAGCATTGACTCAGACCCTACTAATAAACTACATGTATGATTGGCAGAATGAGAGAATGTGATTCACACACACCAGGGCTCACTCCCAACCTGGAGAGAGTCTGAGTTCAATCATTAAGTTTTAAAAGTATGAGGATTACCACCTAGACAGTCCTTCTGTGGTCTCAAGGGTCTTGCAGCTCACCTTGAGCCATGGGCACATAACCCTCTTTCTCCATCCTACTATTTTTCCAATCCTTATAAGAAAAGGATGAATAGAGGTGTGAAACATATTAAAAGAGAAGTAGAGCTGGGCATCTAAATGTAGTGTTTGCGAGTCAACTTTTGAGAATGTTACATAAAGTGGCAAACCAAGAAATAGAAATCCAAAGTCTGAACATATTCAGTCCCTTACTCATTATGTCTGGCCTGAAGCCTTCCCATCTTCTTCCTAATATATTCTCCTCCTTTGGGAAAACTGTTCCTCCTCCTTTTCAGTTTTTATGTTCCAATGGGGGCAACGAATACTAGGGTCCAACTCCTTGACCACAGTTAATGATTCTGTAATGGACGTGTGATCCTAGACTGAGCAATCCAGGTCTTTCCTTGAGATGTTTCAAGCCAAGTATAAGAAGACAAGAGTAACCATTGCTTTCTAGTATTGAAACTTTGAAAAGTGAGCCCTGGGCTCAGCTAGTGGTCATATTTCTACCATACGGAGAAAGTTGGAGAAGAAAGTGCTAAGTAGCAAGAAGTGTAGATGAAGTATGCAAAGAGAAAGTTCTGGGGGCATTCAGATGTCTGTGTGATTGTCCCTGCAAGCTAAATCTCTGTGCCTGCCAAGATCACATGTAATAGCCCAGTATCCAACCAAGCACTTTTTATTTCTTCCTAAATTATTTAAGATATCTTTCTATTACTTGCAACCAAAGCATTCTTTATTAATACAAAAGAATGAGTATACCTGACCTCACTTCTTTTTTTTTTTTTTAATCTTAAATTGAATCCTTGCATGACTCAGAAATTATTGGGCTCTATAGTGAGGTTTTCTTCTTTTTTAAACACCTTTTACTGGTGGTAACTTTCCATTTCTTATGTTTAGTGTTCTTTAATGCTTTTGCAAAACTTGTCAATCTGTTAAATTCCCAAACCTGTAAAATCCACATGGTAGATAAGGTATGATTTTCTTTCTTGCTTTCTCACATTCACAGACAAATTTCTAAAGAATGTTGCCTGTGAGTGCAATACATTCATAAGCCCTGGGGTCTAATAGCCCAATGAAACCTCATTGTGGGATAGAAAAAAATTTTTCTTAAATGCTTCTTTGGTTACTTTTCATCATTTTCCATGTCTTACTCTCTTTTATTAATTATATTATAGCTGATTCACAATAAGTTATTAATTTTTGTATTTAAAATCAGCTCAAGGGTTATTTATTTTTTCTTAGTAAAGCAGGTGTCTAATTCATTTTTACAAGGTATTGATTGTGTCTGAGTTCTTTATTAAATCACCTCTCTTTCTTCGCATTTGTTCTTAGCAGTTGCCAGGCAACTCATATGATACTTGGCAAAAATAGTCTGAGAGGATTTTTTTTAGAATAAAATTAGTGAAGGCATAGACCCCTTCTGATGATGGATATTACAGTTGTTCAGATGTAAAATTAGCCACTATGAATGAGGATTATTATTTAATGTTATACTAAATGGGATTTTCTGTCCAGTTGTAACCTGGGTCTCCCACCTACAGTTTGCCTAAATTGCAAAGAATAGTTTAATTCCTGATTTGAAAAGAAAATGAGGTTGACAAAAAAAATAATAATAATAAGGACTGTTTTACTGAGTTGAAAAAGATGAGTGATGATAAATGAATTTGCCCAAGTATTTTCTCTCTGATTCAGACTGCTGCCCGTGGCAAAATGGCTCAGGGAAAAGCAATTTTTTCATTTCATATTTTCTATTGAGAAACAATCGGCAAGACCAAGGTGGGGATTCAGTTTACTCTGGTTTCTTTTAGAGGCAACTCCATGTAAGATACATTCTGATAATGTAATTAATATGCTATTGAACCTTTCTCAGCAAGTCCTGTAGAAGAACGCTGCAAGTATTAATGAGAAGGCCAGATGAGATAAAGTATGTGAAAGTGCTTTTGACACTGTAGTCCAGGTTTAGATTGTTGTTGTATTGGTGCTGGTGATGGTGGTAATTGTTACTTAAAGTCAAGAAGGAATCTGGTATGGGATCTTTCTGAGAATGACTTCTGTCTCCTACATCTTATTCTAGATTTGATTATTAGGTTTAACCAATGAAAACATGTATGTGGATTGGAAGAGACAAGTCACGTTTTTCAGTTAATGGACATCCTCATTTGGAAGCCAGATGAATTAGGAAGATAATGCTGTTCTATTAATATGGCAGCCTCTCTATCTCTGCTCTAAACCCCATTTCCTCTGCCTTAATTTTAAACTATGTTCATTCTCTTTCATTTTTTCTATGTAATAAATTTCTCTCTGTTAGCCAAAACTTTTCCTTGAGTATATAAAGCTGTCCAAATCGATTCTATCTTAAAAATAAAAAATATAGGGCTTCCCTGGTGGCACAGTGGTTGAGAGTCCACCTGCCGATGCAGGGGACATGGGTTCGTGCCCCGGTCTCAGAGGATCCCACATGCCGCGGAGCGGCTGGGCCCGTGGACCATGGCCGCTGAGCCTGCGCGTCCAGAGCCTGTGCTCTGCAACGGAGAGGCCACAACAGTGAGATGCCCGCGTACCACAAAAAAAAAAAAAAAATATATATATATATATATATATATATATATATATATATATATATACACACACATATATATATATGTATGTATGTATATACACATACACAATTGCTTTTAAGTTATTTGTCCCTAACAAGGATGTCCCCATGGCTCACCTTCCTTTTATAACTGAATTTCTTACTGTGTGATGGGCCTTCACTTATTCCTCAATTAATTGTTATTTAGTTTCTCCTCCCTCCAGAAACTGAAGTTGCTCTAGGAACTGAAGTTGCTGGTTCAGTTGATTTGACCTCTCTATAGAATTTGAAGCTATTGACAATTAGGTCCTTTTCAAAGTTCCTCTTCAGTTTTTGATTTCATCATTTGATCCTGCCTTCCCTACAGCTTCTTTGAGTGGTTTTTAAGGGAACTTTCTAATCAAGTTATTGTTTAAATATCAGCATTGTTCAGGAGTGTTGTCTAGGCCCCCTTACCACCTCACTGTCTATTCTCCCTGAGTGTGTGTGTGAAAGAGAAGAGGGAGGGGGAGAGAGAGAGGGAGGCTCCACCCCGCATTTCTTTCGTTAGCTCCAGAGCTACTCAGTCACACTCCTTTGAACTTCTCAGTATGTACAACCTGAAAACACCTAAAATTTAAAACGCTCCAAATGAGCTCATTCCCCTAACACATTTTCACATTCTCCTTAATTCCCCTTTTCACTGAATAGCATGGTTTTTCACATAATTTCCCAGACCACAATTCTGACTTTATTCTTGATTCCTCTCTCACTTTCTATCCCTAGAACAATTGTCCATGAAACTGGAATATCTGCCTCATAAATATTTTTTAAAATCTGTCTTCTCCTCTTCAACCCTATTGTCTCTGCCATAACATATTTATAATGTCTTTCTTGATCAGCTAATCACATATTCCTTCAAAGGCCAACCTTATGCTGTCATGACCCTTCCTTCTTATATTTGTTTGAATAAAGGCAAAGTAAGATGAAGGAGAAAATTGAGCATTTTTCATAATAGCATGTAGATTATTTTAAGAAATCATATTATATGAAAACAAATAAACATAGCTGGGAGTTCAAGAGGGAATGCGTGTGATTTTCCTAGTGAAATATCAGCAAGTGAATGTATTTGAGTAGGAATACTAAAAAAACATTCTTTTTCAGTCATGTGGAGTGAGGGAATATTTCTATATCCATCTGGTTCTTCTGAACTTAGTTATGGTTCATATATTCACCAAATCCAAGGAATCTAAAAAATCCTACTACAGCAAGGCCTGACTTTTAAATGTGATCATCTAACTGTTCTAGTTTACAGAAGTGGAACGAACTTCCATCTGTTGCCTCCTTGAATAGTTCTGCATTTCTTTCTCCTGCCAGAATTAATTATGAATGCTTGAGATTCTTGGTACCTGGCTTAGAAGACAAAAGTTTCAGTATTCGACCCCACCTTCTCCCTGACCCAGAATACTTTAGTAGTTATAAGTGCATTTAACATTAGAGAGTTCTGAAAATTTTCTGGTTAATTCAAAACACTTGAGAGACAAAATCCTGCTACTCATTGGTGTAAACTCTGCTCATCTAAGGATTTTTAGCTTGTTGATTAAGCATGATAGGGTAGTAATTCCTATATTAGCAACATGCATGTGTATGCACATAGACAATTACTGTCATGACAAATGGGATTTAAAGACAGGGACAGGTCAATACCAGGAAAAAATTGAGGCCAATATACCAGACATAATGGCATGCTTTATGTTTCCTCTGTGTGTATTAAAAAAGAAGAAGAAAAAAGGTTGTCCTTGATTAAGTCAGAGGTGTATTCAGTGTAGACACTAACTCTTTAGGAACATTGTTTGCAGAGTACTAGGGGTCGAAAACAAAATACAGTAGATTGAGAAATGAATAGAGGACAAAGAAGGTAGAGACAGTGAGAGCAAACTCTTTTAAGAAACCTGGAAATTAAAAAACAAAAAAACCCAGAGGACTGGGAGCTTTTATTGATTAAAAATAAAAATACATTCTTGCACAAAAAATGGAAATACCTTCTAAAGACACAATAATAAACTTTTCATTATTAAGAGCTAATTTTTAAAATGTTTTTCTTTTATCTATAATGGCTGCCTTGCTGAAGCCATATCTATGTATATGTGTACAGGTCCTGTATATCCACACCAAGAATTTCCCCCTTTGAGAACTAGACTATAACATACTACATTATGTAGAAAATCTCAGTCCTGCTGTATCTCAAGTAGGAGAAATTTCTTTTTAAGGATCTAATATCCTCATGAAATAACAGATATGCCTTGAACATTTCCAGAAGACGTTCATTTCCTGAAGGCAGGGCCCAAATCCATAATTCATTTGCTTTGTCTTCCGTATCTGAGTGAAGTGATGTGCATATAGAACTTGAGGTGGAGGTAGGGGGAGTTAAAAAAGGAGGGAAAATGTGTCCAGTGTCCCTTTCTGGCTTCGTTTTTGTGCTATTTACACATGAGGATATTGTTAGTCTCCCAAACCAAGAGGACTCAGAACTTCTGAAGATTTCTCATTTAATGTTCTCCTTTAATTCATTAAAAAGGGTAGTAAGAGTCTTTCATTTTTGTAACACATTTTGGTTACAAATATTTTTATTCCAATCATCTCACATGAGCAAACAGACTGTGATTTAAGTGACTAGACTAAAATCAAATATTAATAATTAGTGAACTCCGGATTGGGTCTTTCTGCAGAAGCCCAGTCACATGTTTTCTTCTATCACAACATGGCTTGACCATTGAGTATATGCCATAGGAAGTAACTGTGATGTTGTCCAGCTGGTTTAGGTTGTTTTCTTTGTTATAGTCTCATGGTGATAAGATAGATTTCCACAGCAGATAAGGTATACATCAAAGGAGAGAGGAGAAAATACAAGCTGAGGAGATCCACTACACACAGTGTCCAAGTGTGGTTGAGGAGAGTTGACACATAGGAATGGCACCTTACTAATGAGAGTTATCTACTGACCCAACTTGGCTTCATCCAGGACCCACAAACTACTGGATGATTTCCTGTGACTTAACAGCAGCAGGTTCATGAGTTGGTATCAGCTCTTCTTATGATGCCCCACTTCCTGGGCTGCAATGGCAAACAGTTTTGCCTGAACGCTGACTTTTGTATTCTCCTCATGGTTTGCTTAAAGCATTATCTGCTGGTGCTAATTTTGACTGTATTTTAGCTTCCCTCCTGTTTGTCTGAAATTCTGACAGAACTCTCTAGTGTTGATTTGAGATCTCTGCCCCATTATTTCACTCTAGTTTCCTGATTTTATACCTGTTGCTCAGTTCTAGTATATGATGTAGACCAAGTTCAATACTAAGAACTCCTGAGTGCTTTTAGCAGACACGCTTCTTTTCTGTTGTAATGCTTTCCTAGTCTCCCAATATAGTTTTACTTTTATATTGTTTGTTTGTTTTGATCCTCTGAAATCCGTATTTGGCCTACAGGGAATGCAAAGATAGAATCATAGAATCTTAAAGCTGAAAGACTATTTGAGATCATCCCAGACTTTGATCATAGATGCCTTAAGGTTTATGATAGAAAGTTCAAGACTTATACTCGGAGTCCTTGGCCCTTTATCTGCTCTAGTGCATATCTATTTTTATCTCTTCTGTTTTACTCTGTTTTTTATCTAATTTATTTAAAATAAATACAAAGCATTCTGCTGCCTCACAAAAACAAACAAAAAATTTGAAAATAATTATAAGTCCAACATTCTAGTTTATAGGTTATACAACTATTGCTCTGGATGTTTAAAAACTTTCCTAAACTTGTGTTTTGACTTAGAAACAACTACAAATTCCTGATCTGGCAGGTTTCTTTTTCCCTTTATACAACTGTCTTTTTAATGTATCCATCGACCCTAAGGGACTTCATTCATGCTCATGTTTCCCCTCATGCTTTTGTTGGGCTTTTGTGACAAAGAATTTCCAGACAACACTGGCAGTGTGTCATGATCAGTAGACACACAGCAACATAGAAGATGGACTGTAGTCCTAGCTTTCAGACTTATTACATGTGTGATTTGGGCCTAGTCAAGTACACTTACTTGTGTGCCATGTGGGCTTGTGACGACTGCTTTTAGGTTGAAATACTCTCTATAATAGTGCTAGATTTGTTATCAGTAGGTATTGTCTGTATACCCCCTAGCCTCTGAATCTGGCCCCTGCCTCTCTTTACATCTTCATATAGTATCAGGCTTCCCATGCTGACTTTGCTGCAATCATGCTGACTTTTCAAATTCTTATACACAATAAAATTTTTTCTGCTCCTAGGCCTTTTTGTTCCTTTTGACTGGATTTTTTTCCTACTAATCTTTTGCATGACTGGATCCTTTTTTATTTTTCATGTCTCAGCTTGAAAGCCCTCCTTGATTATCTCATCTAAAATGGACTCTTCCAATTATTATCTCATATCTTCATCCTGATTCTTGTATTTGTAGCATTGATTATAAAATATAATTATTTTATTTATAAGTTTAACTTGTTTATTCTCTGTCTCCAGAATCACCATGAGAGAGGAGCCTTTTCTGTCTTGTTCAATGATTTATCTCTTATGGCTGGCAACTTGGTAGATGCTCATGCTTGCTAAATATGTGTTAAGTAGTGGAGGGAAAGAAGGAAGCAAGGAAGGAAGGAAGGGGGGGTGGGTTCATTGAGGCTTGTGTCCCATTTCCCTCTTACATGGCAATGCTCACTGCTGCATGTGAAGAAACACTTCAACATCTGGAGTACTCTTTAGATCATCTGGTAAGTGCTGATGTCCACTCTACTTATGTTTTAATATAGCTGGCTACAAGAGTCTAAAGCCTGCCTCAGCGTAATTATCTACGACTCTTTGATACAAGTTTGTTTTGCTGCATTGTCTAATACCTAGAGGTATTGGAAATGCTGTTTATAAACTTTAGTTCTGGTGGAATTGGAAGGAGCATTTGCTTACTACAGGAGCCGAGGTTGTCAGTGACACTCAGGTGCTGCAAATCCTTCCTCCCCAGGAGCAGGCTGCCTAGCTGCCTCCTTTCTGTGTCATTTAGGATTTTTTTTTCCTCCAAGTTTGACATAGTTGGGATCTCAGCTCACAACATCCTGTTCTTCTCCCCTGCCTTTATCTCAACAGAATAAAGCACAGTTACTTTGATCCTGAAGTTTGAACTCTTAAAAAACCATTCTCTGAGAAAAACAACCATCCACTATGGAATTTACCATTTTATTTTGTGTGCTAGACTAATTTTTAAGATATTTTGTAAAAAAAAGATGGAGGTATTAATTTACTCCTGGTGCATGTGGCTGGGGCATTTGGTGGCACCTAAGGGTTGTTATTAGGTATATAACCAGGCCATTAAGCACAAGAATTTGCACAGACGTCTTCCCACACAGTTAGAAACCTTAATTTCTCACGTGAATGCAGCATAGCTTAAATATGACACACCCAGAGCAATAGAAAATGATTGCACATCATGAAAAGGACATTTTTTTTTTTTTTTTTTTTTTTTTTTTTTTTGCGGTACGCGGGCCTCTCACTGCTGGGCCTCTCCCGTTGCGGAGCACAGGCTCCGGACGCGCAAGCCCAGCGGCCATGGCTCACGGGCCCAGCCGCTCCGCGGCATGTGGGATCTTCCCGGACCGGGGCACGAACCCGCGTCCCCTGCATCGGCAGGCGGACTCTCAACCACTGCGCCACCAGGGAAGCCCAAAAGGACATTTTTAAAGAAATATATTTACATTTTATTTTTCTGAATTCAGATGCTTTATTAATGGAAAAAAGCAACAGTTATGGAATTTCAGATGAAAACTTTTATTTATTAAATGCCCTTATTTGAAAGTAAGTACTACCAGATAATCACTCATACAAAATAATAAATACGCATTTTAATTTGGCATGTAGCCCCTCTTCTTTCTCTAGTTCCTGCCCGAGTTTTACTTTTCTAATAAAGGTGTATTTACATAACTGTTTGAAGTTCTAAATATATGCCAACTTATTGTAGGAAGAAGGATCTAAAAATATTCAGAATTACCACAGTAATAGTAGTCTAGGGTTACAAATCTGCTTGTTGACTGATTGAATGTGGGGAAGAAGGGAGAGAGAAGGACCAAGGAAAACTGCTGGGTTATTGGGTTGAGATCATTATAGATTGTCATCCCATTTACAGAAATGAAGAAAACTGGTATGGAAGTAGGTTTGGACATTAAATCAAGAGTTCTGTGTTGTCCATATTAAAAGTAAATTTGAGACTTACAAGATATCCATCTGGGAACATGGAGTAGTCAGCTGGAAATAGGAAGCTGTGGTTCTCAGAGTCAAAATATTTAAGGTTATGGCATGGGATGACGTCAACTAAGGAGAAAATGAAGAACAAAGACATTTCTTGAGGAATCCAAGAATTAGAGGTTAAGCACAGGAGTAAACACACCCAAAGGAGACTTAAGAACAACCAGTAAGGTAGGAGAATACCAGGGAATAAGATACTGTAGAAGCCAGAAGGAAAAAAAAAAAAGTATTTCAACTGTTTTGCATACCATTGAGAAATCAGTAAATATCTGAAACATAGTGACAGATACCCTAGAAAAATATTCAGTAGTCCTGAATTCTGGGCTTTACCTTTTCTGTGCTGAGGTGAAGTCACTTCACCTCTTTGATTCTTTCCTCTTCAAATGTAAAGTGAATCATCATTTCTCTGCTTTTCTACCCAGCACTCTTTCTTGATGAATCTGAACACTGCCCAGAATCTTTTCCAGCATAGTCCTCATGGCTATCCTGGCCAATCTGTCAAAGTTACTATGTGAAATGACATAATCCTTGCTGTAATTGTTCTTTGAATCATCTACAATTTTAACTCTATTTTATGAGTGAAACAAAATGATATATGATACTGTATTATTTTAAAAATCAACTCAAGTAATAGTTTCATTTTAGTTTTAGTTTTTGTCCTTTGTGGTATGATCTTGCAAATTCTTGTCTGACTTTGCAAATATATTTTATCATTCTGAAATTTGTAGATTTATCATGTAAGTAAAATATATTTCAGATTAGTTGACCCATTACCAAAATATCTGAATAGTTCTGTACAGTGAATAAATGACTTAAGGGGCTTAACTTACCATTTTCCTAATTTTCTTTTCTTGGAGGTGGTGGTGAACCTTAATATGGATAAAATCTGGAATCCAAAATAAACAAGAGTAAATGTGGTATTATAACAGAAGGATCTATTTACATCATTGAAATTGGGGTTCAAGAGGAATTTTTAGGCAGATGATGAATGAGAGAAAGCAGGGACACACATGTGTGAGGTGGAGGGTAGAGGATGTTTCCCAAACAGAAGAAAGACTGCTCTGAGAACTCTGGGGTGAAGAAGAGCTTATAGGCTTAGGAACTGAAAGAAGACCAAAATAGTAGAGTAGGAAGAGCCACAGAGAAGATTAGCCTCCAGGAGTGAGAAAGGAGTGATTAATATGGGACTTATTAAACAATGTTAGGAATTTTGGATTTAATCCTTGGTTCAGTTGGAAGCCATAAAATTAATGGTCAAGTAACATAAAGACCATTTTTTTATAGTAGTTAGTAAAGATTATTTTATTTTAATTTTTATTGGAGTATAGTTGATTTACAATGTTGTGTTAGTTTCTGCTGTACAGCAAAGTAAATCCGTTATACGTATACATATATCCTCTCTTTTTTAAGATTCTTTTCCCATATAGGCCATTACAGAGTATTGAGTAGAGTTCCCTGTGCTATACGGTAGGTCCTAATTAGTTACCTATTTGATACATAGTAGTGTCAATATGTCAATCCCAGTCTTCTAATTTATCCCTCCTCCTCCTTACGCCCGGCAACTGTAAGTTTGTTTTCTATATCTGTGACTCTACTTCTGCTTTGTAAATAAGTTCATTTGTACCCTTTTTTTAGATTCCACGTATAAGTGATATCATATGGTATTTGTCTTTCTCTGTCTGACTGACTGCACTTAGTATGGTAATCTCTAGGTCCAACCATGTTGCTGCAAATGGCACTATTTCTTTCTTTTTTATATCTGAGTAATATTCCATTGTATATATGACCTAAGTGTCCATCAACAGAGGAATGGATAAAGATGTGGTACATATAAAGAGCATTTTTAAAAGATTGCTGTGGTGGCACTGTAAAGAACAGAGTGGACAGAGTAATGGAGGTAGGCACATTTTGGGGAGACCTATTAGAATAGTCTGGAAGGCAACGGTATTACCTTGGTGTGAGAAGTAGTTAGCAGGGACAGAAAGTGGAGTAGGTGCCAGGATTGTATCAGTCCTCATAATGTACGATCCATCCCCTTAGTGGCATAAATACTTTAATCTCTATTAAGAAATTTGGAGTATATAAAAGTTATTATATTTCAGCAATTAGTGTTCTCTAAGTAAATTTTATATGATGTTCCAGGGACCAGCATCTCATGTTATAAATGGTTAACTGCTTCAATTAAAGAAATACTTCTAGTTGCAAGATTTGTTTACACCCTAGGCCTTCTATATCTATGTCAGTAATGTATAAAATACAATAATACAGATATGTAAATGCATAAAATGTTGCCAAAACAGAAGATGAGTTTGAAGCCCATTCCATTTCACGCATTGGATGACCAGAGTTTTAGTTCCAATGTTTTTTTAAACTTTTGTCATTACCTAAGAAAATTTACCTTCTGGGTGTATTTGCACTCCATACAGATGTTGTAAAACTCAAAGAATAAAATGATGGTGGAAATATTGAGAGACTGATAAGCCTTCTTTAAATGTTTATCATAAATATATCATTTGAATAATATTATTGAAATGAACAGAATCAAGTGAGATTGTAATTCCCTTTCTCCTGTGTGTGGCTTTAAGTCAGATTGTCATTGCTGAGACGATGAAATGCATCCTTGGTTGCTCAGTCCACCATTAAATTACACAGCTTTCACCTCATCCCAGACATCCTGCCACATGAAACGAACAGTCCAAGCCCTACCCTTACAATGCTAGGATTTCACAAATGTGTAACTCCAGTAAAGAATCAAATCAGGATTGTTTTCACTAGATATTTAAAATTAGGACTTTCCTCAGATAATTCTTTGTTTCACTTTCTGAATCCACAGAAAGGAATACAAGCAAAGATCAACCACACAAAAGGTCAGAATGATTAGATCATATCTTTATAGAAACTTTAACATTTAGAGTCAATAATGTCATTGAAAACATAAGAAGATTTTTGCTAAACAAAAATATACTTTGAAAGTAGCATAGCTCCCGAGAATGAAATCAGTTTAAGGCTTCTTTCTCCCTTTTTTCTCTTTGTAACAAGGTACACTCAAAATAAGCAGATGGCATTCTGTGGGCTGAGGATGAATGAGTAAGGATACATGGCAGGAACGTATCACAAGATTATGTGTAATTGATGCGTTTAGCTCTAAAAGCCTTTGGTTCTGCACAGCGTTTAAAGCATTGCTGAAACTACATTGAGAAAAAACTTGGAATGATTCAAAATTACAATATGATGAAAAATGAGGTGCTTTCACTATGACTGTTTTTTCAGTCATGATGATGACTCCAATAATTGGTAATGTTAAAATCTGTACAATGTATCATTATCTTATTATAAATAATAAGGTCAGTAAGACCATTGCATCGTTATATTTCTGTGTTTGTCAGTCTCTTATCCTTTATTAATTTAGCATTTCCTGAGGTCCTACTCTGTGTCCGGCACTGCCTAAAAAGATGTTACTAAGATATATAATACTATTAATACTATTACTATAATACTAATAATACTATTTATTAACCCTCAAAGGCTTAATAAATTTGTGGGGGAAATAAGTAAATTAGTAATTACAAATACTATGGTTATACAAAAACTATCATGTTATCCAATTGTAATAATAAAATAAACATAGTTTATGTACTTTCTTACTATTTCCAAATGCCTTTTGTTTCAGTTATCTCATTTAAAAGTCTAGCTAGGTCAAGTACTTTTCGCAAATAGTTACTCTTTCCATTTAAAAATCTATTTAGGTTACTTAGAGATTTTATTTAAGTGTATGCTATTTAGGTTTAATGTGTATGCTGTACAAATAGGTCAAAAAGATTCTAAATAGAAATGAGTGTAGCCAAGCAAGACTGAATGCTATTCCTGAAGGTTTATAGAGTTACTAAGCTTGAGCTTAGTTTTGACAATCTGAAAGTAACGGAGAAAGGGAAGCATGTTGAATAACATAAATTCCTATTAAGAAGAAAGCAGACTCATTCTCTGAGTGAGATGAAGTTTTCCTTTTTCTCAATTTTAGAAGTAGTTTCTTGCATGGGACCTCATAGAGGAAACAGTAAGTCAGAGACTCATATCACAGTTTTATATCTAAACATGGAAACAATCTTTTTATGACTATCTCAAAATGGCTTTCTGTAAAACCTTAAAATGAAATGATAGAAGTGCAGTACCCAAAGGAAGATGATTTTACAGGAGGCTAGTCAAATGTGGTTGAGAAATCCAGTGGCATGTATAAAAGTTAACCTGTTTTAAGAAGTATGAAGAAAGCATATTCTTCTCTTAACTTTATTGAAGGTCTTTTCTGTCAACTTGTCTTCTGATGAGACTTGTATAGTAAATGACACAAGTATGTTTTCTGATGTAGCCATGGTATCCTAGTTCTTGCAGCCCTGGGTCAGCATAGGTGCATTTGCTTTTTTTTTTTTTTTTTAACGTGTTTATTGGAGTATAATTGCTTTGCAATGGTGTGTTAGTTTCTGCTTTATAACAAAGTGAATCAGCTATACATATACATATATCCCCGTATCTCCTCCCTCTTGCTTCTCCCTCCCATCCTCCCTATCCCACCCCTCTATGTGGTCATAAAGCACCGGAGCTGATCTCCCTGTGCTATGTGGCTGCTTCCCACTAGCTATCTATTTTACATTTGGTAGCGTATATATGTCCATGCTACGCTCTCACTTAGTCCCAGCTTACCCTTCCCCCTCCCTGTGTCCTCAAGTCCATTCTCTACATCTACATCTTTATTCCTGTTCTGCCCCTAGGTTCTTCAGAACCATTTTTTTTTTAGTCCATATATATGTGTTAGCATACGGTATTTGTTTTTTACTTTCTGACTGACTTCACTCTGTATGACAGATTCTAGGTCCATCCACCTCACTACAAATAACTCAATTTCGTTTCTTTTTATGGTTGAGTAATAGTCCATTGTATATATGTGCAACATCTTCTTTATCTATTCATCTGTTGATGGATACTTAGGTTGCTTCCATGTCCTGGCTATTGTAAATAGAGCTGCAATGAACATTGTGGTACATGACTGTTTTTGAATTATGGTTTTCTTAGGATATATGCCCAGTAGTGGGATTGCTGGGTTATATGGTAGTTCTGTTTTTCATTTTTTAAGGAACCTCCATACTGTTCTCCATAGTGGCCGTATCAATTTACATTCCCACCAACAGTGCAAGAGGGTTCCCTTTTCTCCACACCCTCTCCAGCATTTTATTGTTTGTAGATTTTTTGATGATGGCCATCCTGACTGGTGTGACGTGATACCTCATTGTAGTTTTGATTTGCATTCCATTAATGATTAATGATGTTGAACATCCTTTCAAGTGTTTGTTGGCAATCTGTATGTCTTCTTTGGAGAAATGTCTATTTAGGTCTTCTGCCCATTTTTGGACTGGGTTGTTTGGTTTTTTTGGTATTGAGCTGCATGAGCTGCTTGTATATTTTGGAGATTAATCCTCTGTCAGTTGCTTCATTTGCAAACATTTTCTCCCATTCTGAGGGTTGTCTTTCCATCTTGTTTATGGTTTCCTTTGCTGTGCAGAAGCTTTTAAGTATCAATAGGTCCCATTTGTTTATTTTTGTTTTTATTTCCATTTCTCTAGGACGTGGGTCAAAAAGGATCTTGCTGTGATTTATGTCATAGAGTGTTCTGCCTATGTTTTCCTCTAAGAGTTTCATATGCTTTTGAAATCAGTTAAGGAGCTGGTGGAGTCAGCATTTATTCTATTAGAGGAGCACTTTGTAGTCCATATGGAACTGTTTGAGTACATATGGAGCTGTGGCCCCTATTTTATAGAGAAGAACTGAGTCAGAAACTTCTCCAAGTTATTAGTCTGGGGTTGATAGAACTCACCTTTTTAAATTCCAATACAACACAGTTATTAATACCATATCTGGAACTTCCAGAATGCAGAGGACTTTGACACTATATACACCTGAAATACCAGCAAGGGATCCTGGAGGCATCAGCTTTTCTCATATAGGTGGCCATACCTATTTGACTTATTACATTTATAGTTTTTTTAATGCTGACAGGCTATTTTACTAATTAGGCATAAAGTTCTGGGAAATCATGTGTTCAATCAGAAATGAAGATGTCTGTAGTAGGATATTGAGTCTTTATCAGGATATTCTGTAATATGCACCTACTCAGTGGTAAATTATTCCATGCTCGTCATGTCTATACCTTAACCAAATGGAAGTTTGACTAAGAGAGAACACTGAAAATTCCATCAAGAAAGAACACTGAAAATTCCATCATTCCAACAGAATTTAAAGAAGATGCGTTTTCATATACATTCTGTATATTTCATTCCACTAGAACATTGTCAGTTATAATTTAAGGGGAACCTTGTCAGTTTGTTTGTTTGTGTCTACACACTTGAGAAAATAGAATAGGATTGGAAAAAATGAAATATATATTGTAATTATTTGTGTGTTAAGACTTTTTAAGAGCAGTTTTAGGTTCATAGCAGAATTGAGGGGAAGGTACAGATATTTTCTGTGTATTCCCTGCCCCATACATGCATGGCCTCCCTCATTATCAACATCCCTCACCAGAGTGGTACATTTGTTACAACTGATGAACCGACATTTATAAATCATAATCACTCAAAGTCCATAGTTTACATTGTGGGTCACTCTTGTTGTTGTATATCCTGTGGGTTTGGACAAATGTATATGAAGGTATCCATCATTATAATATCACACAGAGAATTTTCACTGTCCTGAAAATCCTCTATGCTCCCCCTATATATTCCTCCCCACTGCACAACCCCTGACAATCTTTGATAATTTTTCTGTCTCCATAGTTTTGCCTTTTTCAGAATGTCATATAGTTGGAATCATACAGCACATAGCCTTTTCAGATTGGCTTTTTTACACTTAGTAATATGCATCTAGGTCTCCTCCATGTCTTTTCATGGCTTGGTAGCTCATTACTTTTTAACACCGAATAATATGCAATTGTCTGGATGCACCACAGTTTGTTTATCCATTCACCTACTGAAGGACATCTTGATTGCTTTCAAGTTTGGGCAATTATGAATAAAACTGCTATAAACATCCATGTGCAGGTTTCTGTGTGGACAATCTGTGTGTTTTTACTAGAAAAATCTCAAATTTTTTTTTCAAAGCCCATGCATACTGATTTTGATCATAGTCTTACTGGCCCTAAACTTCCCCAATCATTACCCAAAGGATTCCACATAAATGTACACTGTATAGAAGCTATTTAGGGATAACATTTCCTTGAAGACTGAGCCATTCAGAGATAGGTAGTTTCTAGCAAGCTTCAGAGACATCCTTCCACCTTAACCTAATACCGTTAAGAGATACTTAAAGATTGAGTCAGTGTTTTTATCATAATGCCCTTTAAAGCAGCGCTCACCAACCTTTTTGGCACCAGGGACTGACTTCGTGGAAGACAATTTTTCCACGGAACAGGGCGGGCGGGATGGTTTCAGGATGATTCAAGCACATTACATTTATTATGCACTTTATTTCTACTATTATTACACTGTAATATATAATGAAATAACTACACAACTCGCCATAATGCAGAATCAGTGGGAGCCCTGAGCTTGTTTTCACTTGCCACTCACTGATAGGGTTTTCTTTTTTTTTTTTTTTTTTTTTTTCTGTACGCGGGCCTCACTGCTGTGGCCTCTCCCGTTGTGGAGCACAGGCTTCGGATGCGCAGGCTCAGAGGCCATGGCTCACGGGCCCAGCCGCTCCGCGGCATGTGGGATCTTCCCGGACCAGGGCACGAACCCGTGTCCCCTGCATCGGCAGGCGGACTCTCAACCACTGCTCCACCAGGGAAGCCCAACTGATAGGGTTTTGATATGAGTCTGCAAGCAATTGATTTATTATGGTGTCTGTGCAGTCAAACCTCTCTGCTGATGATAATCTGTATTTCCAGCCACTCCCCAGTGCTAGCATCACCCCTCAGCTCCACCTCAGATCATCAGGCATTAGATTCTCATAAGGAGCGTGCTGCCTAAATCCCTCGCATGCGCAGTTCACGGTAGAGTTCACGTTCCTATGAGAATCTAATGCCGCCACTGATCTGACAGGAGGCGGAGCTCAGGCGGTAATGCAAGTGATGGAGAATGGCTGTAAATACAGATGAAGCTTCACTCGCTGGATTGCCAGCGCTCACCTGCTGTGCGGCCCGGTTGCTAACAGGCCACGGACCAGTAGCCATTCGTGGCCTGGGGGGTGGGGACCCCTGCTTTAAAGCATAGCAGTAGCACACGATGGGTGAATTTTCATGTAAAGGGATATTATAAATTGACCAGTCTATATACATTATATTTGCAGTCACCCAAATCTTAAGGCCAGAAATTTCACTGTTACATTCATGGATTTAGACAGATACTGAGAAACCACGTAGCAGATATATTTTTGTCAACCCATTAAAGTTGCACAGAGCAGCCGACTTATGCCCAAAAACAAATTAGAATCCCTGAGGTCACAGAGCCTCTTAGTGACAAAGGAAGACCTAGAACTCAGGTCTTTAATATTCAGTTTACCGTGGTATCCACCAGGGTACAGGTTGTGTGATACTGAAGTATGTACCTATGGAAGAAATATAGACAACAGCTGATGATGCTTAGAAATATAAAAGTGTCTAATGTGCAGGGAAACGTAAGGTAATGGTGAATTTCTGAATTTTATATCCATATTAACAGAACCTGAGTATCACACCTCCAGACTTACTCAAGTACTAAAGAAACCTCTCAATTATGAACAAATTATAGGTTTGGGACAAGTGATAACAGATCAGGATTTAAAGGACAAACAGCCCTGCAGGTTAAGATATGCCTTGTATAGGGCCTGAATGTTTATTATAATCCCCATGAAATCCTAATCTTTTCCTAAAGTGCTTCCACACATTTGATTGTCATCATTTTAAAACTGAAGACCATCTAGCACTGCAGCCTGACAAGAATATTAAGTACATCATTTATCTGGAAGGAAGCACTAGGAATAATGTCTCTGCATTTTCTACAATGAGAATTATACAGATGATCTCTGATTGGCTGGAAAAGGTTCCAGCTGTGCTGTGATTTGATTTAACTGCCCAGACACTGACCTGCTCAGTGGTTTACTTTTAAGCTTGGTTATCTTTGAAAAGAATTGGATTTTAGGGCACTGTATTTTACCTTAAATACAGACACATTATTTTAAGGAGGAAAAATAAGTAAAATTGTTTGTGATTAAGGCATTTATTAAATAATATTGTGCACTGCTTTACTTCATCTCCTTCCTTGATCCAGAGAACTCTTAAGCACCTTTGAAAACTGACAACTGTTGAAATTTAATTTGAAATATTGAGATGATAGAAGGAACTATTTCCAACTTTCTTCTCCCCTGAACCCAACAAAGAATATACCAGATTGAGAATTTGGAAATCACATACATGAACCTTTCTTGAATCCCTCGATATTCAGCTAGCCTCATTTACTCAGGGTTATGGTCATCCCTTTGTATTTCTCACCTGCTCTTTCCACAATGTCTGTTTAACGTGTAAATGTCACTTGAATGAACTTCTAGGTTCCTTATGGTACTCATTTGTGTTTCTTGCCAGTGGCGCCTTATGGACATTAATTTAGGACCCTAAGGGAGGGAGAAGATTTGGCCCACATAACGGCACTTATAAAGGTCTGAAGAAGTCGCTGCTTTATTACTCTCCACATTCCTCAGGTATCTACCTTACAACTTAGTGTCAGAGATGGGGAAGGCTGGGAGACTAACAGGGATAGAGGAGAAAAGAAAATAAGAGGAACAAGAGGATTTAACACAAGAGGCCTGTTCTCCAAACTGTAAATACAGTCCTAGGTGGCAGTTTCAATATGGATATTCTTTAATGCCTATTTATGTTTTAGAGATAAATAAGTCACCATGATATATTGGGATGAGAGAAGGCATGAGTTCGAAACTCCCTTTGTAATTCCTTGAAGAAAAATGGAGAACAGAAATTATTTTACAAAAATACTCTAAATATTTAAAGGAGAACCATGAGATTTTTTTTTTACTATTTTATTGATGCTGATTATACTGGTCACATTCACACAGGTTACATTTATCATCTGGAGAAAAATTTTATTATATATTACATGAAGTTCCCTTTTATTGTCTGTTTACAGAATATTTACACATTTGACATGACCTTTATAGGGGAAACATCATTATATGAGCTAGTAGGAAAACAACTGATAGGATATCAGAACACCTGAGTTGTGTCATGCCTAGCATCGAGCTGTGTTACTTTGGGAAAGTCACTCAACCCCTTGTAAATGAAGAGAAATTAAATAATTGTGATTTTACATGGAATGATTTGACAATATGCTTTTTCTTATTTCAAATGAACATAGTGCTGTTATAGGCATTGGAAAACTTCTTATCATATTTAAAACTGTTTAATTTCTACACCTTGTTCACAGTTATGACATTCAATTATAGTTTTTTCATGAGACAATAGTGGTTTTCAAACATTGTTTACCATGACTCAGAATAAATAAAAAAATATATTACATTAAAAACAATTAAAAACACACAATCATACCTGCCTGTATATAGATGAATAAGCATCTGAAAAAATATTATTTCTACTTATGATGCACTTTTTTTATTTTAACCTATTCCATTTTTTTTAAAATGCTGTTTGTGATCCTCTTAACTGATTTAGAAGGTAAGTGAAATAGAGCATTTATATTGTGCTACCAAGGGATAAATTGTTGGTAACATGGCCTACATACCCCATGTAAGCACTAAATGCACTGAACTTTTTCAGTATATTTTCTAACTGACCAATTCAGATCTTGGCTTAACTGGTGATATTTATGACTGGTTTTAATTTTTCCCAGAGTCTTGGTTTTTAAGGCTCTTTCCAACTCTAACATATTATGATTCTAAGGGAAGGTTGCCCAAATCTGGAGGCTTAGAAGACATCACTGACTCCCAGGGCATGAGGACAAGGAGGCAGTGTTCTAGAGTACTTATTTCCCCCCTGCAGCTTTCTGGTTCGGAGGGTTCACGTTCCCTAGTATTGGGGGCATTAGAGCCCAAAGAGTCGGCAATAGATAGAAAAGGAGCTGTAAGCCCTGTCCCAGAACCTCACCCTTTGCTGCACAGATACGGTTTGGATTTGGGGACTCTATGAATAGACTTCAAACGTTATCTCTAAACATCTTAACTTTTAGTTATTCTTTTTTGTTACTCCAGATATGTTAGCTGCTGGATAACATTCCATGATACTCAGTATGATTTTATAATTGTCATTAGTTTCTTCTATATTAGAGACAAAATTGTGCTCCTTACTGAAATTATCACCACTCTGACAAACATCTTTGAAAATGTTACCAATATTCTTATTCCCATAGATTAATTGGAAATAAAAGGTGAAAAATACTAGCTGGTAGGATATCTTTATTGGCAATAATATAAAGCAGAGAGCTAATAAAACCATTTCCATTAAAAAAAAAAAAAAGATACTCTCCACCTTATAGAATCCAGTCCTTTCTTCTAAGCATTCATTGCTCTCAAAAATCTGCCCCTGACTTTCCTTAGGCAACTGTACAGTGTGAGTACAGGAAAACTAACTGTAGAACTGTAGGAGAATAATTATTTTGATCTGGTTAAGTGACTACTATATACATAGCACTGTTATAATTGCTGGAAATACACTATGGAAAGAGAGAGACAAAACTTTTGAGTTTATATTATAGAGGGAAATTAGAAGCATTATGGACCAACCTGTTACTAGATAAGAAAAGTTATATTCAAATATGACATCCTTTGTTAAAATATAAATGTCTCATATATTTACAGAAAATGTGAAAAATTATATGAACATTTAATTTGACAGTGTTTAAATCAGAATTGTGGAATTACAAATAATTTTAATTTAATTCCTTGGTAGCCTGTATTTTCAGATCTCTTACAGTAAACATATAAATTTTTATTTAATTATAAAAATAAATACATATTATGTATATGTTCATTTTATGTATGCCTACTTCTGGCTCTTCCATTAGGTATGTAGCTTTCTAAAATCTGGGACCTTTTTTTTTTTCCCCTTATATAACTTGCTCCTCCAAAGTCTAACACAGTTTATTTGATTAATTAAGCAAATTATTTGGAAAAAATGATTAACATAGATTCTGCCTGGAAGGATTTTACAACCAAGGGTGAAAGAGATCTGTTAACAACTGGAGAGATTACACAATGAGGGCTATAATTAGTGTGTGGCCAAGGGGAACCTAGATGTGACCTGCAGAGTAACTCTAAGTAAAAATGGCTGACATGAAATTACTGTAAACAGTATTTTCATGTCTCTAGTCTCCCTTAGTTCTGAGACCATATTTTTGCAACCCTAAATCAGATCACATTAAGGGACAGAAGCAAATAGAGATAAGGAGACAGAACCTTTCAAAGCAGAGTAATCTTGAAAATTGTTTACAAGTTTGGATCATGGTTAGGCTCTTACCTAAATTGTTTCTTGGTGTCAGTCTTTATAAGTTCCTAGTCAATATCCACTCTCCTGAGATCATCCAGTTTCCAGTGAAAAGTACCACCTTAAAGCTTACCCAGCTTGCCCTCACCATCCTGAGCAGCTTGGCATTGCTGTTGGCTTAGAAGTCTCTAGGCCTTGCCATTGGCAAAAACTGAGATTACTATGGCCGGAACAAAAGACTCCGGTTTCTCACATGGTTGTTAGCTCCATTTGAGAGCTCATGCTTCCTGCTTCCAAATGAGATCCTTTCTTATCTGGCAGTCTGATTAGGAAATGAGCTGGGCCACTGTAATTAGGATTCAGATTTACTGCCTGTTTCTGAGAGAGGTTCAATGGGGTTGTAACATCTCTAGCCAATCAGGCCATATTGCTCAACCTTACAGCACAGCTTATTAGCTGTCCATCTGCTTTTATGTGTGATTTTCTATCTCATCAAGCAGGCTTAGGGTGTACTTCATGCATTAGAACTCACTGAAAAATAACTCTATATCCACTGTAACATCACCCCATTGTTATTTTCCTTCACTTGATGAATGTTTACTGTCATGGCTCAATAAGAGATGAGCTACAGTCTGCTACTTTTGGCAGTGTCTGCTTAGTGGGAATGTTTAGCTTGTCCTCCCAAATTACAATTCCATTTATATTATCCAGTGTCATTAATCTTTCAAGTACCTTCATGGCCAAATGATATGGCTACTGCTAGTGCTGAGTGGAGAATTAATTACAAGTAGACTAGAGCAATACATCTATGGGAGCCAGACCCCCAAATAAGTTGGATGTCATTTTAATTAACACAGAACAGACTTGTAATAGATTGCAGAGTTCTTTGCAAAAGGACAGTCTCTGGAGAAGGAAACCAAGGGAAGGATGGAAGGGGAATCAATAAGACTCTCTGGGAAAAGAGATTGAAAATGTAAATTTAAACTGTAAAACTTCCCGGTAGACCATATCAAACAATGGGGATATTTCTCCAGTGTTGTGAAAGAAAATAGATTTTAGCTCAGAAGACGTTTCCACATGGAAATGCTACCTGCCAACTTGGAATGGCAAGAGTTACTTCAGCTGAAAAGAAATTAGGAACCTATGTTGATTTAGAAAAATGCAATGGATCTGAAGCCTCTCTTGTATTTCTCACTGCTGACATGTAAAATGTCATCTTGATTCTGTTCATCTTTTCATCAGAAGCATCAACATGTCAAATACCATAGAATTAGTGAAACCAAGTCAATAAACCTAGGTTCTAAAGTAAGAAAGAAAATAACTGTCATTGTTCTGAAAAAAAAGTTGTTTGCTAAATGAGTTTTTTTTCTTTTCAAACTTTCATATTTCCTCATGTGTTTATATAATAATGTCAGAGATTCATTTCTAGGAGGAAATTTTTGTTTTCTAGAAAATCATGTGGCTTATACCTAATGGACTCAGTACCCTTGTCAGACTGATTGATGAGGATGGTGATGATGATAGTTAATGTTTAGAGTGCCCTTAAGTTGTGCCAGGTGCTGGGCTCAGTGCTTCACATCTTTATTGTATTTATCCTCATAACAACCTTGTGACATAGGGAGTATTAATACTTCTACTTCAGAGACGAGAAATTCTTTATCAATTATCACAAGACACTCGGGGTTCCTAGACACTGCTGTTTCTGGAATTCTAATCCCCACACATCTCTGCACGTATCCCTATCTGATTCCCCTTCTTACCACTCAGCTCTTGAAACCCTGCTCCTTTTTCTTCACAGTCACCAGAAAAATGTTGAATAACTTCTCCTTCCCAAAACATTTTCTTTGATCACTATGATTTTTGGGGTTTATTTGCAACCTGCCTCTCCCTTGAAAACACAGGCTCCCATGCATCCTCCTCAAGATGTGAGTGTTTCATTCTCATACTCCTCAGACCACTGGACTTAGATGAGGTGTAGACATTTCCTAGCTCCTTCTTGATGTTTTCAGACCATGTCCCCTCTGTTTTCCCTGAAAACAATGGACTTTGACTTTTAAGCCACTAGGCCCTACCAACCATTGACTCTCTTTTCATTCATCATTACCACCCTGATCATTCCTTCTAAGTTCTTGAAGATTTAAGTCCTGACTCACTGTCATTCTTTCACACTATTCCTATCATGGTTCTTAGTGATTTCATAAATGTGTGGACTATCCTTCCAATAACCTGGTCTCTCAGCTCCTTGACCTTCTTTCCACCAATGACTTTACCCTCCATAACATTGTAGCCACTCACTACTCATCGTCACACCATAAACTTTGTTATCACCAATAAATGTAACCTTTCCATGATCTTAGTTTCATCTGTTCCTCTCTCTGACTACCCACTCTTCTCCTTCTCTACCCACTGTTTTCTAACTTCAACAATATTTTAATCCCTGATTGACCATCAACCCACTGATTATATCAACTTTCCTATACCTCTTATACGTTGTGTCTTTATTTTTCTTCTTATCCAGCTTAAATTTAATATTCAGTAATTATAATTGCTTCTCTTACCTGCCTCCATTTGTTTGCTTAATTTGGAAAAAAAAAAAGGAAACTTGATTAAAGCAAGCTTTCATTCTGCTCTGTGTCTGCAACTCAGCAGCTGAATATGGCTAGAAGAAAACACAGAGCTGTTAAATTGACTAATTTTAGGGTAGATTTATATTCTTCAATCTCAAGTGAATCCATTCATTCTTACACTCTCTGAGATGAGTATTTCCTAGTCCTCTCCTCTCTCTCCTAAGACAAACCGTGCCTCCTTTTTCCAAAATATGGCATTAATTACAATTTTAATGGGAAGATAGAGGCAATCACAAGAAACACTCCATCAGTTCCCAAACCCATCAGTGAACAGCAGTGCTCTGTACTCTGCCTTCTCTCCTGTTTCAGTGGATAAAATCCACATGTTAAGAGCTAAGACCACCTTCTCTACTTGTGTCACTGAAACCCACCCCTTTCACTTACTCAGGGTTGTTCTTTCAATGGTTCTATCCTCTTGAGCTTGCATCATCAGTTTCTCCCATTCTACTGTATCATTCTGACTTGCGACACGCTATACCTTCTACCACAAAAAAGAAAAAAACAAAAACAAAAAACTCTGTCTCATGACCCCAATTGTCCTTTCAGCTACTAACTTATATTTTTCCTTCCCTTAACAACAAATTTCTAAGAAATAATGATCTGTACTTACTGCCTCTGATTTTTCTCTTGAACCCACTAAAATCAGGTGTTGACCTTACCGCTCGACCAAAGTACTCTTGTCAAGGTCACTGTTGCTAAATCTGAGGATCTTGAACTATCAGTCAAGTCACTACATCTTCCTTCATTACAGGATACACATTACCTTGGTTATCTTCCTACCTCGTTGGCCAGTCCTTCTCAATTTAATTCCTTGGTCTCTTTTTATATCCCCTAAAATCTTGAGTATCCCAGGTTTCAGTCCATGTACATTTTCTCTTCTCTCACTGTACTTACTCCTTTGATGATATTATCTCATCTTGCATACTTAAATGTCATCTGCTGTCTGATCCCAACTTTGTATTTCTAGCCAGGATCTCTCCCCTAAATTCCAAATACATATAGTCAAGGGTTTTTTTGGATATCTAATAGGTATATCAATCTACACATATCCAAAATCGAATTCCTAATTTCCTCCCCTCCCATTTAAACCTTCTCTTCACAGAACCTTGTCCGTATTATTTGATAGGAATTCTATCCTTTTAGGGGCTCAGGACAAAATCTTTGAGTCATTGTTGATTTTTCTCTATCTCAAGTATACTCCATATCTGGTCTATCAGAAAAACATGCCAGTTCAATCTCAAGAATTTATCCAATATCAAACAGAGAAAATAGAACAAGCCAGTTCTGTCATTGCAGTCTTGATCTAAGACACCATCATTTCTCATCTGAGTTATTTAAGTAGCCTCTTAATAATTCTTCCTTTTCTGCCTTTATTCTTACAGTATGTATGTATTAAAAGGTTAAAGGTTATTATTTTCTGCTTACATACTACTAGTCACTGTCCAGAACTGTGCCTGGAACGTTGGAATTTAATCAATATTTGTTGAGTGAATGACCTGAAGCTTAGAGCAGTCCAGTAATCACCCAAACTCTATGAATTCAAAATTCTCTCCCTAGACTCAATGTCCTTAACTACCATGTTATATTGCATGTTTTACTTAAATATTTTACTTAAATATTTTCTATAAATCAAGCCTTTAAAAATTTGCACTCTTCATTTCTGAGAAGCAAAGTAATTTACATATAAAGATGTCCAGCCTTGAACATACATGCATACGCATATACACACAACCACCTTTTTAGAATAGTGTAGACCAGGGGTCCCCAACCCCCAGCCCATGAACCAGTTCTGGTTCATGGCCTGTCGGGAACCGGGCCTCATGGCAGGAGGTGAGCAGCGGGTGAGCGAGTGAAGCTTCATCTCCGGCTCCCCATCGTTCCCCATCGCTCGCATCACCGCCTGAACCACACACCCCCACCCCCGTCCTTGGAAAAATTGTCTTCTGTGAAACTGGTCCCTGGGGCCAAAAAGGTTGGGGACTAGTGGTGTAGACTACCCTCTGGTCCCAAAACTTATCTCAAACATCTTGGAAAAGAAATGTTTCATGCATAACAGGATATAACTTCTACATTGTATCAGATGCTTCCCAGTGTTTGACAGCAAATTTGGAGGCTCGGAGTCAGATATCATGGGAATATTCCATACATTTAATGATTCATAGAGCCTTCACTTCTAGTACTTTATGCATTTGTATACCTTAGAGACCTTCTATGATTAAGGAATACATGTATTCCCCATTTTCAATCCGTACATAAAAATCATCAGTATATGGATCTTGTCTTATTTAATGAGAGAGGCTAATTGCAGATATCTTCTTATTTTCATATAAACAATGAAAAATGAAAACATTTCAATAGATTTAGTGCATCACTTAACTTCTTTTCATCATCATAAAATACATTCATTAAGCACCCATTTGTGTATAACGTGCTTGTCATGTGTTATGTTATCAGATTGGTTTTAGTGTAAATATCAGATTCTGCCATATAAAGAAAGTTACAGGATGTAACTTTAGGAACTTTTGAGACTAAACCTATCTTTTGAAGATTTTATGGGTCAGATGGATTCAAGGTTATCTCAGCAGCAGATGATTATGGGTATCAAAGTGATAATGTTCTGTTATCAGAATTGTCAATTACCAAGTCTATGGGATATTATAACTAACCCCTAATCAGTATTTCAGTTGGAACAGTTAGAAGTCCTACTGCTTCTTTGGCATTTAACTTGTTCATACATTAATTTGAGAGAAGTTTTTTACCCTTAACAATTGACTGGTTCAATTGTTTTAAGGATTTTTGTATACTATTTAGTTATTTTCTTGATCACCTTACAGAATCATTTTTCCACTGTGTTTGTTCCAATAAAGTTTTTTTTTTAATTACTAAGAAAGAAAATTACTCAAGAAGGGACAATAGCAAAAATAACTTGGAAGTGGCAAAACAGATGGATTCTTTGGTAATTGACTTTATTGTCTAGAAAGAATGAATCTAAGTTGTGAATCCTGGAAGGTGTGCCCAGGAATAGGCTGATTTATGCTACAGAACATCCTAAAAGTGCAACAAATAGATGTACCAGACACTGCTAAAAGGTAGGGGTGGTACAAATAGGTATTCAAGATTAGCTGAGAGGTTTTTGTTTTTGTTTTGTAAGAAGTATATTTTCAGAAGCAGGTTCGTGATCTTCCACTTTACATAGCCTGTAAATACCTTTCTTATATCCTATTATAGACTGGAGGTGTACTCTGGAGACAACTTACTGTAAATTCTCTGTCTTCCAGGATCAGGCATGACCAAGGGCCAGCATATTCACCTGAAATCAGAAACTCTTTTGGGAGTGATGTTAATGATCTGAAATTAGAGAGATAATAGTGATAGTTGCACAACCTTTTGAATATAATAAATACCATTGAATTGAACATTTTAAAGGGGTGAATGTTGTGGATGTGAACTATATTTCAGTAAAATAAGAGCATTAGTGTTCTGAAAACAATATTTGAAGCTAATAGGTTAGTGCTTTCAAAATACTAGAAAATGATATTCTAGAATTTAAATAGCTATCCAAACTATCAATCAAGTAAGAAGGTAGAATAAATATTTTTTCATATATGGAAAACCCTAAAAAGATTTACTTCCTTTTCTCTCTTTCTCAAATATATATTGTATGGAGTGTTTCACCAAAACCACAGAATAAACTAAAAAAAAAAAGAGGAAGACATAGGAACCAGTACACAGAGGACTTGACACAGATTTAAAAAAAAAAAAAAAGGACAGTTTCCAGGATGATAATGACAAGAATCTCAAATCAATGCCTGAGTGTCAGGTCTAGGGGAATTCAGTACAGATAAGGGTAGGATAATGTAGTGCTCTAAGGTGCTGTGTCCAAGAAAAAGGGAATGAAAAAAAACAAAGATTATCTGATTTGTCTGAATATGTTGAATGGAAAATTAAAACTTATGGTAGAGAATTTGTGAATAAATAGTTATAGTTACATAGAAAACTAAACAAACATAATATATGCCAATTAACTCTGGGTAAGAGAGGAAATTTACCGGAATACTACATGGCTCATCTATGATTTTTTTTTCATAGTCATAATAAAGTAATATTGAATATGGAAATGGAGGAGGGCAGCTGTTTGTATGTATGGATCAGTGATCTAAACCCTAATCTATCAGAGGAGGATCCATATAGATGTAAATTCAAAAATCAAGAAATAGACTTGCATGCATAATGTTTAGAAACACAGAGGTAAAACCATTTACAGAGTTTAGAGAGGTACCTGTGAAGAATGGAACTCAAGGATGGAAGGAGTAGGATGGGGCAGTGGATTGCTGTTTTTCATTAAAAGTCTTACAATTTGACTAGTGCATATATTAATTGGTTAATATTAAAAAGATAGAAAATACCTAGCTAGGCATTAGAGAACAGGGTTCAAAGCCAGACTATTTGCTATGAGATCTTAAGCCAAATATTTAACATGTCCTAGCCTCAGTTTCTTCAGTGGTTTAGTGAAAGCTTTGCATTCAATCATTTTTAATTTTCTTCTGGCTTTATATTGATGCTTTCAGGAGTCTTATACTGCTAAACCTAAGTCTGACTTTTAAAAACTGTGGTATCTTGGTTTACTCCTTTGACCTTAGACTCTTCCTCCTTTTAAGTTCACCTGTTGAATTTACAAACAATAGAACAAAGATCCAGATACATAAATTAATGTGTCCCAGTTATCCACATATTTATACGGAATTATAGATTTATTGTAAATGGTAGATAGTGGGGGATTGTATTAATTTTGGTAAAGGTCTAGTTGCTGTGACAAAGTTACCTGAAATAGAGTAACGTAGGGGAATCGATTCTCTCTCTGTCTTTGTCCTCTCTCTTTTCTCTGACTTCCCCAAAGTGAGTGGTCCACACATTTATCTTGGGGGCAAGAAACTTGGCTCTACACAGTCATCAGGGTTCTGGATTATTTCCTTTCTCTGTCATTCCTAGTACTTTATCATCATCCCTAGGCCTTAAACTGAATTGTAGGTACCTTTGTGTTTGGATTATGAGAAAGAGAGGTGAGTATGAAGAAGCACACCTGTAATGTCTTATGGCCCAGACAGAAAGTGGCATACCAACCACTCACATTCCCTCAGTAAGCACCTTGCTACAAGGCTGTACTTAGCTGCCAGTAAAGCAAAGAAATGTAGTCTCCAGCTTGAGAGCCAAATGCTCAGTTATGACTTTCTAATGTGGATGAAGGGGAGGACAGATTTTGAAGAACAACTGTCTCCACCAAGATTCTAGAGAGGGTTATGAATTGTGTGAGCAGGTATTGGCCTATCATTCATAGTCTTTATTTTTTTAATTGATAATATTTTAAACTCTTTATAATATATCAAAAGAAATAGACTAGTGACTTCTTTCATACTTTATACAGCAGATATCATGATATTTTTGACAATTTCTAATAGTTACACTTTACCCATTCAGGAAATGTCTTGACTATTATTTTTACCCAGGGGGAATGACTAGAACTCAAGGCTCCCATTTTCTAGACTCTTTCTACTGTTATATATATATATATATATATATATATATATATTTTTTTTTTTTTTTTTTTTTTTTCCTTTCTAATCCCAGAGTGTTAGTCTGAGCATGAAGTCCTTACTGTCTGATTAGACTAAGGAATTGGATGTAATTCAACTCAATTCAATTCTAAAACTTATCAGCTGAGCACATGCCACGTGCTAGGACTGCATGGAATTATAGCAATAAACAAAGTAACCCCATAGCCTTCGGCTTTATGAACCTATTGTCTAAGAGTAGAGCTAGACTCCCTTCCGTTTAGAAATTTATCATTTGTGAATTTAATTGATCAAACTTTAACACTTTGCCTTAAATGTCACACCATGCACATACATATAAAATATCCAAAATATATATATATATATATATCTTTCTGGCAGGCAGTTAGACAGTATAAGTTCTTTCTAGTTACATTCTCAGAATAAATGTCATTGGAAGTCAGAGAAGAGACATTGAGCACATAGCTATTATTCACAGAAGAATGAGGGGTACTGCTCTGCTAACGACTGGAAAGAACAGAATGCTCAGACTATCTTAGGAAGAAAAGAAGGTAGTACAATGCAGTCTAGTGAGACAGCAATTAAAAATAAAGTCATTTACTGTGTGTCTTCCACTTAGGAGAGCTTGCCCCAGCTTGTATTGATCTGCAGATGAACAAACTAACCTCCTATAGCTAACTCAGTGTTTCCCCTGAGATGTAACATAAACTTAGTGTAGGTCAAAATCTCCCTGCCTCCCCACCCCCATCAGAGTAAGAAGTTTGATCATGTTGTTTGTTTATTTTTTGTTTTCTTGAAGGGTAGTGGGGGACGGTTTGAGGAATAGGAGAGTGGAGACTATTTTAAATTGTTTTTCTTCTAGTTGATTACCTGCCAAGTATTTGGGAGTTCTGAGTTCCTTAAATGGTAAAGAGCAATTCATCTTGAACTGTAATATGCAAACGAATCACCTAAGGATCCTGTTGAAAAGCAGATTCTGATGATGAGCAGGTCTAGGAGCTGGAGATGCTGCTTTTCTAACAGGCTCCCAGGTGATATCTATGCTACGGATCCCAGAAACACGATATGAGTAGAAAAGGTATAAAATATTTTTTAGGATGATTTGTTATGTCTGCTGTTCTAATATAACATATTTTTTTTTCTCTTTACAACTTTGGCGAATGGATGGATGGAAGGATTCTGTTTTGTGGGTGCTTCTGGAGGCCTTCCGCTTGAGTGTGTGTGGATGGGAATCTGCAAATATAAGAGATCCATCACTAAAATATGTAACTGGGTTGTCATATAAGAATGCATCAAAGTAAAATTTAGGGGTTAGACTGATTTGGGAAAAGTCCCAAGTTTTCTTGGAATGAAATAAGAACTCTCCACAAAAGGCAGAGGGGAGTGAGTGAAAGAGAGTGATAGACTAGGCAGACCATAGAAAACACTGAGAGAGTTTAAATTATATTAAACGATAAGATTTTCTAAATGGATGATAAGCTTTGATCTGCTAGATTTTTAATAATCCTGCTTCTTTTTTGTAGCAGTGTTCAAATAAGTGACTAAAATACAGACAAACCAAATGGTTCAAAAACTATACAAAAATTATTACTCCTATTTGTCATTTTATTTGTCCTCATCAGTTCTCTGACATTTGCTTTTTTAATTCTTTTGTCCAAAGGTGGCAGTATTATTATTGAAGTAAAGTTATTGGATTTCTAATTTTGTGAAGGTAATTGATAATCATAGAGTCCCAGTATATAGTAGGTGGATATTAATCCAGCATTCACTGGGGAAAGAAGTTATTATCAGAAGCTTATGCTTTTGTAAGAGTATATAACATGAAGACAATGATTGAACAACATGTAACTTTTTCCTCCTACTCTGAAACTTAATAATCTTCAGTTGTGCACCCACCATGGGAATAATTCCTCTTAAGTCATTTGAGGTACTTTAAACATTTTGGATAGGGGTAGTTGTTTCTTTTATTAAGGTAGTATTCAACTGAGGGATTAGTCATCACATATTTATATAATGTTTTCATGCTAGGGCAATTAAATATAGAATTCAGTAAATAACAACACCACAACAAAAAGCTCATTTGGATAATCACTACCTAAAACAAGACTAGCAATGCAGTTCTTTTATTTATTCATCTTAATTCTGTTTTGCATATATATCACTAGAGACTGTAGCTGAAAGTAAATAGTATGTTTATGATCATATTTCATTGCGTTTGGAGATTTTAGAGTGATTCATCATTAGCTTTCGGCTGGTTTAATGAAATCTTTAAATCTTTTGCTGATTAGCTTGCCTTCTAATTATTTTGGCTCAGGGATTTTTGGTAAAAATACAAATAAAAATAAAATGTGCACTTGCCTTCTTTTTCTTTATAGAGTTGAAGTGAGTAAGATCTCTCACTCTCTTTTCTTCCTCTCAATTTATTCTGGCTCATAAGCCTGCTTACTGTAAAGGAATGTGTCTGTGTTTATACTGTGGCTTGCGCTTAGGGAATAAAATGTATTTGTTGATTAGTTGATTAATATGTTTTTAATTATTTTTTTTGGTCTCTCTATATGTGTGTATGTGTATATAGTTTTAAATTTATTTAATCCTTGTTTAAGGTATTTAATCTGTATGATATCTGGTGTTTAAGTTAATTTATTTGGAATATTTCAAGAAAATTTTGCTTAGTCACCTCTCTTAATTCTAAGGGACTGTGTAGTTTCTTCTTTGTGTTCTGTCTGGTTTTTCCATTCTTTCATGGACTACCTTCTTTCTTTCCCTCCATAAATTTACCTTGTCCTTTCTAAATTAACCATGGCATCAGTTCTAGACCCAACTCTACATGATGTTTTAGTACATCTATGCAACCTGACTAGGGCATCTCTTTCCAATCAGCCATGGCCTGGGAGGGTGGAGCATTTGGAAGCTTTGGGCTGTCTTACCTAGAGGTGGAGATAAGGCCAGCCATGAAAATAGAGGCTCTAAGTTGGGCAAACAATGAACCCTCTGAAGTAAGAAGGTATATTGTTTAGCATACTTCAGGTAAAATAACCTTAGTTATTTGGCTTGCTTTTTACAACATTGTTCAGTTGAAAATTGTCATTGGGCAGCTAGAAATCCAATATGAATCAGTGGTTCATGACAATAAGAGACTGTTGGGATAATAGTTCCTACTTATCAAGCTAATAGCAAAATATGAACTATTCTTCCCTTATCTCAAAACAGTGTGATTCTGTTTATCAGAGGATTCCAGTTAAACACCCATAGAGTCTTATTTCTTCTAAATCAAGTGTAATGTCATAAACACCAAGGAAAACATTAAAAATGTGCAAGATGGTGATATTTTAAAGCTGTAAATATATATTTTAAGTTTGTCCAAAGTCTAAATTAATGTTTTATTAATGCTACATCAAAATCATGAATACATTTGTGTAGGACTAGACATATGCTATGAGATTTATATTTTTATTTTGTTAACTGTTAGTAAGAACTGCTGGATTTATAATATTACACATTAGAGGATTAAAATTAGGAAAAATGCTTTACTTCACCTTTAAAAATCATTTCTATTGAGTAATTCAATTCTGTGTTGCATATTATAACCAGACAATATTTTACTCTTGTGGTTCACCCTCAAATACCAAATGCTCCAATGCCTCTTAGCTTTCCCTAATGCAAGGCTATAAAGCAGAGGAAGTCCAAAAACTATTGATCTAGATATTTTTACCAAATTGGCTACCAGGCTCTTACTAATACCAGAACAATGTGCTGGCCAATAAACATCATTTACTTGAAAAAATATGGTAAATCTTGTTGGCATAAACCAAAATCTCACTGGCACTATTCACTGGAGAATAGAGTTTACTTTCGAACCTCACATGAGGAGGCTTAATTACTGACTTTGTAATGAAATTTAACTGTAAGATAGTTTCACTTGAATGGTACTTGCATTATGGCTAGATTCAATCTTTAAGAAATCTCAGTCTTTGGTAGCTTGATATCTTTTAGTTTTTACCTTAATTTCCTTCTGGTTCTTATTCCCTGCTAAATTGCTCAGAAGACTTCAGACACAGTTCATCAGGTCCAGGACTGCAAAATATGTTTTAGTTCATATAATTTATCTGAAAGACAATACCTATGGGTATAGTGAATTTAGGTTAGTGTTTATTGTCTAAAACTGTCAAGCCAAAGAGACTATGACTTTGGTGTTGAGGCAAAGGGAAAATATTTTAAAGAATCATGCATGAATATGCTGCCACAGTGTAATTTAAAGTAAAAAATATGACAACTTTAAAACCGATATTTTTATTGAGTTCTATTTATATTGACAATGATAGAAGTATTTATGGAAATGATGACATAGTAAATAAGAGAGGTTGCAAGTTTATCAACATTATTTAAATATGTACTTGCTTTATGACTAACTTCCAATGGTGTTAGGAATAATAACAGTAGGAACATATCCTAAATGTGGGGCAGGTTACTGAGGAACTACCAGATAAAGGCACTTTTTACAGCTGGAATGCAAGCATTTTGCAGAGTCATTTATTGCTCCAGATTTCTTTGACATAAATATTTGTGATAGGGCAGTCAAGAACAATTTTTCTCTTTGAGGAAATAGGTTTTCCTTTGAATTCTTCTCTCTTCATTTAGCAAATATATGAAAGATTTCTTCCACAAGGGGCCACAGAATTTCTTCTACATAGAGCCTTTCAAAAACCATATAGAAGCTGGTATAAGTATCTGATCAGTATGCATAAACCATAAATGAACACCAGCTTCTCATCCAATGTGACACCATAGAAGTATCCTGAGCGCAGGTTAAGTTGCATGTTTTTGTAGTATACTAGATCACTTCTCCTTACTTATTGTGTTAAACTGAGGTATTTTCCTGAAAAAAAAAAAAGATGCTGGATTTATTCTTTCCACTTCTGACTCCACTCCCTTCTGCACAAGTGAGTGTCAACTTCTGTGTCTACCTAGGTCTAACACTTAATTTGCACAGCTGTTCAAAATAGTATCACTGAGTGGTGATGAATAAGGGTAAATTTTTTTTAAAATAAATTTATCTATTTATTTATTTTGGCTGCTTGGATCTTTGTTGCTGTGCGTGGGCCTTCTCTAGCTTCAGCGAGCAGAGGCTACTCTTCTTTGCGGTGTGTGGGCTTCTCATTGTGGTGGCTTCTCTTGTTGCGGAGCATGGACTCTAGGTGCACGTGCTTCAGTAGTTGTGGCATGCGGGCTCAGTAGTTGTGGCTCGTAGGCTCTAGAGCACAGGCTCAGTAGTTGTGGCTCATGGGCTTAGCTGCTCCGTGGCATGTGGCATCTTCCCTGACCAGGGCTCAAACTTGTGTCCCCTGCATTGGCAGGCGGATTCTTAACCACTGTGCCACTAGGGAAAGGTAAATTTTAATTACACACAAAAAATGTTACCCATAGAACTTCCTCTTTTTCAGTGTGTTGTTGCTTACTGCTTTTTTACAAGTGTCATATATACATTACTAATCCTAGCAAGCCTGCTGTAAAATGAGGAAGAGAAATAGAAAATATCCTGATTTCTTAAACTGGAAGATATTTTTTTTTTCTGAGTATTGCTCCAGGCTACCTGTCAATGTTCTCCTTCAGCAGCCTTATTTTCTTGTTTTTCCATCACACTCAGAAGTATTTCCACACTTCCCTATGCTTCTTCAGATGTTCTTATGCATTTAGTTATGATTCTTCAGAGATTCTGGCCCAAACCTCATGGTTTATCTTAGGCTCCAGAATAGGAGAGTTAGGACAGACAGTGAGTAATGTGCATTTGGAGATATGTAGGCAGAGCTGACACCAAAAGGGAGGGAGGAGAACGCGTTAAGTTTGTCTTTCCTCTCTCCAGCCCAGGCTCCCTGTTTGGTGTAGTTAAGAGATTAGATTACCTACACCCAGGGCAAGTGATTGTTTTCTCTAGTCTTCAGTTTCTTAATATAGTAGCTATTTGATGGAAAATGTACTCAACTAATATTTATGTCCTAGGAAAACTGCAGGATTCCAAGGATTTAACAATAATCCAGAAACAGAATGGTCCCTCATCCTTTGAATTTATATCTGATGAATTCCTTCCCTTTTCTCTTTACCTCCTATCTGCCCCCTGAAGGTCTTATGTCAATTAAAACAGACTAAAGTGCAGTTATTTTGTCCTTGTAGGAGAAGGATTTTTATTAATAGCTTTAGGAAAAATAAAGATTCAGTTACACAGTAACTTCCCTGATAGAAAAGATAATGTGACAACTCCACCCTATAATGCCAAGTAGAAAAATGGATTGTCATTAAATATTAGCTAGTGTATATTTATTTTCACAGAAGGCCTTGAAAAGTGTGATTATCCAGAGGAAGATATCTTAACAGAAGCATGACATATGAGTGACCAGAGAGCTGGCATTTGTGAACTCCTGTGAGAGATAGAGGGTAGCCTATTTCAGTGCAGATAAATGAATTTGTGACAGAGGTCATGATTTGGCAAATTTAGATACTCATTGAATTATATGAATTTAGTGTTTGTCATGAAAAATTATTTTTGACAAAATAGTTCTACAGAGGTAGCATGAACATGTCTTATTTGTTCCTTCCTTACCATATGCATTGCCAACATTCTATTATAAGCCTTCACCAGCTTCTAACTGTGCTGTTGCACGGGATTCTAATTTTTATCCTTCCAGGCAAATATGTAAATTTTACCCCGTGCACGTGTGTGTGTGTGTGTGTGTGTGTGTGTGTGTGTGTGTGTGTGTGTGTAGAGAGAGAGAGTGAGAGAGAGGAGAGGAAAGAGGGAACACAAGCTTGCTGTGTCAGATACTGTTCCAAGGTTCAAGTGCTGGAAATATTGCAGTAACTCAAAGTACCAGTGTCTCTCTTCCCATGGAGCTTAAAGCCTCATGTGAATCGGAAACAGTTTAAAATGAATAAGTAAATAAGCAAGGTAATTTCTACACAGTATGATTTTGTAGAAAGGGAGAGGCTATTTCAGATGGAGAGGTGAGGGGTGGCCATTATGAGTTGATGTGAGGTCTTGAGAAAAGGACGATCCAGTTATGCATTCTACTCTCTTATGTGGTCCTCATCGTGCCTCCAGGATAGGTATATGTCTAGAAACCTTCAGTAATGCCCTACACTCCTTGGATTAATATCCAAGATCTTTACACTGGTTTTCAAGGTTCTTCATAATATGATGTGTTTTATCCAGTGTATCTCATTACCCACTAACGCTAAACTATTTTCCCCTGGTTCTCTGAGCCCCAGGACAGAAGCCATTTCTAGACACTTTGGACTATCCTTCTAAAATGAACCCTGAAACATATGTCTTCTCCTAAAAGGAATTTTCTTTCTTTTTTTATCATACCCTTCCAAATAACATTTATGTAAAGCATTCCATATTATGCCCCTTCAGTGAACTCTTCAATGATTGCCCCAATCTGCAGAAGGCAGGCTTTTATATAGTTGCCATTCATTTTGGCTCTAAATTATGTGCCATCTTTTTTTTTAAACCTTCAAATATACTCAGTTTTGTTTTTTAACACAAACAGTAAGATATATGCACATAATAGTAATAATTACCATGACTAAAAGATAAAACAAGATATCATCTGAGAATTTTTCAGAATTGCATTGAAAAATGACCTGAGTCCTCATATTGAAAGTCCAAATATCAAGGACGTAGTTTTTGTTTTTTGAGCTGTTTCGACATTTTTTCTAAATGATTATGCCTCCTTCAAGAGATCCCTATTGGTCTCCTTAAATTTTGTAGACCACTTAATTTTCTATCACCTCGTATTTTCTTAGCATCTTTTAGCTTCTCAAAATCTTGTATCAGACTCTTCTCCATTATGTTATTTTGATCTCTTCATTTTTCCTATTTAGTTTCCTTGGTCCTTAGTAGTTTTCTGGAGAACTTTTCACTGTTATATGTGACAGACCATATCACAGAAAGAACACTGAATAATTAGAGTTATTGAAAGGTAGAGTTGGAAGTGTATGGTAGATATATTTAAATATTTCTCTTTTTTTAAACATCTTTATTGGAGAATTATGTACTATCTTATGCTATTATTCAATTCTTTCCTGAGAATGATTAGAACAGGGGACAGTTTTTGGTGTTGCTTTGTTTTTGTTTGTTTGTTTTTGAGTATCAACTATGTGCCAAACATTCTATACCATTTTACTCTTATCTCCACAACAACCCTGAAATGTTAAGTTTCGGGATGCCTATTGTATTGATGAAGAAGTTAAGTCTTGTCTTTGAAATTACTAACACAGGGTCATACCGCCAGGAAGTAACTGAAGTGGGACTCAATCTGACTTCCCTCTAATTCCAAAGCCTATAATATTTCCATTACACCAGAACTTCTCTCTGCATTTAAATGGCTTGCTTCTTGATGGGAAATGCGAGGCCAACATTTCTTCTGTCTTCTTTAAAATCTAACATATTACTTGGTACATGATAGGTCCTTGATAAATTTGTACAAATTTGTACTTGATAAATTAAACAAAAATATGAAGAAATGCTAGTCTCTCCTTACAAGAAACTGGGAACAGGAGTTGCCTCTGCAAAGTTACAGTGTGAAAGAGAATGCATTTTTCAAGTAATCCTTTCTTCTTCATGTTGATTCTGTACCTGTGATTCCATCTGGAATGCCCATTGCTTTCTTTTCTGCCTTATGAAATCCCACTTATCCACACCCAGTTCAAATGTTACTTTCTCTGTGAAGATTTCAAAATGCCCTCTAGGGAGGGTGTTTGCCATGGGGTTTGTGTTCCCATAGTGCTTTATATATACACCACATTTTAGCAATCGTCTGTTTAGAGGTCAAGTATATACAGATGTTTCTCCCTGTATGTACTGACAATGCCTGCCAACAAATCTAAAGTTGAACACCATAAGTTGAGTTGTTCTCATATTATACTTTTTGAAGTTGCAGGCAGAAGAATGGACTGTTGTCATTCGTTGGTCTAAATTAACTCCCGTGCTGCTAGGATGGCTTTCACATCAGGAACAAATTCTTCATTGTGGGAAAGATAAAGAAGAGAGTTTCACATCACATATTTTACTTTTGTATACCACAATTCAAAGTACCTACTACTTATTATTTGTCACGTTTCTTGGTACAAATTATAAATAGTAATGTGAGACCTACTATCACATTAAACAGTTAACTTTTCACATACTGATGCACAATCCCTCTTATATTCTTGTTATCATTTCTTATTATCCTGCTGCTTCTTCCTCTGGGTCTAGACTGTATACACTGTCATTACCTTTTGGTCATAGGCCAACTTCTTGTATCCTCAGTACCTAAGACAGTACATGGTATATAGTAGATGATCAAATAATGCATATTGAATGAAGGAAGGAAGGACCTTATTGACATCTTGGTTTCTGGAGAAGAAAGGCTCTTTCCTATTTTCATTTCCCATTCAGTCTCATATTGAGCTTCTAATGAAAATTTCTGCTTCTTCATCTCTTTTCACAATTGAACCAGGGACACCTGGATTCTGTGGTCATTCTGACCCCCATTGAAGAGTCACTTCAAGGTTCACAACTGAAGTATTTAATTCTTTAATGCCATTGGATAAAGGTTGTAGGATCTGGCTTGCAAACTGGACTTTTAGGAATTAGTGGTATATGAGGTAGCTAGGGAAATTAGGGAATCAGGTAGGAAGTTATCAATTCTACCCCACTTCAACATTCAATAATCTATAATATGCCTACAAATTACTGTAAAGATATTCAAATTCCCTCTCAGGTAATTCAACCTTGGTATTTAAAAATATTTGGCAATCACATTTGATTTTAAGCACAATTGAAAGTGTTCATAATGTTGCCAATAAGTGGTATTGAGGTTTTCATTTATAGTGTAATACTTTTAATCTTGTTTTTTTAATAGCAGGGGATTAAGTGGGTTTTTTTTTTTCTTTTGTTCTTAATTTCCCTGAATGCCTGCCAGATGCTACTTTTGTAGGCAGACCTCTTGTTCCTTTGCTTCATCAATTGAATGGAAGTGATTTTTGGCAACCTATATTCTTGCAGCCATGTTATGCCAGTGAAATGGAGTCCACTTCATACCTCTTACCTTACCAATTGTTTAATAACATGTAAAATTTTAAGAGATAATGGAGTATAGGAAGGGTTGATGGTTTATTTTTCTAAGTAGGGAATATTGCCAAACGTAGAGATGGAAAATTAATGATTTTGTTTTGCTCTTATTTGAATAAAAAGCTTCAGAAATTTCAACATGCTACCTTTATGGAACTTTTTTCATCTCTTTCTTCCTCTCAATCACAATTTATTTCCAAATGTAGATGAATAAAATCTTGGAATTGGAATGCACACCTTGGAGATTCTATAGGAGTCTAACCTCCCAACCTGTGCTGGGATTCCATTTACAGTCCTACAAGAACCCATCATCTGGTTGTCCAGCTTCTGTCAGAGCATTTTCAATTTATGTTTTTCCAACCCAGACTATAATGGGATAGAGATTAAAAGAAATAAATCAGCTCTAGAGTCAGTTTTCTTTCTAACTCTGCCTGTTACATAGAGTAAGGTCAGACTCTTCCATGGATCTTAGTATCCTCATGTATAAAATGATAGGGCTGAAACAAAAGCCTTCTAAGTTCCTTTCTAGATTAGCCATCCTATGACTCTTGCTATATAAACACATACACATATTCAAATCTAATAACTATTACCTTAAAAATTAGATTTTTGAAAATATATTTATTAATGTTAGTTTTCTACTGACCTCCTTCAAAATTTCAAGGAAACAATGAATCCACCCCCAATATCACCTCAAATATATACATATAATAATAATAATAATAATAATAAGGTCATATTTGAAAATTCCAGCACCTACTTCATGGAACCCTTGACTCTGTTCATGTGCATCATTATTGGTCAAATGGCCCGCCACACAGGAGTAAGGAAGAGTAGAACTAGGAAGAAATATACACAGTTTATATGCTGCACATAGTGAGTATAAAAAAGTAAAAATAACCTGAAGGTAATCACCTGTAACTTGTAATACGAGTAACACAAGGGAGCAGATGGCCTGTGGCAGAGCTCTGAAGAAGAAAGAGCTGGAGAAAGCAAGAGAAGAGAAAGAAAATTGAGCTAAATGTGCTAATGAGAAATGCAGATATGTAAGAGCTGAAAAGGACCTTAGGAGATGTTCCTGTCTCCCTCTTTCATGTTGCTGACATTTTTTAGCTTTTCTTTTAATCACTTTAGTTTGTAGGGAGTAGGCGCATAATGCTAAACAATTCTAATTTCTAGATATTTATTTCTAATATAAACTCAAAATCTGCCTTCTTGTAAACTTTACTTCTCTGCCTCTAAGCTATTCATTGGAACAACACAAAGATATTCACTCACAAAATGACCTATTTTAAATACCAATTGCATACAGTATTGAACTTAACATGTGACACCTTAACTGGCATTGCATCATATTTTGGATTTGAACAAGGCAGAGGACAGAGGCAAGTTCCTTGATTTCAGTGGCAACATTAGCTTTTTCAAAAAAAGAAAAAAAAGTCTCCCTTTTAATTTATACTGAGCACCTTTATCAAAATACCAAAGTTTACTTTTTTATAAAAAACTATGAATCATTTAAGACCATTTTCCATAATATTCCATCTGAATTAAGCTATGCGTATGGAACAAAACAATGAGTTCGAAGTTATGAGTATGAGATTAGCTGACACAAGGTTTTGTTTTAGTGGCTTTAGAGAAAAGAACAAGAACGGTAAAATCATGTTTTGCCTTGAATTTTCCATGTAAATAATGCATAAGAGAGAGGGAGGGAGGTAAAGGTAAAATAATGCTGTGTTTCTATGTTGTGAATCAGCATTAGGTTAAAGTGTCATTGCATCCAGGTGCCAGGTAGATTTGCAGTGGTGAAAGCATTTCAGGGGGTGAAAACAATATATACATTAGAAACATCTTCCTATGAAATTTAAGAAAAAACAGTGAGCAAAAACTGTGGCCTACATTCAGTAGTTCTGAAATGCATTCTAAGATCCACACAGTTGACTTTGACAGTTGATACTGTGTACTTTTTTACTCTAACCGTGAATGTGGTGGCACAGTGGAAGGTGCTCTGGTTTATATACTCAGTATCTTGAAGTTAAATAACTGGTGCTCTATCCTTTCAGAGCAAGTGATTCATAGTTTATAAATAATGAAAAAAAACCTCCTCAGGGGAAAACCCATTGTTTTGCAATATATGAACTCATCAATAGCCCCAGATGTTTTGCATTCTTAATTATGTCAAAATAGTAAGGCTATGAGCAAAAATTGGTTGTTGACCTGCCACAGGAGACCAGGTGGGAGAAGGAATTTGTGAGGAACCAGACCCCAACTATATAAATTATGTAAAAAGTTGCCAAAAATAAAAATGTTCATCTATCATGGAAATATATGATAGTTAATAATGCAGTGCTTTGCACTTTTCCAGTGGTAACTACATATTAAAAGAAAATAATTAAACAGATTTTTTTCCTAAGTTGCTGAAAGGTAGCTAGATGTTCTCTTGCCTGAATTCTGGTAAAACTGATAGATTTATTTAGCTTTGTGAACTAAGTGATGTTATACAACAGGTTCATTGGCAGCTTTTTTTAAGTTTTAAAGCACAAGCATATTTAAAAGATCGTATAGTCAAGTATTTAATGATGGGAGAACTGGATTCTTTTGTTCCTGTTTTGTCTGTTCTCCTGTGTGAATGTGAGTGGAAGTAACTTTTTTTTTTCTCTTCCATGCACAGCTATAGATTGTCTAGATGCAAAATATTTAATACCTTCTGAATCTAAAGCTTTATTGTATTCACTCTTTTTAAATGTAATATTCCTATGTTCTCAACAGATGCTTCTTCTAGCTCAAAGCCACTTCATATGAAAATGGTAAATTAAAAATTCCTTTTCTAGCTACCGAAGAGTTACTTCAAGAGAACACAGAGACATTTTGTTTTGTTTTGTTTTGTTTTTGCAAAGCAAGTTGAAAAATTCTAACCTTGGCCCTAAGGTATTTCATCAAAAGCAGTCTTATGTAAAAGACCTCTTTTCTTCTCTCTTTTTTTTTTTTAAACAAGTTTATTTTCTGTTTCAAAATTATTTATTTATTTATTTATTTTGGCTGAGGTGGGTCTTCGTTTCTGTGCGAGGGCTTTCTCTAGTTGCGGCGAGCAGGGGCCACTCTTCATCGCGGTGCGCAGGCCTCTCGCTATCGCGGCCTCTCTTGTTGCCTCTCTTGTTGCGGAGCACAGGCTCCAGACGCGCAGGCTCTGTAGTTGTGGCTCACGGGCCTAGTTGCTCCACGGCATGTGGGATCTTCCCAGACCAGGGCTCGAACCCGTGTCCCCTGCATTGGGGGGCAGATTCTCAACCACTCCACCACCACCAGGGAAGCCCTAAAAGACCTCTTTTCTCTTTTCAAAAGTAAGTTTGCCCCTGTACTCATGCTCCGTCCTTTCTAAATGAGCTGAAAATAATTTGTATGCAGTTCTCTAGTTTTGCTTAACTTCTTGCATTTCATCAGGATCTAGTCCAACTCAATGGCGCTTTTAAGAGAATTAAATTTGGAAAATAACCTTATAGTGTTGGCTCACTCAGAGTGGTGCCAGCATTAAAGGATAGAACTGACAACAAGCCATACAACATTTCCCTTGTTTCCTTGACCACAGTGATTTGTAACCTTGCCATAAGAATATTTTCTCTGAGTTACTGATGAGAGAAAAACTCACATAAATTCTTTAGTCCATCCATCCTGTTCTTTATGACTTATGAAGGCTTTGTTCAAATCTCACCTAGATTGGCAAGAGGAAACATTTTTCCTAAATATAAAAGATAAAAATAAAATAAATATATACTAGTTAAAAAGAGAGGGGGGAAATAAATTAACCTAACACAGGAACTGCTTGCTTAAGTAGGAGTCAAAAATGTGGAGTCACACTCAACCATTCAGTAATAGATAATTGCTGAAGCAATTAACCTTTATATGAAGAATGGCTCTGTGCCACAATCAGTCATATCAGAAAGACCCACATGGACTGTGGACTATGGAGAATGGTCCTCCTGATGCCCATCAAAACTTGACATTCATGATTGTTCTCTAATGTAGCAAGAAGCCAGACGGAATTGTGGGGTGTGCTGTCAGAAAGAGATAAATCAGGATTTTAAAATAAACATGCATTCAATACCTTGAATTTATGAACCATCCTACATGTGGAAGTTACTTGTTTTGTCAGTTTATCAGAGCAAGCACAGGTATGGACAAGACTTAATGAAAGCAACCTGGACAGGATGGGTCACAAATTTCCAACAAATCCCCATACTGTTTCATGAGATTTTCCCTGTCCTATTTTCTGTCTCTAGACCAAAAAAAGAAAGAAAAAAATCTTTATGCAAGATCATACTCTGCATGTGCCTATACACCTATTTTCCCAAAGTAGGGCACCCTTTGCCTGTGACTTCCTCATAATGAAATAATGAAACCAAAATGTATATTTTTGGAGCACTTATGGGCAAAAGCTACCTCACTGCTGCACAGCTTGGGCTGAAGTAAATTTTGTTTTTCCTATACCGGATCTTCTCATCTCTCTTGAGCACTTGCTCCATCTTTCAACAACTCACAAAATGCTGTAGAGATTTTAGTTTCTGTGAGTAGAGATTGGTGGTTGAGTATCTTGCAGTAGGGCCCTTTCACCAAGGTACTTGGCAATCTGTGAAGCTATCAGAATTTTAAAAAGTATTTAAACTATCTGCTTCCCTTTCTTCTTCAGGGATGATTGTTTTCATTCAGTCTCAGCTGCTCAAATGTGTAATTCAATACATATTTGTTCAGTAACTTCTATATGACAAATTGACAGAAAAGGGAAGAGGCATCTGTGTTACTGGGGCTACTGGGGTCTCTATACTTCCCTATCCTGGTATGAATCACATTTCATCATTATTGCTTATTTACGATTGACAATCTTCTCTCATATACAGTAACCTCTGTGAGCGTAGGACAGTGTCTGTTTATCTCATCATTGCATTCCCTGAGCCTAACATGGTACCTAGCACGTCAGGCCCTTAATAATTTTTGTGGAATGTCTAGAGGGAGGGAAAGCATATGGAAGGAAAGTGGTTCAGGAGACTCACCTGCTTAAAATATCTCCTTATACATTTTTCCTTTTGAGAAGATGTAAATAATCTATGGAAAAATTACAGCTACTGGTCAACTTAGTAACATTTGAATACTGAATATGAATAACTATCCTCTTGGCCTTTTTGAAATTTCCACCCATTATTTAGTTTTCTCAATAATTCTATAGGAAAGGCAGGGCTATTAAGAGACTATTTCTCAATGTTAAAATTTGGGGTCAATTACTTTAATTCAAAATTTGCATAAAATATTTTCTTAATTTGATTTGTAGGCTAGCACATACAATGTAAGAGGCAGAAAGAAAAGGAGAGAGAAGAAATCATGATAGCCTCCTTTTCACTACCTTCTCTCCCTTTTCTCCCTATGGCGGGCACTTTTCTACCATAAGGACTACAACAGCTCACTTCTCCACAAAAGCTAGGGGCTCATTCATGGGTAGATTTTGACCTATAACAAAAAGATTTCATAAGCCGACTTCTTCAGAATCCCAAACTATGGTCATCATCAGGTCATTAGTTAACAAGCTGACTATTTATTTGGTGGATCCATCAAACACCTACTCTCTGAGTGCTTCCTGCAAGCCGGGTGCTGGTGACAAAGTGATTGCTGATTCCCTTTCTCAAGCATCTCAAATATTCTTCTGGATTTTGAAGCAAAATTAGAGATATATGCTGTTTCAATTTTTTTCCCTTTTGCTCTTTAAAGAAATCACTAGTAGACTTTAATGGCATAACCAATCAGGTTTTTTAAAAAAATTCTTTCCCCAATATATGAAATATTACAAAATTTCATAAAATTTCAGAACAGCCAATATCTTTATATGGAGAATAAGCTTGGAGGTACCAGTTGTTATCAATCATGAAAATTATTTCTTTAATAGTTCTTAGAAGAACTCAATCATGCAATTCTTCTTCTCAGGAGAACATTAGACTTAAGATATTTGAGACTGCATAGTCCAGTTATCTCAATTAAGGCTCAGGGTATCTGATGCTGAAAGAGATCTGTGGCCTTCCCCATGGCACCTAGGACATAAATGACCAAAGACCTATATCTCTTGAGTTCCACTTAGTATTTAAAGAGGCTAGAATGCCATTTAGGAAACTATGATGCAGGCCATTAATTCTAAGGATCCAGAAACTAAGTGCAGATGTTTCCACTATTCTTTGGGCTGTGAAACCTGGCACACATAGTAGTGATATACATGAATGGAAATTATTCCTGTCTGAAGGAACTAAGCCACTGCTTCCTCAAAATCAAGTGATGGTACAGCTGTGTAATGCTGGGAAGCAACAACCCAATTAACATATTTGTTCCCAGGTGTACGAAAAAAGTGTTCACAAATAATTTGCTTAGTTACACTTTACTCCTATGTGGTCTTGAAACACAAAACACATAAAGAGCAAAGGTTAAGATCCAGTGGCTTCATTTTGAATGAATATACACAGCTGTTATACATAGGGGAAATATTAATTTTCTTTTTTTATTAATTTTATTTGAAAACCCCACAGTTTTGTTGATTCTTTCCCGATTTTAAGTTTGAATTTTGCAATGCTCCATGTTATAATTTGGATATTCCTGAAAATAGAGTTTATTTTGCCTCTTTATCACTGCATATTAGATCACAGATTAACTATGCTTCCTCTGCGGATTTAGCAGAAATGCAGTCATTCAATCTGTAGTCCGGTTTTAGTGACCTCTAGGAAACTTTAATTGTTCTGCTTTATTTTACTTTAGAGTTACTGAACTCTGAACATTTGTCTTTTTAAACATACACATCAATATCACTTATAAATCAAGGAAATACACCATTCTCATTTTTCTATTATATATATGTGTATATATATATAATGCCTATATATGTGTGTGTATGTATAGGAAGAAATCCTAATTTTTGCTCTGGAAACAAGCATGATATTTTTGTGGCGTACCTCTTGTCATTTGGCCAAACAAATTCAACTACCAAAAAATACAAAATGTGTATTTCATTTCAGGAGGAATCCACCTTTTTTTTCTATTCAGAAAATTGTTTTAGGAAGACTTATCCAAACTTATTCCATCATAGTTTAGATATTTATGTTGTATAGAAAACCTTTATGAGAAAAGGAAGTTGTTCTTGCTATACAGCTCATATATTCTATTATCAAAATAAACATAGAAAGAGCAAGCTCACAGCTACTTAAAATGTTTTAAGTTTTGGCTTTACAAAAAGTAAGATAATATATATTAAATTAAATTATATATATATAAATAAACTGAAGTGGTATTTGGTTCACACACATAAAATTTCTTTTAACCTATCAAAAAGTTTAAGCTCTCTTATATTTACAAAAGTATCCATTACATGGTTATTATATCATTTCATAATTTTTAAGATAAACTGAGTTTTCTTTTAAATAAATAATTGTCCATAGATTTGCACCCAGATATAGTCTGAGTTCCACAGGATTCTTGATGACTGAAAAACATCTACATTGGGGCTTCCCTGGTGGCTCAGTGGTTGAGAATCTGCCTGCTAATGCAGGAGACACAGGTTCGAGCCCTGGTCTGGGAAGATCCCACATGCCGCGGAGCAACTAGGCCTGTGAGCCACAACTACAGAGCCTGGGCGTCTGGAGCCTGTGCTCCGCAACAAGAGAGGCCATGATAGTGAGAGGCCTGTGCACCGTGATGAAGAGTGGCCCCCGCTTGCCACAACTAGAGAAAGCCCTCGCACAGAAACGAAGACCCAACACAGCAAAAATAAATAAATTAATTAATAAAAAACTCCTACCCCCAACATCTTAAAAAAAAAAAATCTACATTTAACATAAGGCGCTTTTCATTTCTTCATATTTGACCCTCTCCCTAGTTAAACTGCCCTCTATATATTCCCCTCCAGAATCCAATTTTGGTGCTTCAAGGATTTGCCATGTGTTTTCATTGAGAACAAAATATCATCTTACTATTTGGCCAAGCAGTGAATAATCAATAATATTGTGTAAACATGTCACATCAATAATGGATAAACCTAAAAGCTTGGAGATGCAGGCTTCTGGCAGTGGGATTTGGAAGGAATTAATTGGTGTGCATTCCACCATTAAATAGGAAAATGTTGAAATTTCACCACATTAGCAGCAAAAATCATCATCATCATCACACTGATCTCTCTTTTCCTGTATAAACAATGCACAATATCCCCTCATCCTATACAAATACTACATCTTTGTATGTAGGTTGGTTTTGTTGCTTTATACTTACGTTTAACATAACTGAGCATTCAACTTTTTATCACTATCACCATTATTATTATTATTATTATTTTTATAGCATTTGCTCACTCCTCTCTGAAGGCAGCATGATATTGTGGAAGGAGTTTAAAAACAAGAGGTTTGAATCCCAGCTCCATTTCAGTGACATGCCATTGTGAGTGAATTGGATTAAAAAGGTCCAGGTTTACCTTATAGATTAATAGTACTCCCATCGTAAGCATATTACTTAACTATTTAAGCCTCAGAACTCATCCTTGACTATTTGTATTTATCTCTGTGGCATGCAGTTTTGAAGTCAGCTTTTTATACAGTATCATCTGGCAGGGTGTATCCAGTATACTTCTGCCTAGCTTACAAAGCCTATCACTCCTAAGCAAGAAAGGGTATATAGTACTGTCTAAAAAGATGAGAGTTAAAGAAAATGCAAGGCGTAGAAGAAATAGGGTATGCTTCCAGTTCCAATGGGTGATTTTCAAGGGCCATTTAGTAATATCAATAACTGCCTGGAGCATCGTTTCCCATTCATTTCCTAAAGAATTGCTAAACTTTGGTCTCATTTTACTGCTTATTCATGTGTGCTCATAAGTAGCCTAAAGTGATGCTGATGTTACATACATGAAACTGATCTTCAGTGGATAGCTACAGAGTTTCTTGCCTGAGAGGACTGATTTTCAAAAGGGGTTCAACTAATAGTAAAGATGTCAGAAGGAAGAAAGCCAGAGAACTGCTCAGGCAGTGCCTCCAGAGGCATGTCGCTATGAATGCATTCCTCGAGACAGGGATCCGACTGGATTTTACAGGATGAGGAGCTGGATTTTATCAGTTACTCAAAGGAGACCAAAACAAGGTTACTTACAATAATCAACCTTACAAGGCAAGATGTATAAACCAGCTGCCGATTTATTATTATTGTTAAGAAAAGAAATGATGGGCCCAAAATGGAGTCATTTGTGCTAAGTCCCACATTAGTGAACTAAGACCTAATACCTAAGGTAGTTAACAATTGTAGCCTCTCCCAGGAATGTGACCTTTAACTAGTCAGTCTGGAATTACCCAGTCAACACTAGTGAGGTAATCTGCCTGATACATCCTGACCTTTCCCCAAAGGAAGATGACCTTGCCTGAAACAATTAACTCTTTGCTAGAATAACTTCCTTGTCCCACCTCCTTTTGCTTATAAAGAGTCTTCTATTTTGTACAGCTCCTTGGAGCTCTTTTCAATTTGCTACATGAGATGCTGCCCGATTATGAATCGTTGAGTGCAGGCAATTAGTTCTTCAAATGTACTCAGCTGAATTTTGTGTCTTAACTTACAGATGAGCTATAGTGATTCCCCATTTGTTATTCAGGCATTTCCTTTCTCATATCTAGATATTTGAGAAAATAAATTGTTAATTCATTTTCCCATTTATTCAACACATATTCAATGAGTGTCTGTAGGGTACTGTGCTAGGTATAAATTGTAATAGTTAACAAGGTAGATAAAATCCCTGCCTTCCTAGAGCATTCAGTTCTTTCATAACTATAGATAAGTAAGAATATTATGCCAATAAAATGTGAAAAATACTCTGATAAGTATAAATGTAAGGTTTTGCCAAACCATTCATGGTTACTAAAGAGATCTGTACCTAGATATATCCTAGAGAAATTTCTGAATTCTAAAGATTAAAGCTAATAGTAATGATAAAATAAAGCATTCTAATAGGTGATCTCTTCTAAATGCTTGCTACTAACTGCTTTAAACACATCATAACACTGAACTTCACAACTTTCCCAATGTTAGGTACTGTTATTATTACCATTTTATCGATGAGAAAATTAAGGATTAAAAAGATTAAGTAAGTTCCCTTGGGTCCCACAACTTCTAAGTGACTTTTTATTTAGTGAGGCGCTAAATAATGTCTGGGTGATTCCACACCTCATACTTTTTGATGTATGTGCTACTTGCCCTCACAAAAAAAAAAAAAAAAAAAAAAACACTAAGAGAAAAGGGGGGATGTCTCAGTCACAGAAAGAGATAGCCAGACCAGCATCAGATATCCTATCTGTAATAGTAAATGCTAGAAGGTAATTGATCAATGTTGGAAGAGTTTTCAGCACCATTCCTTTTAATGCAGGTTATTTCTACCAAAATGTGTTTTTTTCACTTGATATTTATTCTCATTGATTTTAATTCATGAGGCTGATCCTTTAATGAACTGGTGCTCATTTGCGGATCTTTCTACAGAACTATATAAGCTGACCCCAGGAAAAGAGGGGGAATTTTCAGTGTACAAATCAAAGGAGTATAAGTCTCAGAGTGTTTCCTTTGAAGGTGAGACCAATGGGTAGTTAGACAATTTGTAAGACTTAACGATAAGATCAGGTTGATAGCTAATGAATGGCCTTGAATGCTGGCTAATGAGAACAGTTGATCCTTGTCTATGACTAAATCAATGTCTTTTAGTTTTTCCATTAAGCTAGTATGATTTTGAATACACAAAACCAGAGTAAAAGGGAGTGAAGCTAATGGCAGAGAGTCTATCCTTTGATCTGACTAACAATGACTTCTATAAACATCTACCAATTCTTCCTTATAAAATTCATGAAAGAAATGACAATCGCAAAGAAATGACAACCACATTTCTATCTCTTCCCCATATGTCCTATTTTCTCTTATGCCATACAATATATCAACATGTGTTTGCATAAATAATGTATAATTTATGACAGTATCCCTTGATTAAAATTTATGGTTTACATAGAATTTTCCTAACTTATCATTCATTTTGTTATTCAATTAAGTCTGATTCAACACATAATGAAAGCCTACAGTGTGGAATTCTAGGAAAACAGGGTAATAGTGGAAGCATACTTTTGTATTTTATCAAATCCCCATATTAAATGATAGAGTGACTAGATAGCAAAAGCAAAAATCTGTGGATAACATTTACAAGGGAGTTACAAGCAGGTGTGGATAAGATACCAGCAGCCACAAGATGTGTATGGTATGAGCATCTGTGCAGCAAGAAGTAGAGAGAACCAGTGGGAAGACTGAAGACCTATAATAGGAGAACCCCCAGAGAGTCATAGGTACTACCTGGAAGGGACAGTGGATCAATCTGAGAATATCTGCTAAAAAGAAAAAAGAGAGATGGGGTTACCCACTCCAATCGCAAGTGAGTGCAAGTGGCACACAGTAAGATGGTCTGGAGGGACTGGAATGATTTAGATTTAGTGAACTCTCAAAATTGAACAGTCGGAGCACTCTTCTACAGCAGTGCCCCACACTGAAAAGAAACTTCTGAGAGTGGGATCAACAAAGAACTGGACAGAAACAGTGGAGTTAAAAAGAAAAACAAGTCTAGATGAAAGTCAGGAGGTAGAACTATGAAATTTCAGAAAGCAAGCCACCATATGTGTCACACTACTCAAAAACAACAGAAGAGGGAGCTCTGTGAAGTTAGGAAATCATTCTAGAGTAAGCCTCCTCCTAAAAGTTTTAAGGAAACTAACAAAATGAGCAACAGAAAAGAAATGAGGGCAAAAGTAATGAGCAACAGAATAGTAATGTACAAAATTAAAATTATATTAAAAATTAGAATAAGGTGAAGAACATCCTTTTAGAAAATTAGAGGTCAAAAAAGATTAAAGATAGGAAAAGAAGATTTATCCTATAGATGATAGGAATGCCTAAAAAGTGAACCAAAACAAAGGAAAAGCATAAATTATAAGCATTATAATTCAAGAAAATGTTGGAAAAAAACCTTGAAGATATATATTTAAATAATAGGCTTTGTCCCTGAAAATTATGATCTTGTATATCCAAAATCAAAATTTTCTAATAAAAGTATGAAGTTTAAAAGTTAAAATTTCTTTGGGCATCTAGGGGAAAAAAAGCATATGACTTAAAGGGAAAATTAAATTGGATTGCTATCAAAATTTTTAATAGCAAAGGTTTCTTACCAAAAACAAATGTAGAGTAACATTTTAAATATTCAGGGAAATAAAGATGTGAGCCAAAGATATTTTATCCAATAAAACTTATGTTCGAGTATAAAGGTCATAAAAAATATTTATCAACATGTAAGAACTAAGGGAATATTTCTTACTGAGGTCTTCCTGAAGAATCTACTGGAGGAAAGCTTCATATAAGCAAAATGCCCAGAGAAAGACTGATATTAAGAAGTAGTGGTGGTGGTGGTGGTGGTGGTGTGATAAATTGGGAGATTTGGAGTGTATAAAAGAGATAACTAATAAGAACCTGCTGTATAAAAAAATAAAATTCAAAAAGTCAAAAAAATAAATAAAGTTATTATAGGGACTTCCTTGGTGATCCAGTGGTAAAGAATCTGCCTTCCAATTCAGGGGACACAGGTTCGATCCCTGGTTGGGGAACTAAGATCCCACAGGCCGCAGGGCAACTAAGCCTGTGCCCCACAACTACTGAGCCCATGTGCCCTGGAGTGTGCAGGCCACAACTAGAGAGAAGCCCACACACCACAACGAAGAGCCCACGTGCCACAATGAAAGATCCCGCATGCTTCAGTGAAGATCCTGTGTCACACAACTAAGACCCAACACAGACAAAAATAAATAAAATAAATAAACAAATAATAATAAAATATTATTATTATTAATAATATATTATTATAAAATAATAATTTTTGAAAAAAATAAAGTTATTATTTAAAAAAGTAGTGGTGAACATTAAATATATACTTACCTATAGAACTAAGATTAAATTTTAACTAAAAGAGGGCTTCCCTGGTGGTGCAGTGGTTAAGAACCCACCTGCCAATGCAGGGGACATGGGTTCAAGCCCTGGTCCAGGAAGATCCCACATGCCACGGAGCAACTAAGCCCGTGTGCCACAACTACTGAACCTGCACTCTAGAGCCCCGAGCCACAACTACTGAACCTGCACTCTAGAGCCCCGAGCCACAACTACTGAAGCCCACCTGCCTAGAGACCGTGCTCCGCAACAAGAGAAGCCACGGCAATGAGAAGCCTGTGCACTGCAATGAAGAGTAACCCCCACTCGCCGCAACTAGAGAAAGCCCGCGGGCAGCAACAAAGACCCAATGCAGCCAAAAATAATAATAAATAAATAAATAAACAAATAAATAAATTTAAAAAGTATAATTAAAAGAGAGTGAACACATATTTATGGCTGTATATTTGACAATGTAGATATAGAACAACCATTAAATTTTTAAAAAGTAGGGAGAATAGGGATAACATATACCAAAAATAACTCTGTTCAAGATTAAATTGGTGATGATAGTATTGTGACATTCACGCTACTATTTGTATACTATAGGATAAAACAAATGACAAATTAGAGACTACTCTAATTCTATCCCCGTGTCTTTGGAAGCATTTTCATTGTGGAAAAAATTAGTTACATGTGTACTGTTAACTACCACATATGTATTCTGTCTATAGTATTGGAGAGAGCACACCACGTGTATTCTATGTATAGTATTAGATAAAGCAAATGAGAAATTATGGGATATTCCAGTTCTGTCATGTCATGTACTTATGGGAATCAAGATTCTCAGTGTAGAAAAAGATAGATATAATATAGAAAAGGTTTAGTAAAGTCGTGTACTTAAATTGGAAATACCAGAATAAGCTCATGAGATGACTTATATTTAAAAATTAAATGTGTATATGCATACATATATATGTATTGTGTGTTTGTGTGTATTTCTCAGTCTGTCTACCAAACAGGTTTAGATATAATGACAACCCCCTAGTAATCATCCTTACTACTCAGTTCTGCAGGCTTGAAATGCCATTTCCCACTAAAAGAAACCAGTGCTTTCTGGGGAGCAGTTGATCCTGGGTCTGGGGCAGAAAATGTAGAAGATAAGTGTGGAACATCCTGCCACATCAGACAGCAAGGAATCTATCAACACTCTAAAGATAATGTCAAAAGGACCCAGGAACCAATTTAAAGATGGAACAACTTGGGCTTCGATTAAGATACCAATTTCATTGTATTAAAACCTATACAAAATATGTTGAAACTCATGAGTTCAGAATTTTAAAAAGCCAATCAGTTACCTTTTCAGGATGAGAGGGAACCAGTTCATTTTCCTGTAAACTAGCAAATAACAAGAAAATGTCGAACACTTATTTTCCTCTTCCCATATTTTTATAACTCTGGGTAGCTAAAAAAGGATTGCTTCTCTTTATAAGAAAAATGTCTCCTTATAAAATCATTTCAGTTAGTAAATTAAAACAAAATGATAGAATGCAAATACCACTATTTTGTCCTTCCAGTGAATAAATGAATCTGCAATGAGCATCAATGGCTATTAACATCACAAAAGGAGAGAAAACTAGGCCTTATCTGCTTCCTGATTAAAGAAATGACCCCATCTTCATTCTTGTCAAAGGAATTAAGCTTGAGTCTGATCAAGCAGGAAATACAATGGACATAGAGCATGTTAAAGAGTTTATAATATTTTTTTAAAAATCCAGACTCTGGGAAAACCTGCAGGTTAAATGGCCTTTATTTTTTAACAGAAACTTGTAAGAATGAGATGGAGGGGACAACTATAGATTACAAGAAACCTAAAAGACATACTTTTTTTTTAAATGGGCAAGATGAAACTGTAATGTCTAAGGATGCATACTTGGGTGATAAAAAGCAGAAAGGAGATCAAGGAAGTCATTACTGTAAAGGTTAGCACAGTGGTTATTTTTGAAAGAGGAGGCTGTGATTGGAATGAGGTATCCAGAAGGGGTTACTGGAGAGACTGACCTTTGTATATTTATGTAACAAAATAAACTGTAGAGTAGATGATATTATCTTCTCTTTAAAGATGGAGATACTGTGATCTCTTGGCAGTTACAAACCAAGTGAAATTGGAATTTAGCATTTAGCCCTTTACTTTCCCAAAACCAACCTTCCCTCTTTCCCTCTCTCCCTCCCTCCCTCCCTCCCTTCCTTCCCTCCTTCCTTTCTTTCTTCCTTCCTTCCTTCCTTCCTTTTCTGTCTTCCTTACTTTCTCTTTTTGGTGGTTTAGCTGTCTTTACAAATGCATCCCCATGACACTAAAATCATAATAGCTTCGTCTACTGGGGTATAGTTAAAAATAGGACAATTAAAACACAAATACAATATGAAAGGCTATTAAAATTTTTTTTATGCTTTTGTCTACCCCAGTTTAGGGAAGTTAACTTTGTTTGGTGTTTCTAAGTTCTCTTCCTAGACTTTAGAAAGCAGGAATTCCATTAACTGACATGTTGGGGAAATAGAATTTAAAAAATCTTCCAACTCAGATATTCTTTCCACAAAGGTAGAGAGTAGAAAAAGAGAACAGTTTTATTACTGAATAAGCATTAAGCCAGAGTATGATGCACATCACAGGCAATCCTCCAAGAGGCTGCAAAGACAAAGAAATCTCACCCTTTTAGACAGCCAAGCAGATAGTACATTACATGCATGTTTTGAAGTTAAACCATAACTAGTCCTCAAGTAAGAGGACTTGACAGCACAATGTGTCATCCTGACTTAACCTGGTAATTGGAGTGACCATCTGTGTTAGCTTAATTGGATTTATCCAGGGGGAGGAACATGTCCTATACCTTTATAGGTATAAGGAGATAATTTGACAACTTAGAGCAAGGCACCAACCAAAGGTAGGCTCCTACCCTCCCCCAGAAACTGGCAGACAAGGGTGCTATCTCCCTTGATATTCACATTTCAAACAAATGGCTCTCTGATCTTTGGGGAAAACATTCCTGGGTTATAAAGATGCCAAGAGGCCTATCTAGTTTTCAAAACAATTGATATACAATTAAAGTACTAATAATTAGAACATTTTCTAAAGTAAATGCCCAAAGCCAAAAAGGGGAGGGAAATCTCTTCCTGTATTTTCTTTTTTTTTTTTTTTAAAGAAGATGTTGGGGGTAGGAGTTTATTTATTTATTTATTTTTGCTGTGTTAGGTCTTTGTTTCTGTGCGAGGGCTTTCTCTAGTTGTGGCAAGCGGGGGCCACTCTTCATTGCAGTGCGCCGGCCTCTCACTATCGTGGCCTCTCTTGTTGCGGAGCACAGGCTCCAGACGCGCAGGCTCAGTAGTTGTGGCACACGGGCTTAGTTGTTCCGCGCCATGTGGGATCCTCCCAGACCAGGGCTCGAACCTGTGCCCCGTGCATTAGCAGGCAGATTCTCAACCACTGCGCCACCAGGGAAGCCCTCTTCCTGTATTTTCAACGGGAAGAATTAAGCCCCATATTTTTAATTTGTATTTGTCCTTACTCATGTAAGAATATCACTGTAAGAAGTTAATTTTTTAAGGATATCACAAAAAGAGATCATTTTTCTTATTTTCCTTTGACCAGAGTAAGCCCCATCATAATATTTTCTACACACCATCAGAAGTAGAATTTATATAATTCTGAAGAGATGGTTATTTTCTTACATATGTGTGTGTGTGTGTGTGTGTGTGTGTGTATGTATGTATGTATTTTTCCCCCACATGAGCCTGCCCTTTTCCCTTTTAAACTTTAAACTCCTCAATGGCAAGGATACTGTGGACTTTTCCCTCTATATCTCCTCAGGTATCTAGTGTAGCCTTTTCATGCCCAGTGGGCACTGAATAGCAGTTATTCAGCCACCTGGTGAAATGGTTGTTATCTGTATTGGGTGCTGGGCTGCTGCTATAAATAGAGATATTTTGCTTGAGAAATATCTAAAACCTATTTCCCCTGTCATTTTCTTTTTCCCATGTTGAAACCAAATACATTGTAGGACTCATTTATCTTTTTTTCAAAGAATGTTTCTGTATGAAGTTTTGATACATTAACGGAAAATTGAATAAGGCTTTTAGGGGAAAGACAAATCACCTAAAGTTTTTTGATGTGAAGTCTCTTAATTGAAAATCTTGTGTCCCTGTCTCAGACTGAGAAAAGATACCTATGAATAAGCCTCAGTGATGGCCGATGGCTGGGATGGCTTGGTTAGACCAAACATTTTCAATAATTTGTTGAACAGATTCAGGATAGAGTAGCTATGTGGAAGGCTCCACTTGACTCATCCATAGGAGGAGCATTATGCTTATTATTTACTACTTTTTAAGGTGCTTATTTTAAATAATTATTATCCAAATGTTTGCTTTATTAAAAGAAATAATCTATTTTGATCCTGCTTATGCTCAGTATCTGTATCATAAACTGGGTTGTCTCTTCCAGAAACAAAAATATTTCTATTGGGATTTTATTACTGATCAAGAACACTTATACCACTGTTATTAGAATTATCTATACAATAAGCTCCTTCAGGCAGCTTATACTGCCTTTTTCATTTGTATAACCTAGCACCAGACAAACTTTAAACAAACGTCTTGAATTTATCAGTGTAAGGTGGATGATGGTGTTTATTCGATGGAATAGCAATTCTTAAAGTGGAATCTGACCCCATGTTTTTCCCCCCTCCAATTTTTCTCCTGTGTCTTTGGATAATTCAGATGATTAAAGGAAGCAACATTTTTCTCCACTGTGAAATCCAGGCAGGGCCACCAGAAAACAACCAGGACTCTTAACTCAGTGGCACTCTAGCCTCATGGCTGTGGGATATTCTCCTTTGCTCACCTTGCCTGGCTGTCCTATAAGCCACGGATATTTTGCAGACAGTATTCCCTTCAGTGATCTACCCAGGAGCCCTGCTTGTCCTCCACCTCCTGCTCTTCTCTGCTTTCTATAAAGTTACAGAGGACAGCTTTTACTATATTCAAAATGTCTCCTCTACAGTTTCCATCTTCCTTGATACAATATCCAAGGAGCAGCTGGGAGCAGAAAGATGCAAAGCAATCAATCACAATAATACTCATAGAGTCTCTCCCCTAGTATTTGACATTTTGTTGACAAGCTATCAGAGCACTTCACACTTGACTGGTAAGCCATGAAAACGATTACTGGGTCACTAACAGGAACTGGAAAAAGAAAAAAGTCCTTCTAAAACAACACCCTAAAAATTGCTAAAGTCATAGCATTCTGAAATAAATGCAAGATTTTTTGATGGTACTCATGGAAAGTATACAATGCTCTGTAAAGGCAGCAACTATGAGGTAAAGAGTAAAATATTTCTTAGATTTGGGGGCAGTCTTGATTTCAGGTGGACAATAACATCCATAAATCATTTAAGGTTTCCTTGGCACCTCACTATATTAGCAGTTAGTAGATAGGTCCAGTAAAGAAGCATTATTGCATAAATAAAAGTTAATGAAACCATCTACTTCAGTGACCATATTTTCTGGGTGGCACATAAATACAGCATTAAATTATAAGAAAATAGAGGCTCAGGAAAAGGGTGATTTACCATTTTAAGATGCACTCTGTAATTTCCTGAAACCATGCAGATGGTAAGGAGGGAACAGCAGAGGAGAAATGCAGGGAACCAGGATATTAACAAGAGGATATGCATTGTTGGGGACTTCCCTGGAGGTCCAGTGGTTAGGGTACTATGCTTCCACTGCAGGGACACGGGTTTGATCCCTGGTCGGGGAACTAAGTTCCGCATGCCTAGCGGCTCGGCCAAAAAATAAAATAAAATAAATTTTAAAGATAACAATAATAAAATAAAGAAAAAAGAATGAAATTTTTTAAAAAGAGAATATTCATTGCTTAAAACATTTCCTATAGTGTTGCTAAGGGGGTGGATGACACTTGTAGACCTAGGTGGCTAAGGATAAATCCCACAACACCACATTGTATTGGTTAAGTAATGGTCTTTATGAGGGAAATTTACAAACCAGAGCCAGTAGGAAAAGGCACAAGTACCATATCCTCTCATCCTTTCAGACAGAACCATTGGGACTGAAGTGAAGTTGCTGCAGCCACCAGTGGTTTACTCTGGGAGGAAGTTTTGTGATCCATCTGCTTTAAAGGGCAGACGTGTGAGCATTGTAATCTGGCGCCCAGGGCAAAAGGTGACCTGGGTTCCAGAAAGCTGGGGTTTGGATGCCGGATTGTATAGGAGAAAGTCCATAAACCCAGACAGTTTGGGGTTCTCAGGAGGTTGTAGTCTCTTCTGCCTTGAGAAGGGGGCCACTTTTGTGTGGGAAGCTGAGTTCAGTTGCAGCTCCCCCCAAACTAGAGAGGAAGTTAGAGATGCTAGCTAGCTGCTTATCTGAGCAAACCAGAGTGCTGCCAGAATTATCTATATGGATAACAACATCAAAATGGGATAATTGGAGAACAGCCTCATACAGGACAGAGGATCTCAATGAACAAATTAACAAATATTTAAAGAATACTAACTATAGACTGGGCTTTATATTCCTTCATTTAGTTTTTAAAAGACTACATTTTACAGATGGGGAAACAGCTGTTTTAGAGAGGTTAAGTGGCACACCACAGTTTGAATACAAAAACTGATGTGTTCTATGTTGTACAATCCTGGCTTCCAAACTAGTGAGCTTTCTGATATAAAAGTCTCCTTCCCGGGCCTCCCTGGTGGCGCAGTGGTTGAGAGTCCGCCTGCCGACGCAGGGGACACGGGTTCGTGCCCCGGTCTGGGAGGATCCCATATGCCGCGGAGCGGCTGGGCCCGTGAGCCATGGCCGCTGAGCCTGCGCATCCGGAGCCTGTGCCCCGCAACGGGAGAGGCCACAACAGTGAGAGGCCCGCGTACCGCAAAAAAAAAAAAAAAAAAAAAAAAAAAGTCTCCTTCCGGGCTTCCCTGGTGGTGCAGTGGTTGAGAGTCCGCCTGCCGACGCAGGGGACACGGGTTCGTGCCCCGGTCCGGGAATACCCGACATGCCGCGGAGCGGCTGGGCCCGTGAGCCATGGCCTCTGGGCCTGCGCATCCGGAGCCTGTGCTCCGCGACGGGAGAGACCACAACAGTGAGAGCCCCGCGTACCGCAAAAAAAAAATAAAAGTCTCCTTCCATATCTGTGAAATTGTAGGAGTTCAAAGAGATGGAGCTCTGAGAAGAATTCAGGGGGAGTTGTAAAAATGGAATTAATTAAAAAAAGAACTCTGAGAAGAATCAAAGTCATACTATCAAAATGGAGATCTGAGCCATACGTACTATGCTAAGTTTGTTTTAAATTAGGGAAAAAATGGAACCATAATTTAAATGTATATGTCTGTGTTGGCTGGAGGTTCCCCAAACCTTCACAACAACATGCTCAACACTCATAGGATTTACAGAGATTTTAAATAAACTGGTTAAAGCTAAAGTCACCTTAGAAATCATTATCACCATCATTGGATTTATACTCTATTATAAATACAAGCTGTAAATCACAGGAAGCTCAGCTCGATGCTCTGTGACAACCTAGATGGGTGGGATGGGGGAAGTCCAAGAGGGAGGGGATATAGGTGTACAACTAGCTGATTCACTTCATTGTACAGCAGAAACTAACACAACATTGTAAAGCAATTATACTCCAATTTAAAAAAATCATTATTATAACTACAGTTGTTAAATCACTTTATGGTTTGTACGTGCCTTATCTCATCTCTGGGATAGTTACACTTTTTTTTTTTTTAAGGGATGAGAAAACTAAAGTTTAGAGCGTTAGGTGATATGTCCAGTATAATGAGAGCCAGAATATAAGCCGAGAGTTTGTCCCCACATGTGTAGCTCATTTTCAGAAATCACAAACAACTTTGGCAATGTTGTTTCATACAGCCTAGGACATGTCTAAAATGTTTGGCAAAGCAGTTTTTTTATATTCCAGTTATATGATGGGTAAAGTGATTTCAAGGTCATATCATGTGTCCAAATGAGTTACATACTTGAAAATTTATACTTATTATACACAATATTCTAGTTCTTGTTATTATGGTTCTTACTCCATTCTTATTAAGCATATATTAGAACTAAATCTGCCTTTTATACTCCTGATAATCAAGACATTTCAAAGGCATTTTTAAAGTACTGACTTAGATGATTGTCAAGGTCTATGAGGTTGCTATTATGGTCAGAAATAGCTGTGAGCAGTACAACTTTATTGCAGATGTATAGGAGAGATATGTAGGAATATTAAGATGATGTCCTTCTCCATTTTCCTCTGTTGAAAAGGATTTGTGGGTCTTAAACTTTAAGTAGCTGATAATACAAAGGGAGAGTTTTAGTTTAGCATCACCCAGAGGCCATGGTGACATCTTCAGTGAAATAGCACCATTTCTGCCTTCCTGTAAAACGCCCCTCTCTCAGGCTTGGCAGGGAACCAGAAAACATTCATGGATTTAGACTGGCAGAGAAGGATCAGTAACTTGTACTGGCATCATGTTTGTAAAAGCCACTCATTTTTATAACTTTGTATAAAAGGTCATCCATAAACTGTTTATCATATTTTGTTTCTTTTAATCCATACATTAATCCTGCAAGGAAAATGTTGTCCCATGTATTATTTAGAAGGAACAACGAAGGCCCAGAGATGTTAAGTGATTTGCTCAAGGCCACAGAGCTAGTAAATGAAAACAGTTTGGGATCAATTTGTGTCTTCTGAGCCTACAGGCTTTGTTCTTTGTACTATTCTACTCTGGTTCATAATGAATAATTTATTTGTACTTAAAAATACTTCAACATATTTAAAATATCAGCATAAAGTTTAACATTCTGTGGTTTATTGTACTGAAGAGCAGAGAAGTCCATTTGATATGACTACATATCATGATCCATTTGCCTTAAATAATTTACAGTATTTGTTTTGTTGTTAAAATTCTAGGGATATTTCTAAAGACATTTTTCCACTCTTCTTAAAGACTCAGAATTAATGTTTATACTTGTCACTAATATAGATTTAATGTTATAGACTATATATCAAAACAATTCTCTTTGTACTAAAACAACTACCTATTAAAAATAAATAGATGACAGGCTTAGAACACTAATCTCTGTTTTGTAATGATGTTCCCAAACTATGCAAATGATAGCAAACACCTGGAGTGCTCATTAAACATAGAGCTTCTCTAGGACCCTGTCCTGTAGATTTGGATTTGAATGGGGCTCCAGAATTTATGTGTCTACCAAGTACCTTCAGGAATTCTTCTCATCATGGCATTTTGGGAAACAGTATGCCATATCAACTTTGGAATGATTTCCATTCACAGAAAAGCTACAATTTTAGCATCAGACACGTCTGTATTCCAGCCCAAGCTCTAACATTTACCAGATGAGTGACTCTTGGCAAGATGTTTATAGAGATGAACAATTTCTTCATTTGTAAAGTGTGAATAATAACACCCTCTTGGAAGAATGGAGAATTAAATGAAAGAAGCACCTAGTATAACATTCACTAAAGCAATACACAGCAGATACTTAGTCAATACTTGTTTCTTTTCCTTCCTCGTAGTGTATTAGAATAGCTGGGAAATACTCTGAAGGGAAGTACTCTGAAAGGAAATATAGGCACCTAGCTTCAGTAGAAAACATTTCATTAAAATATAGTGCATGCACATACGTGTGTGTGTGTTGTATGTTCTTGTTTAATAAAAGTTAAAGTGGGAAAGATCAAAATTTGTACAAAATTTATTTGTGCAAAGAAATTATTAGAGTGCAAAAATGTTTTGCTCTTGAATTTTACTCTCAAATAGTACTAATTTCTCTTGTACAGAATGTTTATTAAGTGCTAGGTGTTATACACTCATTATCTTTTTAACTCAGATGACACCCCCATGAAGTATTCTTTTCCTTACCTGCCTGTATATATGCCAGGGCACAGAGGGGCAAATTTAACTGCAAAGTTTACTTACTAGTGACACAGCCAGGATTTGAACCTTGCTCTCTTTGATTCAAAAGCAAGTACTCCTAACCTGTAAGATGTTCTCTTTCCAGTGTCCTTATCCCCTTTCCATTCCTGACCCTAAATTTACTTTCTTATTTAGGGTTAATTAAATACAAAGAGCAATAAAGAAATTGAAAGCTTGCCCCATGGCCCCTCAGTCCTCAGGTATGTTGTAGCGTATTCTTGGAGTTGTAAGCAGCTTGGGCTTAATTGCCACGTTCCATACTAGCTGCTCTGATTTAGGGTGCGATCTTTCTCTGAGGACCGGCTCTGAAGAGAGGAGTGCATTTGTCTCCTTGATTATGCCTTCACATTTTGCAACCTTGTCTTATCCCTGTCCTTTTCTCAGTGAGGAGGTAAGAGCTGGATGAATGGAATACCTTTCTCTGAAGGTTAAATGAAAAGATACTGTTCTATTTTCAGTCAAAAGAAGATTTTAGAGAAGCCCTGAGGTGCTAAGCAACACTGTAGCTCCAGATCAAGGGCACCTTGCTTCCCAGAGTTACTTCTCCAGGGGTTACTCCTACCGTGCAAGTGTAGGCCTATAAGGACTTCCCCACATCCCTCCCAAATTGTTCACCTGGAGCTTTGTGTGAGTCATCTTCTTTTGAGCTACGGGACAAGAAAGCTTTCCAGATGATTGTACTGTGAAACATCAGGAGTCTCCAGATCAGAGCCTCTCCTTCCCACTGATACTCTGTATGACCTGGAAGTGTTAACAATGTGTCGCATTCACTGGGTACCTACTGTATGCCAGACACAGTGACCTTTCCCAGGGAGAATTGTCATCTCCATTTTATACAGAAGTAAAATGAGGCCAAAGAGGTTGAATGACTTGCCCTCACAGAGAAGCAGACAATGGGAGAGCCAGAATGCAGACTGAGGCTCTCATACTCCCAAGTCATCACTCTCTTCATGATAAAGTCCGAACAAGCCCTGGTACCTCACATATAAGATGAGGAGGGGTGGGAACCTGTGCACGGTTAGGGACCAATCTTCCTCTCAGCCTCATGAATCGCTCAACTTGATAATTATGGAAAAGTGACTGCCAAATTACTTACTCCTGAATATAGTCCAGGGGTTTTGAAAAACAACGCAGATATTCTATGGAGAGTATTTCACAGAGAAGTTTTTATACTAAATTTCTTCTGTGGAAAACACACGCCTATTACTTATGAACATGTAGAAAGCAGCAAAATAGTGTGCCTGTGTGTGTGGCGTGGGCGGTCGTGGGGAGTATCAGATGTTCTGTTGGCAGCACAACCTTTGTCATCTGCCTCCAGGTTTCTTTCCTTTTTTTATCTTTTTTTTTTTTTTTTTTTTTTTTTGCGGTATGCGGGCCTCTCACTGTTGTGGCCTCTCCCGTTGTGGAGCACAGGCTCCGAACGCGCAGGCTCAGCGGCCATGGCTCATGGGCCCAGCCACTCCGCGGCATGTGGGATCTTCCCGGACCGGGGCACGAACCCGTGTCCCCTGCATCGGCAGGTGGACTCTCAACCACTGCGCCACCAGGGAAGCCCCGCCTCCAAGTTTCTGAATGAATTACTACAGACTTAACTCCCTCGGGGTGTTCCACTCGATCAAAAATTAATTGTGTGTGGTCTTTGGGAGAAGGGTCACAGCTGGTTTTGGGAAAATTACCAAGAAAAGTGGTGTAAAGGGCCATTCTACCTGCATTTGTTACTCTAGTCAGTCTCCTGCCTTGATGCCACCAAGAGCCCAATACTTACATAGTATTTCAGACTATTCAAACTGAGTCTCAGTATTATTATTTTTAAAATGGATTTAACAATATCTGTCTTATTACTCACTGTGGGATTATATGAAGTATCTCTGGCCAATTTACTATATGCTCCAATGTGTGTTATTTAGCCTGGATGAATAAACACAATACTATTTAATGATTATCCTTTCTTGAATGTAAATTGTAACATGAGTTTTACACTATTTAAATAAGTTTCATTGTGTGGAGGAGAGCTAATACATTCCATGGATACTGACAAAGGAAAACAGACTACTGAGTCAGAGAAACAAAGAACTTTATTATTCATGGCAAAATCATGACGAGTATTATTATAAGTTTACTGGTTCCCCAAGCTCCAATCTTACAAGGTGATGTGGAGACCAGGTGGAACATGCACATACAATGGGATCTTTTCTAGAAGAAAAGAATCCTGAGTTTAGATAATCCATCACTCTTTTTTTTTAATACTAGCATTATGTAACCAGTGAGACACCAATATGTCTAACTCCAAATCTGTTGTTTTTCTCACTATGAATCATTGATTTTTCAATTTGGAAAGTGACCCAATAGGGAAAGTGACCAGGTTGGCAACTGGTGAAGTAGTTCTGATGATGACTACTACAGCCAGCCAGGACGTCACAGCCTGTTGCATGGGGAGCCAGAACAGGAAGATAATGCATTCCCCGCACAGTTCCTCTTCCGAACTGCAATTTCCCTTCCCACTGCAGTTTGGTTTAGAACTGCTGAGAGGGAAGTCAAATTTTGGCTTACTCCACCTGATTCCTTCATCTACAGAAAATGGGACTGTTCTTAGACAACAGATGAAAAAGGAAAGTATTACTGTGAGATCCCACAACTGCCAGTCCCTCTCTTGACAAGGCAGGAAAGTCTAAGCTCTACAGATTTCAGAGCCAAAAGGTCAATGCCAGAAAAATGAAAACAATATTTATACTTTGAAGTCAGGTAGCCCAAATAGATAACTCCGTTCTCTAATCTTCCGTTTGTTCCTTAATATAAAGAGAGAGTTAAGCTTAATGAATTCTATGTTTCTTCTAATTTTTGGTTCCCATTAGAACAGCTTCCCATTTCTCCTAGTTGCTTTTCCTTTCCTTTCTCGTCACATAATCCTAGAAATATTTAGTTTGACTGTGTGAGGGCAATATTAATTATAGTAATTTATGTGAACCCTTTAGCAATTATGACTAATCACTGTGCAACACAATAATGATTATGCATATCATTAAATATGCATCAGATTAGTTTGGTTGTGAGTTTTATTTGATTACAACACTAAACTCTTCACATATTCATTCTTTAGAGTCTGTTGCTCAATGTAATATGGTAATATGCTCACAAATTTTAAACTGTTGTGGTAGAGTCCTTTCTTTCTGTATAATCAATGGCCTTGAACCAATCAGTTACCTCCTTGAAGTGGTTTCTTTATTTTTAAGATAAATATCTCTACTACAACATAGGCTCCTTAAAATGTCTGCCTTGCAGTAGTAATTATCTTTAGGTTCCCTATCACATCTTCATTTTTCCTGCTGTATTTTATTTTTGTATCTTTTGATTAATGGACAGAATTTTATTTAAAAAGACAAACTCAAAAATTAAAACATGTCTATGTTTCCAGAAAGGAAAATGTAGAAATTAATATTCATTAGGTATTTTTAAAATAAATTTTGATTGAACTCTTTGATTAACTGGTTACAATCTGGTAAAGTAAACCCAATAAATCATAACTCAATAAACAAGTGGGGCTCATTCAATTTAACTCATAAATAAAGAAGTATAGTTTTCTGTGGGTACCTACAGAAGTAAGCATGTAAACTGAGGCTTCTAAAATAAAATCCCTAAAATCCCAGACTCATTACTTTATATAGAGTTCCAATATTGATTTCCAAGTCAAAGTAAACATTCATAAAATAAACTCATGGAAGGCATATGGGACTAGAATATTGGAGATTTTGGGGGGGTTTTTTTTGTTTTTTTTGTGTGTGTGTGGTACACGAGCCTCTCACTGTTGTGGCCTCTCCCGTTGCGAAGCACAGGCTCCGGACGTGCAGGCTCAGCGGCCATGGCTCACGGGCCCAGCCGCTCCGCGGCATGTGGGATCTTCCCGGACCGGGACACGAACCCGCGTCCCCTGCATCGGCAGGCGGACTCTCAACCACGGCACCACCAGGAAAGCCCCTGGAGATGTTTTTATTCATAGAATATCAAGACTCTGGTGTGAGAGGATAAAGGGAACATTTTCCAAAAGGGGAAGATTTCCCTAACAGATATTTGTTGCGATCTCTGTTGCATGTAGGAGGCTTTGAGATTAGAAACCTGACAAGAGCAGGAGATCATGTTGAGGAGTAGGAAATAAAGGCCTTAGGATGAAGTAAGAGAGACTATATGATGCAAGGCTTGGAAGTCAAATTGGATTTGTGATCAAAAGGCCAGAAATTAGTCATTACACTTAACATTATTTTTTGAGTGTGACTTTTAGTACATAAGCTAGAAATAGGCAAAGATGAGACATTTCACAATTATAACAAAAATATGATTTGAGAATGACTACATATCAAAAAACTTTCATCTTTTAAAAAAATTGCAATTACCGTATGCTAGATAATTACTTACACCTAGTTCTCTATCAATCTCTGTTTCGATTTATTGTTAATCTTCTAGTGTTTTCATCTTTATTTTTGGCAATTTCATCTATACTTCTGCTAAATGTTTGGAGGAGGCTTTTTTGGAAGAATATAATTAGACATATGTTGTCCTAATGAGTCCATAAAATTACCCAATTTTCTTCAGCATTCAGTCTAAGAACAACAACAACAAACCCTTTAGGAACCTCGTGAGCAAATTTGATACTATTCATAGAAAAGAGAATCTGATTAGTCTGTGAAAATCCCAGGTTATTAAGAACAATACATTCAGGATAGCAATCTAGTGAACTAATGAAAAACATTTGGATGTGCTTCCCCCCCTAAACAAAACCAGTATTTTAGTAATGAATCATTTTATAACAATGGTTAGTTGTTTTGATATATGTCTTTTGTTTTTCTCACAGCATCTTATTTAACAACATGGATTCATTCTCAATAAGGAGAGGTTGTTGGTTGAAAAATTCTAATTTGCAGAAATTATCTTAATAAAATGAGTCTCTGTGGATGATCATTTTCATCATTGTAATGTGCTCACTTTCCACAATATGCACAGCGCAATCAAATGCAGGCTGTGATAAATACATAAACAAGTGGCATCTGCAGGAAAACTGGAACTGAACCAAAGAATGTATCGTTTATTAGTGTCCTTAAACATCTATATTCTGTTCTTTCCTTGGGCTAGCACTGGAGATATTGTCAAGATGTTTATAATTGTGTCAGAAATTAGTGGAGAGAGTTCCAGTTGAAAGAGATAATACCCTAGTCCTCAACAAGAACCCTGGCATCACCATCGAGACAAACCAAGCATTTAATTACTCTGTTAAAATTGCAGAGAATGACTGTTCTTTCCTTCTGTGATATAACTACCTGCCCGTGACTATTAAGCATAAGGTATTGGATATTTATAACTTCCTACCTTTCAAAATAAAAGCAGCTGCATTTCTGACACAGGGTTTTCTTCCATGTTTATATCTTCTGGTAAAATCCCATATCAATTTTTCTTCTTATAAAGTTGTCTGCAAGTGTTTTATAAAGACATAGAATCAACCTTCATCCAATAAAAATATAATAATAGGTATTTTTTAGGGGTTACTATATGTCAGGCACTTTGCTACGTGCTTGACATATAGAAGCTCAATTTAATCCTTATCACAACCCTCAGGTAGATATGATTGTCTTCATTATACAAAGGGGAAAAGTAAGGCACAGAAAAAGGTTAAAGAATTTTCCCAGGTTACAGAACTAGTAAGTGTTTAGACCAAGAGTCAAACATGGGCTGGTGGACTTCAGAGCCCACTTTCAAAATGATCTCATTATTGCTACCATTTATCTGTGCTTAATACATGTCCGGGACTGTGCTGGGTGCTTTATTTATGTTATTTCATTGATCTTACATCAAAGAAGTGGGGTAGGTAATATCATTGTCCTTATTTTATAAACATAAAAGCTGAGGCTCATAGAGGTTCAATAACTGGCCTTGGGTCACATACATAACACTTGAGAAAGCTGAGATTTGAACTAAGGTTTTCATTCTCCAAAGGCTGATTTCTTAACAACTATATTATTATTCTATCATATGTATTCTTTACTCTTTAAAAAAACATCAACCACTTTAAAAAACATCATTACCAATTCAATATAAATTCTCAAACTCATCCGAAAAACAGGGTTGTCTTCCCCAAATCTAAATGAGCTCCAAAGGAACTTGCTTATGGTGCCTTCTAGGGATAACATTTCTCAAACATTATATAGCATGTCAAATCAAGAGATTATTTAAACTAAGTAGATTAACAAATAGATTTTGCCTTTTTAAAGAATGGCTTTACCTAAGGGAGAGCTATAAAATGGAAATGAAAAGTCCTAAAATGTATCGCTTATTTCATTTAGCCTGCTTATGAAATAGCAGGAAAATGTATATGTTTAATTTTATAGGTGGATGCAATTGTCAAATTCTTCTTTAAAATAGTTATCAGTTAGCTAAACTCAATATGCCCACCTATAATTTACTCTCAGCAAAATCTTAGAGCAAGATTCTACTATCTATCATCAATAATGTTGTCCTAAATGGCATTCTGGTTTGGTTTCTTTGTTTGTAACTTCTTGATCTTAGGTTTAACAGAGAATTCAAGAGGCAATTTTGATAATATGTTTTTTAATGTCTTAATGCTTAAAGGAACTTTAGAAATTATTTAATCCAAATCCATTGAGGAAACTGAGCTATGAAGAAGTTTGGTCAAGGTAATAAAACTGTAGAACTGGTACTTGTGTTTCTGATTCCCTGCCCAGTTTTTCCTTATCATGTAATGCAGTCAGGACTGCACCTATGTTGATTGTAATTCTTTATTTATTCTCACCATATCTTCATGGAAATCATCATCATCATTTGCTCTGTGGCATGGTGAGGAAAGGACAGGATAAGCATAGGGTGTAAAGTACTGTGTCAGTTGATCAAATAAAAATTACCTGAATATTTTTGATTTTTTACTTTTATACTGGAAGCTTTGATAGAAATAAATCCGTGCTTGCCTGAAAACTATCTTTTCTTAAAGGCTCGAGAATGCTGTGTCATTAAAATATCTGCAATGAGAAGTAACTCGTCTGATTACAGAAGCAGTTCTTGAGCACTATAATTAAATAATTTCCAGGAAAAAAAAAAGAACTTGAAGACTACACCTAAAATTCTGTGTTCAATCTGTTAATTTTATGAAAACAATTAAAATGCTGATTGTATAATCCTATCTATTAAAAAGCAAAAAGAGACATTTCAAACGAAATTCATAAAAGAAAAATCTAGGGATTAGTATAGAAAAAAAATTTAGAAGAGATAGAAATCCTTGGAAATCAGTGATAGTCACAGAATACTTGTGTCAACTAAAATCTAGGGCCAAAATGGTCAGCAAAAGTTATTTTAGCAGTACAAAAGTTTCCAAGACAGAAAAACAAAAGAGAATTTAGTAGGGATGGAACAATGTCCCTTGATAGGGAGCCAGAAACAGATAATAACTAACATCATTTTTGAATAGACCCTCGGAAGAGAAAGTGCATTCACTGCATCCATGAAGGCTCTCAAATCTGAAACACATCATATTAACTAATTTGTATCATCATTTATTTGTTAACAGCTAACATTTATTGACTACTCTATTGGGTCTGGATATTTAACGTGTTTTATCTCTGAATTCTTACAATGACCTTCTAATGTATTTATTACTGTCTCCATTGTGTAGAACAGAAATGTGAGGTTCAATATGAAATAACTAAGGAGTGGCAGAGCCAGGATGTAAACCCAGAACTGTCTGCTCCAAAGTCCTACTTTCACAGCTACTCTGCCATTTTTGTATCTCCTACTACATCATCTTTCCTGTTTAGCTAATTTAACACTTACTTGGCAATATCTTATAATTTATCAGGTTTTCTTGCCTTCAAAAATGGGATTTTTAAATTGACCCTTAACTTCTGGATTTGGATTGATAAGTGGCCAAAACAATCTTGAAAAGGACCAAAGTTAGAGAACTTGCATTTACCAATTTCAAAACTTACTACAAAGTTATAGTAATAAACACAGTGTGGTGCTGTTATAATGTCCAAGACAGTTCAATGGGGGGAATGTATAGTCTTTTTGACAAATAGTGCCAGAACAACTGGATATCCACAGGCAAAAGGATGAAATTGGACCTCCACCTTTTACCACACCCAAAAATGAACTCAAAAATACTTGTGAGGGCTTCCCTGCTGGTGCAGTGGTTGAGAGTCTGCCTGCCGATGCAGGGGACATGGGTTCGTGCCCCGGTCCGGGAAGATCCCACATGCCGTGGAGCAGCTGTACCCGTGAGCCATGGCTGCTGAGCCTGCGCATCCGGAGCCTGTGCTCCACAATGGGAGAGGCCACAACAGTGAGAGGCCCGCATACCACAAAAAAAAAAAAAAACAAAACTTGTGACCTTGGGTTAGGAATTTTAAATTCAACACCAAAAGTATGAGTAACAATAGAAAAAAAAGATAAATTGGATTCCATCAAAATTAAAAACTTGTGCTGCCCATGATACCATTAAGAAAGTGAAAAAAGGAACTTACAGGTGGGAGAATATATTTGCAAATCATATATCTGATAAGGTATTTCTGTCCAGAATTTACAATTCTCTTACAATTTAATAATAATAACTCAACTAAAAGATGGGAAAGGGACTTGAATAGACATTTCTCTGAAGAAGATATATGATGGCCAGTAAGCACATGAAAAGATGGCTCTTAAGGAAATGTGATTAGCTATTAGGAAAATACAAGTAAAAACCATAATGTGATGTTATTTCTTACAGGCTAGAAAGTCTATAATGAAAAAGACAATACCAATTATTTGTCAGGGATTTGAAGAAATTGGAACTGTCATACATTGCTGGTGGGGATGTCCAATGGTGTAGCCACTCTGGAAAACAATTTGACAGTTCCTCACTACCTTAAACATAGAATTACCATATGACTCAGAAAATACTCCTCCATATAGCCGAGAGAAATGAAAATGTATCCATACAAAAACATGCACATGAATATTTATAGCAAATGATTCATAATAGACAAAAAGCAAAGATAACCCAAATGCGTATTAATTGAATGGATAAATAAAATAAGTGTATACATACAATGAACTGTGATTTGACAATGAAAAGAGGTCAGGTAATGATACAAGCTTCAACATCGATGAGTCTCTTAAACATTATACTGAAATGAAAGAAGTCAGTCACACACATAGAAACACATATTGTCTGATCCATTTATATAAAACTCCATTTTAGGTAAATTTATAGAGACAGAATGAAGATTAGTGGTTTCTTAGGGCTGAATGAAGAGGGAGGAGGAGGGTCAGAATAGAGACTGACTGCTAATAGGCAAGGGGTTTCTTTCAGGGTCAACAAACATGTTCTAAAACCAGATTGTGCTAATGATTGCACAGTTCTGTAAATATTCTAAAAGAATTGTACACTTTAATTGGTGAATTATATGATATATGAATTATTAAAGCTGTTTATTGTAAACTATTCATATATATATATATATATATATATATATATATATATATATATATATCTTTGTATATATAATGATGCTAACCTTAAGATATATTCCTGAAAGTAGGAGTTGCTGGATCAAATAATATGTGTACTTTTTAGGGTTTTTATTGCAAGTTGACAGATTTGCCTCATGGAAATTATGACAATTTGTCTTTTGCTAGAAATCATTGCATTTTTAACAGTATATCTATACTTTAACCAGTATCATATATCATCATTATTTCTATATTCTCAACTTGATGAGAGAGCAGAGTTTATTTCCATCTTCTCAGTATTCTACTGAGGTTGAGTCTTCTAAAACATTTTACTGGCAGTTTTAATGTCTGCATTTGTATGTGTATGTTGTGTGTATGTACACATGGGTATGGGTATGGATAGATTGTCTCTATTCTTTGCTGGTATTTCTGTTAGAGTTTACCTTTTCCTTATTGATTTATGAAACTATTTTATGATGAAGACATTACAATTTTCTTAAAATTTGTTCTTATCATACAGATATTTTTTACTTTTATGGATTCTAAACCAGCCTTCTTTGATTCAAACAATTTTTTTTGCATTTATGCTTAGAAAGACAAACCCAACTCCAAGAATAAATATTTAACTACATATTTCTCTAGTTCTTTTATTCACTCTATCGTTTTGATCTTGAATTCCTTTGAAATTTATATATGTGTAGGTATAATGCAGAGCTCTTACTTAAATTGTTCCAACCCAATTTATTGAATAAGTCATCCTTTTATTTTTTATTTGAAGTGCCATTTACATTTAATTATTTAACATTCTGAACCTGTATGGGCATTCTATTCTGTCTTTTGACTTTTCATCCTATACTAACAAAACTGTATATTATTATAGTTTCATAATATTTAAAAAAATCTCCATAGTAGGTTTCTCATAATTTAAAAAATTATCTGGAGAAATTTATCCCCTTTATTTTTCCTGATGAGTTTTTATTTGTCAACTTCTCTCAGAATTTACGTTTTTGATGTTTTAGCAAATGGATAGATTTTTATAATATCCAGCCTTCCCATTCATAACATCCATTTGTTACAAAACTTTCATTTTATTCCGAATAGCTTTTTTTTTTTTTTTTTTTTTTTTTGCGGTACGCGGGCCTCTCACTGTTGTGGCCTTTCCCATTGCGGTACGCAGGCTTCTCACTGTTGCGGCCTCTCCCGTTGCGGTACGTGGGCCTCTCACTGTTGTGGCCTCTCCCGTTGTGGAGCACAGGCTCCGGACATGCAGGCTCAGAGGCCATGGCTCACAGGCCCAGCCACTCCGCGGCATGTGAGATCTTCCCGGACTGGGGCACGAACCCGCGTTCCCTGAATCAGTATGCGGACTCTCAACCACTGCGCCACCAGGGAAGCCCCCCGCCCCCAAATAGCTTTTTAGTTGCTGTTCTTATGTTTCCATTATACAATTGTTCCATGAAAAAAATTGGGATAAATACTATCTATCCTTTACAATATTCTTTATTTCCTAATTTTTTATTTCTAATTAAATCAGCTAAAATTATAATAATTGTATAAAGTGGACCTTATTTTCTTTTCCTGAATTTAATAGAGATACCTTTACTATGAAATTTGTTCCAATAATTGTTTTGGAAAAGTAGTGCCCAAACTGGCTCAGTGATGAAAGGATACAGTCTTGAAGTAAGAACCAATAAATTTCAGACACAATTAATTCTATATGCCTTTTGGGATATCAACAAACACATTTGATGTTAAATAATATAAAAAGAACTGCTATAAAATATCATTTGTTAAAACCACTATTTCATATCTCTTGGAACATAGCAATTTTTAATGGCCAGGATATACTAAAATTGATGGACATGATTTGGGAAATGGTGCCCTTGAATATGATCTTGCCTTTTGATTTCAGATACTTACTGCTTCTCATGTTAAGAAATTAAATTTTACTTTTAGTTAACAGAATGTTAAAAAATGGATATTATGTTTTATTATAAAAAGATATCTATTTACTGAAAATGTCTCTTTTTCTGTTGAATACTACTGAAAATATCAGGTGTATGTCTTTTATCTGACCTTTCAATGAGCAATATTATAGTAATGAATTTCCTAATTTTAAATCTCCCCTGCTTTCTATGAATAAACCAAATTTTGTAATAGTCTATTACTTTTTATAATATTTAAGTAATATTTAGGATATTTTTCTGTGTGTTCATAAGCGAGATTAATATGCAGTGGGTTTTGCTTTTGTTGTAGTGATTTTCTTTGTCAAATTTTGTTATGATCATGCTACTCTTGCTATTTGTGATACAGTTTCATTTGTAATCAAAAAGTTCTGAGTACTTTAAAGCATCATAGGGTTTTCATGAATAACATGTTCTGTGGAAGATTTATATATACTAAATTGTTAAACCTATCTGGATGTCTAGGTTTAGATATGAGTTGTTGATGTTTGGGATTATCAGAGTTTTTAATAGCATATTCAAATGAATATATTAATTTGGTTTTTTGGGTTGCTAGCTAAGAAAGAGAGAGGGAGAGGGAGAAAGGGATAGAGAGAGAGAGAGAGAGAGGGAATATGAGAATGAATATGAGAGAGAGAGGAAAGAGAATGTTAATTTGAGATACCCACATGGGGTTGAGATAGATCTCAGGATTGTAGAGGAGGCTGATGCAATGGACATAAAACCATAAATCTTGATGGCTGGGATTCCTTCACCCTTTCACTCATGCAGTATAATTAATTAATGCTGTATTCTTGTCCTGATTCTGCATGGCAACCCAAATTCTAGGACAAGTTTATGTTTGTACCAGCATAAGTTAATGTCTCTTCCTTTGGTAGAGGAGGCAGGAGAGCTGGTTATCAGCTCCTATATATTTTCCAGTTGCTGACAAGAATTCCCAAAAAGGAAATTGAAGTTCTATCACAAAAAGAAAGTGAAGTGGATGCTGGGTATCCAAAATCTAGTCACTAGCCCTTAAAATGTATATCCCCTTTAGGGTATGCCTTTTCTTTCTCATTACCAAGTTTCAAATTTACAGTGTATCTGTATCTCTTTTTCTATAAAAATCTTCTATATGGCCCTTTGCATTATAAGACGTGTTTGATTGAAGGCATGACCAACAGTAAGCCCAAGAGAAGAAAGAATTTGGATCAAAGTCCATAATGATACCTGAAAAGACTGAGTAACCCCAAGGCTTGAAATCTAACCTTGCTATTTTAGAAACAAACAAACAAAAAAAGCTGACATAAAGCCAGAGAAACTATTTACTGGGCTGATTGAGTGGGTGGGCTATGAAGCCAAGCTGCCTTGGTAGAATCCCTGCTCTGCCATGCATTAGCTGCACGATGTCTGAAAATGTATTTACATTATTTGTACCTCAATTTCCTCAACTGTAAAATGGGGATGATAAAAGTATAAATGTAAAGTTAATGACATCAGTAAACTATGCCAGTGAACTACTGCTGTGTAACAAGCCATACAAAACTTAGTAGCTTCAAACAGCAGCCGCTGCTTTGGTCATGTTTCTACAGTGTGGGCTGGGCTCAGCTGGTTGACTTGTCTTTGCTCCTGTAGCGTCGATTGGGCTTGTCCATATGTTTTCTGCCAGCTGCCCACTTGACAGTGGCTGGAATGTCACATGTTTGGTGCTGCAGCATGGATGATTGGAGAGACTGGGGGGTTGCCTAGGCCTTCTCCTTCCTTGTGTCATTCAGCCTACAGTGTTTTCCTGTCTATAAATATGGCCTTTCCTCCCCGGGGAGACTAGCCCAAGCTTCACTGCATGACATCTCAAGAAATCAAAAGCAGAAGCTCTAAGTCTCATAAGGCCTAAACCCAGAACTTTCTCACTGTCACTTCCACTGTATTCTATTGTCCAAAACAAATTTTAAGACCAGTCCAGATTCAGTATGTGTGGAGATTGCACAAGGCCTGAACTTAGGAAGGCATGATGCCTTGGTGATCATTTTGTAGCAACTTACTACAAGCACCTAGAATAAAACCTGGTACATCATAAGCACAGAATACATGTCATTAACAATATTCACTGAGCACCCACTAAGGCAGTAGCTTATGTTTTTTAATCACCATAAGACCTCTTTGAAGAAAGTGTTCACAAATGAAGAAACTGAGGCTCAGAGAGGTGGTATAATGTGTTTAGATTGCATGGCTACCTAAGAATAAAATTCTGATTTCAAACTTGTTCTGACTACTAAGCACATACTATTACCTGCCATTGCACAGGCTTCCATCTTCACCCTGTGACAGCCTGATACAGGCTAGAGACTAGGACAGTCCTGGTATAACTCACAAAATTATGAGCTTCATCTCAGGCAGAATGACTCTCTTGACCTTTTCCTCATGGTCACTGTTCCTCCACTTCGAGCTGTAACACTTATTTGCACTGTGTGTCCATGATGAACATACAAGGCAGGTTCTGACATAACCAAGAATCTGTTGAGTCTTGTGTGATTGCTTTAGCTGGAATCATCTACTTATCTTGAGACAAGCCCAGAGATTTCCACCTCAGTGTTTCTTGAGCTATGCAATCATGAACTAGTGATCCCACTCTTATGTCCCTTATGTCTTTTAATGACACTTTAATTTTTCACCTGACATTCTGTTCTACACAGCTCAATAAGGATAGCAAAATATCATATCTTTTTGTGACTGTAGACAGGCTGTCTTGCACTCCTTTAATAGCATCTGAAGCTCTGTGCCATTTTGATGGGTACTTGATTATATTTCTCCTTGTGATTGCTCCTTTAAATATTATCTAGAAGCTCTTTGTCAAGTTTTTCTTTCTTAAGTAATGAGATTTTTTTCACTTGTGGTGAGAAAGAAGTTGTGATAATTAAAAGAATGTTGTTACAGATCATAGCTTTCCAAACAAAGTGTTAAAATTATTATTCTTTTTAAAGAATTTTCAAGATATTTAAAGATAGGGATTTTATTATTGGAAAATGGTTGCTGTCAGAAAGGAAAATGGAAGTTTCTTAATTGTCATGTGGTTTTGAACAATTTATATTAATTAGAACTTTAAGACATAATAGAAACCTACATGATACCACCTAGAGGGCATATTCATAATTTGAAATATTTATTAAGTACAATTAAAAAAAAAGATTTATAATTGATAAAGCATAACCTAATAAAGAAATACTTTTAAATTGTTACATACATGGTAATAAAGGTATAAAACTTAGTAAATAAATATTGATTCAGAAATATTACTATAATTGTAAAAAATATATGAGTAATTAAAGAACTTACTAGTGCTAGACTTGACTTTGAGCTTTGTTCAGAGCAGAGTGCCAGAGAGATGTCATATAGAGCACAGATGGGATGATTCCCTCTCTCTATCTAGCTCCGCACTCCTCTCTCGCATCTCCTCCATCCGTTCTTATACCTTATTTAAGTTCTGGTAAAAAATAGTGCAGAAAGTATGACCTAGAAAGAGTATAATGCTTAGCAAGGTACCATAGACATGTCTGAGAAGAAGGCAAAACGATCAGAAAGGCCCAAAACTGGAACCAGCTCAAATGTCCATCACTAGGAGATGGACAAACTAGTATATTCATAAAATGAGATATTACTCAGAATTATGAAACAGTGTGGAAAACATCCATACATCGGCTAAGTGAAAGAAACCTTACACAGAATCGCTCCCACTGTATCATTCAATTCCTATGAAATTTTACAACAGGTAAAATGAATCTGTGCTAGAAGAGTCTCAGAGCAGTGGTTGCCTATGGGGCTGGTGAGTGGGATTTTCTGGGAAAAGGGAAGAGGAAACTTTTCTCAAATTATGGTAAGTTTATATATCTTGATAGAAGTTTGGGTTACACATGTGTATAATTTTTGTCACAATTTTTTGTCAAAAAATTTAGTGAAGGCACACTTAATATTTATTGACTTCATGGTAAATTGTATGCAAAAGGAAAAAAGACATTTAGATTTCAAAAGCAAAGTGTATAGGCTTCAGACTTAGGTTTAAGTTCTGATTCTACCACTTAGCAGTTATGTGACCCTGGGAAAATTACATACATAACATTCTGTGCTTCACGTCTCTCCTCTGAAAAATGGGGATGGCATACTTACTGTTTAAACTTGCTGTGCAGTAAAGACAGATGACGTGTGTAAAATTCCTACTACTTTACTTAGCAACAGTGCTTGGGACATGACTGTCACTCTGGAAAAGCTGTTCTTCCTTTCCTTCCATGGTCAGTGAAGAATAAGGGGTGTGAATGGGTATCTTCAATGCACAGATGGTGAAATACTGGAGTGCCCACCACATTGCTGCAAAAAGCCATCTGCCCCAAGGCTGCGCACTGTGCAAATATGACTTTTCTGGGAAGAGCAGAGGTTAATTTTAGTAATGACAGATATCACAGAAGTGATAGAGGAAGGTGGGCTGGTTACTGCAACACCAGTGGCACTCACAGTTTACAAGGAAGGAAAGAGGAGTCAGGCTCACAAGGTGACCTGTCATCATGTGTTAGGGAGAAGGGGTAGCGCATATGGACATGCATGTTACCATTTACGTCTAATCTGAAAATTACAGAAGGATAACTAGGGGCTGGTGAAGAAACACTCATCAAATGTCCATAAGTGCACTTAGTGTCACCATCAATTTTCTACAACATTATTTGATGTGTGATTTTCCAGTAAGTGATATAATCTTCCTTCAGGTGAAAACAGAGAGAGACCTGGTGCAGTGTTATGTTCTTCGAGCCAAAGATGGCTTGTGTCTCTTTATATAGGACCTCTTTTTCCCAGATAAACTGGAATATAAAGGGGAGAAAATAGCACTGAGAATAGTAAATTGATTTCTTCAAAGCTTTTTTTCTCCAGACATTGGTTTATGCAGAGGGTGAATAACAGAAAGAGTACTTTTAGTCTTTTAAGTCTGGGTCCAATCTGTGGAGGTACTATATAAATAATAAACATATCATTCTACTTTAAGCCAAATAATATTATTTTAAGTGACGTATTCGGTTGACCAAAAAGTTCATTCGGGTTTTCTGTAACATCTTATGGCAAGACCCGAATGGATTTTTGGCCAACCCAATATTAATAGTGTCTTAATATTCTTTATCTGGAGGCAAACCTGAAATCATTATAGGTTTACACATCCCTTGAACAATGTGGGTCTGAAGACCTTCATTGGAAAAGTCTCATGCTGGGCTCCAGGAGTGTTCTCACCAAAACAGCAACTGCAACCATCAGGCCAGGATCTCCCAGAAAGTGGAGTGGGTAGACTATTTCATTTTATGGCATCAGGAGATTGACAGCTAACTGTTACCTGTGGAGGACTGGAACCAATGATATTAAGGACAAGGACAGCAATAATGGTTAGAGTGTAATCGTCATTTTTATATATATGTAAAAATACATCTGCATCAGAAACCTCTGAAATGCCTGCCACTTAATGTGGATCTCCTTGGAAGCAGACTCTTAGCCTAGAACTGAAATGTACAAAATTTGTTGAGAGGTACAAGGAACGAGGGTAGTTGTGGGGGAAAAAGGCAACCACCAAGGTTCACGTACCTTTCATAGTCAAATTCCCGCCACTGAATGGTCTCCTTGGTTAGGCTCTGGCAAAAAGTAATATAATAGAGACACTATATACCATTGAGAGACTTTTCATATTCACTTCACTTTCTCCTGTGTTATCCTGTTATCATTATGGAGGATTAGCAGAGCAGGAGACAGAGACTCAAGAAGTCAGGGCTTGGCTAGGGCCCCGCAGATGAAGAACTCACTCCACGTCTCAGTAAAGTACATCATGGCACCTCTAAATGTTAGCCTGTTGTTTTTCTATGAAGCACATTTTAAAACTAAATTGTAATGTTTCTCAGTATACGAATATTAACTCTACCAATAATATATGTTTATTGCATCAAAAAACCAGATGGACAACAGCAACAAAAATCCCTTATTTGTCGTGAGCCCTCCACTTCTCTGCTGTGGACCTGTCAATGTTCTTTTTATGAAGGTCACTTAAAATCTCAGTCTGCAAATCAAGATTCCTACAGATAATCCATATTATATCTTGGCTTTTACAATAGTCTATTTCCAACATTTTATGACTGTTCTTGAATGTTACTCATTTCCTTCACATTTGTATACACACTTGATGTCCTTAAATGCAAGGAGCTCTCTGCTGAGGTTTTTGTTTGTTTGTTTGTTTTGGTTTGGTTTGGTTTTTTTGCGGTACGAGGGCCTCTCACTGTTGTGGCCTCTCCCGTTGTGGAGCACAGGCTCCGGACGCGCAGGCTCAGCGGCCATGGCTCACGGGCCCAGCCGCTCCGCGGCATGTGGGATCTTCCCGGACCGGGGCACGAACCCGTGTCCCCTGCATCGGCAGGCGGACTCTCAACCACTGCGCCACCAGGGGAGCTCTCTGCTGAGGTTTTATTATTAAATTTAGATCTATCCTGTTGTGGTCAGAAAATGTGAATTGCACTCTTTTTACGTTTTGTAATTTATTATTTTCCCTGTAGCCCCACTTTAGCAAGCCATCTTGGTCTTGATTATATAAAAACTAATATTAACATTTTCTTTTTCCCATTTTCTACTCATTTTCATAAAGTAATAAGGGTAAAATAATGAAATATTCAAATTAACTCACAAACACTGTTGTGAAATTAAAAAACAGGGGCACTGTGATCACAGGACATTTTGCCTGAAAAACAGCACCACCTCATGAGGGGGCAAAACAAGTGATCATCAGTATTTGGCTTAAGAAAGACTAATGCCCCATGGAGCACATGAAATTAGAACCAAGAAATGTCCATTCCTGTATGTAAGTATTTAGGCACATGTTGTATTATTTGATGTAAAAAGTTTGTGACACTACCAAATTGGATTATACCTTTCCAAAACAATAAACACATAAGTGAAACTCCAACTCTATTCTTTCAGTGCTTATAATCTTGGATTTTGTCTTGATGAAATACTACACACACACAGAACATTTTTTGATTGTCTAACATTATTTTTAGTTTTTTTCAGTCTTAATTTTCAAGTTTTCTTTATTTAAATGTGTGCTTATTTTATTTGCTTGAATATAAGAGGCTTTTTCCTTTTAATAGTTGTTTATCACTTTTATGTAACAGAAGTGTTTGATTTTTATGTCTTCTCTTGTTTATGTTTCCTTTTCTTTCTTAATTTTTGCAATTTAATGTTTATTACGTCCATGCTGTAGCAGGCCAGTTTTTCTTTTCTTTTTCTGGTTCACAGTAAACTCTTGGATTGTGATTGTCTTTTGGTTTAAGATAAGCTATCATCCATGTGGATTTTTCCCTGTTATATATGGATACTTCTCTTTCATTTAGGAATAAAAATACAAGATATTATATATTCATTGCCTTTTTATTATGTTGACTATCTTCTCTCCTGTTTTTAGTTTTTGTGAATTTTTCCTTTGTGTTTGTACATGGTTTACTCAATCTGTTCCATCACTGTATTTTTATTTTTTCAAGTTTGATTATATACTTTATAATTTCTAACTATTTTTAATTATGAAAGTTTGTTGTTTACTTATTTTCTTTAACAAGCTTTTCCTATTTTTTTCTTATCATTTGTGGATGAGACAAAAATACATATGTATGTGTACTATGTATGATTTTTGGTTCTGTGTTTCTTGAGTCATTATCTTTTATTTTTTTGAGCAAGTAAAACAGTTGTCAAAAATGTTCTTCTGCTTCATAGAGCATTTATCAAAAAATATGCTCTGGGGCTTCCCTTGTGGTGCAGTGGTTGAGAGTATGCCTGCCGATGCAGGGGTCACGGGTTCGTGACCTGGTCCGGGAATATCCCACATGCTGCGGAGCGGCTAGGCCCGTGAGCCATGGCCACTGAGCCTGCGCGTCCGGAGCCTGTGCTCCGCAACGGGAGAGGCCACAACAGTGAGAGACCCACGTACTGCAAAACAAAAACAAAACAAAACAAAACAAAACAAAAATGCTCTGATCTTTCTTTTCAGAGGTAGGTTTATTTTCTTCTCTTGTTTTTATTTCAGAATTTTTCTCCCTCCTTTCTATTTATTTATCTTGAAGCAATGATAGATCCATCAAAACTATTGGTCTCCCCCTCATCCCCCAGTATTGTAAGGTGTGTGCTCTTTGGGACACTTTCTTTTAACCTGAGAACTCTTTGAATGTTCACCATTGAGCTAATTTGTCTTTTTCTTGTAGTTTTCGAGCCCTGTGCTAGAAAAGTTTTCTGTTTCTTAAAAGTTTATCTTTCTGGATCTAGATGACCCCCAAACTTAAGATGATCTGATTACTTTTGTAAAAAGTTAGGTTAAAGGAAGTTTTCACATCAGACTTTTCTGTTTGTAAGCTTTTCCTTCTTAAATACCTCCTATCCTTTATCCTCCCAACCCACATCATCTGTGTTTGCTAATATTGGTCTGAAAGGGGGACATTTTTCCAAATTCATTGGTTTCTATATCTCTCATGTTCCATTTCCTATTTAGGTGGGTTCTCTCCTGTGATGGAGTGATCAGAGAATTTCAGTTTTGGTTTATCCCAAGGGAATGAGAGGTCTGTGTTAAGTGCACCAGCTCTGGAATCTACAGCCTTGTCTTGCAATCCTAATTCCAGGTGTGTGAATACAGATTCAATAAAGGTTGCTGAAGGAGTGGCCTATGGAAAGCTTCTCTAGGGCAGAGACTAAATCTAATTTATCATTTTTACCCTTGGACAATAAACATCATTTCTCTGTGCCTTCCCTTTCCTCATCTGCAAAAGCAGGTGCAACATACTGTGTCTCACAGGGATATAAAGAGGATTAATGATGTGCTAAGGATTTAACCCAGTAATTGGCATAAAAAGTACTCCAGAAGCAGTTGCTCATATTATTATTCAGTCCAACTCCTTCATTATACAGATGGGAAGCTGAGGCCCAGGGTCACAGAGCTAGATTTAGATCTAATCTCTGACACCAAGGTCAGCACTTACTTGAAGGAGTGAAATTTGCCTTAATTTATCTTCTTCTTGTATGTGTATTTGTTTCTGCATATATTCACATAATACACACCTAAGACACAAATAGAGCATGGTATTTGTATTTTATTGCCACTGTCAAAGGAAAGAAGATAAGCTCATCAGTTTTGTTTCAGCATGAGCTTCGTGGTTATTCTTGTTTTAGGATGGTTCTTGACATTTTCCTTCCTTTTTCCATATGAAGCTCTCTTTTAAGCTAAATCTTATGTCTTATTTAATAACTTCTCTAAGAGGGGTATACAATTATTCATCAGCCTAAAAACTACTTTTTAAGGGTATTCTTTTTTTTTGGTGGCCAATTCAGCTACTTATTATAGTACCTTCTCTCTATTATAGAGAAAGTGGAAACATGTTAAGATTGGCTCATCTCTGGGAGGTTAGCTTGGGCAACAGTTGGGGGTCTCCTATGAGGAGCCACACTTTACATCTAATCCACTGAACCAACAGGGCTGCTTTGATGATAAGGATGACGTTTGAAATATTCTGGGAGAAAACAGCCCTGACGGAGTTCAGTAATTCTGTTCTTACACTGTCCCAGCTTGCCATCAGTCATTCATAATGCATAGCAAAGAACATTGCCTCCACTGAGAAAAAGCTCCCTTACCACGTGGTTGTTTTCAAGGTTGGTGGTATTTCTTTTGGACACCTTGGGGCAGGAGTTTCTAATATAAAACCAAGGTTGCATAACAGTGTCAGTATCATCTGAATTTTTTTTTTTACTTCTAGATTTATATAGAAGACATCTCATGGAGAAAATCAGAATCTCTTAAGGGGGAGATTCAGGATTTTAGACATAGAGAATGGACTTGAGGACACAGGGAGGGGGAAGGGTAAGCTGGGACAAAGTGAGAGAGTGGCATGGACATATATACACTACCAAATGTAAAATAGATAGCTAGTGGGAAGCAGCCACATAGCACAGGGAGATCAGCTCAGTGCTTTGTGACCACCTAGAGGGGTGGGATAGGGAGGGTGGGAGGGAGTTGCAAGAGGGAGGAGATATGGGGATATATGTATATGTATAGCTGATTCACTTTGTTATAAAGCAGAAACTAACACACCATTGTAAAGCAATTATACTCAAAGATGTTAAAAAAATAATAATTCTGCCATAATTTTGTTGATTTTTTTTAAAGGAAGCGTAAAAAGATTTGCAGGCCAAAATGATCCCAGACCAGTAGCATCAGCATCACTTGGGAGCTCATTTGAAATGCAGAATCTCAGGTTTTACCCTAGACTTACTGAGTCAGAATCTGAATTTTAACAAGCTCTCTGGGTCATTCATATTACGTTAAAGTTTGAGAAGAACTGGTCTAATATAGTATTTAATAACTCTAGCACATGTTAGAATCACCTGGATAGAGCCATGCCCAAGCCCATCACCAGAGATTATGATTTACTTGCTTGAAGTGGGACCATGACATCAGTATTTTTTAAAAGCTCCTGAGCTGATTCTAATACCTACCCATGATAAAGAACTACAGGCTTAAGCATGTGATAAGCAGCCAGTGGATGACTTCAGAGCTTCCTGGCTGTGCTGGTTTCAGCTCAAAGCCATAAGAGCTTTACCTCTGCCTCCAGAGCAGAGAATAGGATGAAGTGCTTATCTCAAAGCTGGCAAACAGCAAAGTCCTATTGGGACCCACAGTGATAGGATTATTCTTGGCTAGAGAAGATAGCAGTCGGCAGCAGAGTTCGTATCACATCCACAGTGCTCTCCAGAGGGTCGATGTCTAGTGCCCTTCAAATGACAGAGAAATGGAGACTGTCCCTTTCTTAGCATTCTCTATTTCAGAGTCATTTGTAATTCTGTGTTTTAACTTTGATATGTCATTTTTCCTTCAGTAATGACACTTTCAGAAAATCCTACTCTATTCAAGACTGTCTTCAGTCACATAGGAAGAAGAATATCTTTGAATATTGAACTGATTGAATATTGACTGATTGAACTTTTTAACTGCTTTACTTCAAATTCATGGTGGGAGTGATTACCCAAAGAGCAATACAATTTTGAAGTTTGTAAGAAAACAGTGTAAACTGAGCTCTTTGTAAATATACATGATTTCTGTCCCAGATAGATACAGCTCAGAGTCTTTCTTGATGTCAAATAGAAATACCTTTATATTTCAAAATGCGTAGTCTAAAAAACCTCCTCTCAATATCCCAAAGGAAGGTATTTTTTTCCTTCCATGAATTCCTGTTGCAGTTATTTTTTGCACACATTTACTTCATCATTAATAATGAACTGATTTGCAATATTTCTTTTGTCGGTCTTTTGGACTATTTTTAAGTCATGTTGTTATTTCACTTTTCACACCTTTATGGCTTATTTTTCTGAATAGGTCATAAATTCAATGAAGGCAAGAAATATCGTGACCCCCCCCTTTATGCCACATGACCTGTTTGCATCATGTGACCCCGCTTCCCATCAGTTTCCCAGGCTTTACCTCACTTCTGCAAGTGTTTTTTACATCAACTCCCCAGGCTTTTCGTCCTGGGACCTTGTTTTATCTCACATTTATTTGTGCCTTCCCATTGCACAGAAACTCATTTTTTTCAACACATCAGAATGTAAAATTGAACACATTGGAGCCATTTGGCTTTTATTGTTTCCCGTCATGAAGATTTTCCCAATTTTCTTATCTATCTGTTTATCTATTAACCACTTATCTATACTATAATGTTCTTTTTAACATGTTAATTGTGTAATATTAAAAAGTGCCACACATAATGAACAAACTTTTTTAATAACTCTTAAGGTTAGGCACTGGTGAAATATATATATATATATCTGCCTATCCTAACAGACAATAGTCCGCCTCCTCAGGACTGAGGCATCAGTACATAGCAGCAGGCAGGCCCTCATCCTAAGAGCTGATGCAGCAGTGGGTCCCTCTGCACAGATCTAAGCTGTATTCCACATAAAATGAAGTCAGACTGTATCGTGAAATCCTCTGCTTATCAATGTGTTTTGCATGAAAGGCACACAAGATAAGGCAGACCACCTTCCATTGAAGAGACCACACATATTACAATCTTTCTTATAACGTTGATGTCATTATATTTAGAATGATAAAAAAAAAGAAAAAGGAATTTATTCTTGAAGGGTTAGGCTTCTCTAGAATTCATATCTCAACAAAGCCAAAGAACTTCCTCCTCCATTTTTTTCTTGTATTGTAATTATGTGACTGCATGTATTTAGTATTCAAAGGACAGGAAGTTTTTACATGCTGGAGTTCTGTGGAGTTCTCCGTGGGAGAATTGGACAAACGAGACATGATAAATGTACATAAATATGAACATCACTCAAGGAATTCATAGACTGGTGGCTCAGCCCAATAAACTGATCATTCTAATGTGTAAAGGGATTTAGGAAGGCTTTATACAAAAGACCTTTGCCATGAGCCTTGAAGGCAGAGGGGAAGAGCATAATAAGCAATGTGTACAAAGGCATGAATTCCAGAAACAGCTTTGAATGTCTGTGTACAGCACAAGATTAGACATTACCGTGGCTTAGCATAGAGTGAGTCTATGACAAAGAATAAGAATGCCTGTGGAGAAAGATGGGGTGCTTGGGTCGATGAAGCCATGCCTTACATTTGTCATATTAAGTTTGGACTTAATTGTGCAGTCATTTGTTTGTTATTAGTAGTATTGTAATAGGAAAGTGACCTGATGTAATTTGTGTTTTTGAAGAAAATAACTTTAGCAACAACGTGGAAAATGGTTTGGAATGGGAAAAACATAACCCATTTAGATACTGTAGTAGTTGAGACAAGAGATTATCTGTCCTGATGAGGTAGACTCACTAGGACTTGTTACTGATGAGGTGTGGAAGGATGAGGAAGTAGGAAGCTTTGAAAATTACTCTGAGTTCTGCAATAAACCAAATTATTTCATTGGACTGGAGAAGGAGATAAATGAGAGTAAATGACAATTCAGGTTGTTGAGATTCATAGGGCTAATTCTCAATGTTTAATAAGCAGTAAAAGCTACGGACGTGAATCTTGAAGGTGTAGTCTCTGTGAAATATAGAAATTTGAATATTTACATAGAGTTTTTAAAGCAGAGGAGATTTCCCAGGAAGTGAAAAATTAGCAGATGAATGATCAGTCAGGGAAAGACATAAAAAGGGAAGGAAAAGAAAGTGTCACTAAGGTAGGGTAGAATGAGAAGGGGTAGGGTGGGAGTGGAATTGGCAGGAATTGCCTGAACAAAGAGAGACCAATGCCATAGACAAGTCAAAGAGGAGAGGGACTGAAAATGCTCAGCGGACTTTGGACATTGATGAGTTTGGTAAGAGCAACTGCAGTAGGTCAGTTTCCAGGACAGAAGGTGAATTAGGGTGAAGAGTGAATGGAGAGGAAGTGGTTTCTGCTGGTAACAAATGTTCAAAGCAGGTTCCACAGGAAAGAGAAGACATTTGGTTCCTTCAGGGAAAGAGCTTAATTTAGGGAAGGTGTAGAGAGTGTTGAACATGTAGGTTGTGGAAGAAAAGGAGCTAAGAGAGAAGAGCTTGAAGATAAAATGGGTGGGAATCGAGGTGTGTGCTCTCAAATGAGAAGAGAAAGTGAATTTAACCTTGGGGTTTTAAGAGACTCCTACTCCTCCATGACAGCATGATAATTAATAGTAGGTTTAAAAGTGGGAGGAATGAAAGTTTAGGAGTTACCACCTGATGGTCTCTATTGTTTTCTGTAAAGTGGATGATAAGCTTGTCTGCTGAGGGTGGAAGCATCAGAGTCTGACTAGAAAAAAGAGTAATGAGGGCTTGGATACAGAACAGTGTTGAAGACTCAGCAGGGGGTGGAGATCATAAATTTATACTGATACCAATTAGCAGAGTATTCTTTTCAGTGGCACCAGTTCAGGAGGGAGAGTAGAGAAAGAAAGTGAACTGATTTGTTTCCAGATGGTCAACAAAGCTAAAGCAAAGAACAAAGGCAAGTGAGTTAAATATGCTGGTAATAGTGTCAGTCAGATAGCTGAGTAGCCTAAATAGAAAAAGAAATAAAGTTAAGAAGCTTTCAGTCTAGGAAGAAGTGAAGGTTCTGAGAAAAGTAAGAATACTCAGTGGAAGTTAGTGGATAGGATAGTTGCGAGAGGTTATAATCAGAGGTGGGGTTTCAGAGAGATGGCTAAGTCAGGATGGGATAAAGGCGAGAAGGAATGAAGTTAATAAATTATGAGGTGAGTATTCAGACCAGGTTAGTTCCATGGGTGCAGTGTAAGTTGCCTGGTATGATAGCAGGGTCGGGCTGAGGAGAAAGATAAAAGAAAGAAGTATATGTAGCATATATTTGACCTATATATGTAATACAATTAGGGGGCTGCTAGGAGGTATCCAGCCTTGAACTGAACCATCTGGTATCTGAGCTCTCTGTTTAAAATGAATGGTAAAAACACTGGGTATGTTGTTCAGGCTATTTATGACCTTAACTAGGATTCACCTACCACTTGAAAGTCTCACATTATTCCTTTCATTGTGCTTAATGTAAGCATCTTCTTAGCTGTCACCTCCTCCATGAAGCTTTTCATGATGTTCTTTGTCAAAATCTGTCTAGCTTTCTGTTCTCTGTATCTCTGTTATAATATTGGTCATATTCTTCCTTATATTCTCTTTATTTATAAAGATTATATGTTTTTCAAGGATAGTGCTTCATCTTTGAATCCCCGCAGCCTTGACATATTGTTTTGTGAAAATTGGGTACTCAGTAAATGCTCTTCAAACTTATATGGTCATTATCCTGTCTTTTTGATTTAGTTCATAATAAGTATTGGCTATCATATAGTAAAGTCTGAAGGTAACTGAGTAGTAGGTTTTCATGACAGACATTGTGAATGCCTGGTCCAGCACCTGAAGAAAAATGTCCTTTGTGGGTTCTAAGAAGCCAGAAGTAGTATTAAAAACACTGAGCACTGTGTAAGTGGGTAAGTGAAAGAGGCAGGAAGGATGAATTTCCAAGATCTTTGCCTACTTCACAATTTTCAGTGGGAAAAATATTCTCCTGGCAATCAATTTTCTACATGTATCTATGAATTCATTGGAATGGTTTGTAAGGAAGAAATTATAATTCTGTGTATATTTGTATGTGAGAGGAAGAGAGAAAGTTGAATCTCCCCAAGGCTTTTGTCTTCATTGTTTCTCTGTAGCTTGCTTTCCAGAATCTCATAAGGGTTATTGTAATTTTCTCTTCATCTCTCCCACCTACCTCAACCCTACCTAATTTAAGCTATTGATTTTAATCCTGTCCCTGGACCTTAATAACACTTATTTAGAAGCTCCCCCTATCTTTTTGTACATTTCAGATGAGAGTCACTTTAATCAAGTTGTGTTCCTGGGAAATAAATCTTGTAATTCTCCCCTAGTTAGAACTCAGTTAAATGCCCTGGACCTCTTTAAGCAGTTGATGAGCACACTCCTCCAAAATAAATGGCTCCTTTGATACCGGACAACAGGGTTAAAGCACCCATTAGTCTACAGTCCTCAGAGAGCCTCTGTCAAGAATTTAATTCTTTGGATAATTTTGTGAACTTGACAGAGCCTTCACCTACTTAGGGGTCACATATTAGCAATTTTAAAAATCAGCAGTCTTTTCTGTCTCATGGTAACTCCATGGTCATTTTTCATAGCATTTAATTTTCAATACTATTGTGTGTAATTTTATTTTAATTTATTATATTTTTAAATTTTATTTATTTTTGGCTGCGTTGGATCGTCGTTGCTGTGTGCGGGCTTTCTTTAGTTGCGGCGAGCAGAGGCTACTCTTCGTTGTAGTGCGTGGGCTTCTTGTTGCGGAGCATGGGCTCTAGGCACGCGAGCTTCAGAAGTTGTGGCACGAGGGCTTCAGTAGTTAGGGCCCGCGGGCTCTAGAGCGCAGGCTCAGTAGTTGTGGCGCACATGCTTTGCTGCTCCATGGCATGTGGGGTCTTCCTAGGCCAGGGCTTGAACCCGGGTCCCCTGCCTTGGCAGGAGGATTCTTAACCACTGCACCACCAGGGAAGTCCCTGTGTGTAATTTTATACCAGTTTTATTGTACAAGATATATTTACATTATGATACCTCATTTAGATAAATTTTGTTTTAAAATCCATCAGGAATTTCTAGATATAGTCTTTGACTAAGTAAATGCATAGTTAATTTACAATAACTAACCTAGAATTATGCCCTACGTTTAATAACATGAGTCTGTCTCACTCTTTTGACATAATTTGATGATACTTAGAGATTTAAGAATTTTAATTTGATGGATTGTCCTGAAAAAGACTAACAATCATACACACACACACACACACACACATATATCTACCAGATAATGGCTTTTTTCTAAGTGCTTTGGACAATGATAAACAGAATAGCTTCTGTCCTCAAAGAACATACTAATTAGAACCAAATCAGAGTGTACAAAATACACTGGAAAGTCTCTCTTTCTCCTTTTGTTTCCACTTTAACTTTGTTTGAATGGAAACTCTATTTGTGTTGGATATCAGATCCCATACTGGCTTCTTTTCAATGCATTTTCCAGGGCCTGAGCTACCACACACAAATCTGCATCTGAGCTATGTATGTGTGTCAGGATAGGCCTTTTATAACTTTCCCTGTTCCCTTGTCATAAAGTTTACTCAGTCTGAAGATTTAGAACTCTTTATCCTCTTAGTTCTCTAGTGTTATTACTTTTTAACATGTACCACCATCTCTCTTTCCCTCAAATTCCCCAGCTCCATTTTTCTATCATTTTTTTCTTTACACACATACACACACACACAAATATTTTAAGAATTGATTCTAAAAAGAATCAATTGTTGAGAGGATTTGTTGTTGTTGTCATGTTTTTTAATACTGGAAAAACTTTAAAGGGAAACTAAATTTCCAACAGTGGGAGAATGGTATATCCACTTCACGTAAGTTATTCCTCAGCCCTGAACTCATAGGGTAGTTTAGAGTAGGGCACAAAATTCATCTTACACAATGCCAGTGTGAAGACATGGCAACACATTTTATTATCACTATTATTTTTGTTGTTAGATTCCCAACTTGAACATCTCAAATTCAGCTTGGCCCAAACATTTCATTGTTTATTGGAAAAATCTTCCAGATTCACTTAATTCTCTTTCCCTTCTCACTGACACAAACAAGCCTAGTACAGGCAGGTATATTTTCTAGTAATTAAAGCCACAGTTACCTGTAGTTCTTTGCTTTCTGCAATCTGATTTATTCTTCAACTGCTGCCAAACAAACCTGAAAGAATCCTTTTCAGAGAAATGGCATGTCTGTTTAATGTAAGTATTAATAATCATAGTAGAAATCTTAAATTAAAAACTAACATAACATCTTGTCCCATAGACAGACATATGGAATAGGAAGCCTAGAAGAATGGCCTTCTGATTTTACTTGAAACCTAGTTATTCACTCTGGCAACTCCACCACCAACTTTTTTCCTGACTCTCAGCTCACAGACAAATACTTTCCTCATTCTTCCACTGGGTCCTGGTCCCTTTGCCTTCTCTAATTCCTTTAGCTTAAATGTTAAGGGACATACATTACAGGTGTATATTGCAGAATATGTTAATCTTAGTTATACTACTCAGAAAAATAGTGGATATAATCAGTACTTTTTTGATAATATATATGCTCATTCTCATTTGCATTTTCCAGGAAAGGATAATGCTTTATTTTCTAAGAATCTGTGATATGGATTTGTAATTCCGGCACAAAATAGATAAAGGTATTGCATTTTACAATCTACACAGGAACAGGAATTTAATGTGTGCAAACAGTCTGCTCATTTACCAGAATAATATATCCTAAATGGCTCCAGTGTGTTCATAGACAGCAAACACTGAAAGCAGTAATTGGAAAAATACATCACCAGTCCAAATGTTCCTGCAGTCTTGGGTTCGAGTCTGGTGATCCTCTTGAACTCTTTGTTTAGTCAGGATAGAAGATTCTAAAATTATTGTCTGAAATTCACATTCTAAGCAGTTTAAGTTATAAAAATACAAAAGATGTAGATAGACCCATAGTTTAATTAAACTGAACCAAAAAATATCTGAGAATTTCTTAAATGTATACTTTTATTTGTATGTATTATTCTTTTAAAAACATCTTCTGGATGAATAATAGTATAGAACTATACTGTCAGAATTTGAATTTCTACCATAAAGTAGAATGTATATATAATGACCATGGAACATTTAAGCAACTATAATAAAGTGTTTTGTTTTAGAATTAATAAGGTATTTTTATTCTGGTGATTCTAACTTATTGAAACCATAAACATAATGAAAAACTAATTGTATTAGTTATATGATGCTAGCTGTTGTAGTAGAGAAGAACCTGAAACTCATGGCTTAATACAATGGAAGAGTATATCTTGCTCAAAAAAACACCAAAACAGCTGTTTCTGGTAGATGGAATTTTGCTCCATTCAGCATTATATGAAATCAGGCTGAAAAGGCTCTTCCATCTTCATTATGTAACTACCAGTGTCCCTCTGGGGTTTGTAAAAACATTGTGACCATCAGGCTATCTGAGGAAATTTGAATACACTGCATATTTCAGAGCACCTGGTAGATCCAGTGAAAAGTCTCTGGCTCCAACCCTGAACCTGAGATGTGCTTGGCAAGTAACTCAAGCCTTGGTGATGATTGGGATCCTGCTGAGATTAATGCCACCATTGGCATGGAATGTATAAAGTGCCTGGAGAATGGTGAAGTGTAGATGTGAATGGCTATCACTGAAAATGTATTTTTTTTTAATTGTTGTAGATCTGGCTATTTTAGTTGCCGTAGCATAGTAGATAAAATTGTGCAACAGTTTCATGACTCAATGGCTACAGTCAAAGCCAGGTTGAATGTGGTTAGGCTTTCTTTACTGTCTTGGTTACTGTTCTCACTGTCTTCTGAGAATTGCCTTCCTTTGCTGTTCCTGACCCCATCCCCAAAAACCCTCTTACCCAACACTACTACCCTATCTAAAACCCATACCTGCTAAAGGAAAGTGCAGCATATAATACAGAATGTAGGAAATAACCCCATTAGAAATAATAGAAAATGGACACAGAAATAACGATTTGTCAGTCAGGAGAAAAAAGCATGGAAGATTTTAGGATCCAAGTTTCCAAGAGGTACATGTCATTTTTGCTTACATTTCATTGGCTAGAATAGTCACATGATCACAACCAACTGCAAATGAGACTGGAAATAGAGGACTCGTGTGACAGTGAGGAAGAGGAAGACAGTTTGGTAATTAGTTACCAATCTCTGCCACACAAGCTGTCAATAGAAAGTCAATATGTGGAAAAATTTTATTTATAACTTTTAGTTATTATATTTGCATGCAAATATGTGTCACTGTACAGAAATGCCATAAATGAGTGATTTTTAATCAAATAAATAAAACTAAAAATAAAATTAAGCCTAAAAATAATTATTGAGGTAGGAAGATTGGAAATTGTGGTTATAACAGTATTGGGTTGGCCAAAAGGATTGTTCATTTTTTTCTGTAAGATGGCTCTGGTAGCACTTACTTGTCTTTAACTTCATTTGAAATAAGTTTGTTAGATTGTATGTGACAGCTGTCATATCAGTATGCATTTAAAAAAAGACTTAGCAAAACCGGTGAATTTTTGTATAGCCATTTTCATATTGAAGATGGAAGAAGAAAAGCAACATTTTTGGCCTATTATGCTTTATTATTTCCAAAAAGGTAAAAACACAACTGAAATGAAAAAAAAAAAAAGATTTGTACAGTGTATGGAGAAGGTGCTGTGACTGATCGAACATGTCAAAGTGGTTTGTGAAGTTTCATGCTAGAGATTTATCACTGCACGATGCTCCATGGTCAGGTAGACCAGTGGAAGTTGATAGCGATCAAATCGAGATATTAATCAAGAACAATCAACGTTATACCACGTGGGAGATAGCCAACATACTCAAAATATCCAAATCAAGCATTGAAAATCATTTACACCAGCTTGTTTCTGTTCATCACTTTGATGTTTGAGTTCCACATAAGTGAAAAAAACCTTCTTGACTGTATTTCTGCATACGATTCTCTACTTAAACATAATGAAAACGTTCCGTTTTTAAAACAAATTGTGACAGGTGATGAAAAGTGGATACTGTACAATAATGTGGAATGGAAGAGATCATGGGGCAAGTGAAATGAACCACCACCAACCACACCAAAGGCCCATCTTCATCCAAAGAAGGTGATGTTGTGTATATGGTGGGATTGGAAGGGAGTCCTCTATTATGAGCTCCTTCCGGAAAATCAAATGATTAATTCCAACAAGTACTGCTCCATAGACCAACTGAAAGCAGCACTCAATGAAAAGCATCCAGAATTAGTCAACAGAAAAGCACATAATCTTCCATCAGGATAACACTAGACCGCATGTTTCTTTGATGAATAGGGAAAAACTGTTACAGCTTGGCGGGGAAGTTCTGATTCATCTGCTGTATTCACCAGACATTGCACATTTGAATTTCCATTTATTTTGGTCTTTAAAAAATTCTCTTAATGGAAAAAATTTCAATTCCCTGGAAGACTGTAAAAGGCACCTGGACCAGTGCTTTGCTCAAAAAGATAAAAAGTTTTGAGAAGATGGAATTATGAAGTTGCCTGGCAGAAGGAGAAGGTAGTGGAACAAAAGGGTGAATACGTTGTTCAATAAAGTTCTTGGTGAAAATGTAAAATGTCTTTTACTTTTACTGAAAAACCAAAGCACTTTTTGCCAACCCAGTATTTCTCTTCTCTTTGAGTTTTGCAATGTTTCTTTAGCCACGTTTAAGCAAAATACATGCAATAAAACTTTTCTGCTGCTTATTTGAAACACTTAGATTTTCTCTTGTTTTAGAGTCTTTCATTGTACTTAAGCAAGAATAAAAATTTGGAATTAATAATAACACCTATTATTAATTCAGCTCTTACTATGTGCCTGGCCCTATTCCAAATGCTTTAAATGTATAGTTCAGTCACATGAAATAGGTACTGTTTATTATATGCATTTTATAAGTGGGATAAATGAAGCTCAGAAAATTTAGGTAACTTGCCTGGTAAGATGTTGGAACTGAGATTCAATCTCAGATATTACAGACTCAGATTCTGAGCTTGTAGTCAGTTATGAGGAGAAAAGACAAAAATCCAAAAAACCTTAGGGTTGGCTCCCCAAAATGCTTTGTAAAACTGTATTCTAGGGGACTTCCCTGGTGGTCCAGTGGTTAAGATGTTGAGCTTCCACTGCAGGGGGTGCAAGTTCGATCCCTGGTCGGGGAACTAAGATCCTGCATTCCACGGGGTGCAGCCAAAAACAAAGAAAAACAACTATGTTCTAGTTAATAGATATGGTAAAACTTCAGTTCAGGTTTTTAATATTTACACACATATTTTCAAACTTACTTTTATACACCAAATGAGTGCAATGTTGAATTTAAGAAAAATTCCTCAAAATATCAAAACATTTATTTCCTACTTAAAATTATCATGTTATAAGGATACAAATTTATCATTAAGGATTTACTAGGTTAGCTTTTAAATTATTATATGTCACAAGTCTTCCTTATTTCTGTTTCCAACCCCTCACACCAGTTTCACTTTTCCTCACTTCCTTAGCTCCCAGATATCTACTTGGCTCTTCCTATGGAATGTGAAGTAGAACAATTCTTAAATCTTTTTTGTTATAAATGTTAGACATTTAGCATCCATTACTTGATGCTATGCTGCTACAGTTCAATGAAAAGACAGTATCATTCTTAGCATCTTTGTTTCCCAGCAAGGAAGAGAACATAGTCTCTAGCCCAGAGCCATTGTGAATATAGGGGGTCTTGAATGGACTCTTTCTCTTCTGTATTTTTGTTAGTTCTTACACTGGGCCAGGCGCTGTACTAAGTACTTTTGATTCATTGGCTCATTTAGTCTTTATAAAATCTTCATGTATTAGGACTGTTTTTATCTCCAGGAGAGGAAATTAAAGCTTAGAGTGGTTAAAAAACATGATCAGTTAGTGAAGGAGCCTGGATATGAACCTAGAAATTTTGACTCCAGAAACAATCCTTATCTATTCTACTAACTCCCACCTGTTACTCCACACTTAAATCATGTGCTGTCCCACGGTCATTTCACCTTTTTTATATTAATTCCTCTAAGATGCATATTTTAATGCATACCAGTTCTGTTTGAAACCATTGTTCACTTTACTGTTCAGTGAGTGTGGTAGGGTTTAGGTGGTTAAGAGAAGAGTGATGTGGCTCGTGAGAGGAGGTAAACCATGAGTAAACCATGGGGCAGGCTAAGGGCTAAGCACTTTATTTAAAATATAATACATAAATCTTCAAAAATTATTGAGTAGATAGCATTATCGTCACTTTACAGATGAGGAAACTGAATCTCAAGGATAACAAATAACTTCTCCTAGCTCACTCAGCTCCTAAATGGACGGCTATGATCCAAACGCAGGTTTGACCCTAAGGCTGAGATTTTTAGCCATTAAACTAAGAATCTTCCCTAAGTACTTCATAAATACTGGATTCTTTCCAAAAAAATACTTAATTTTATTATCACAGCAGCTCAAGGTAGTAGGATATATTAACACAGAGATGAGGGGAAATTAAATAAACGTACTAGTGATAAATGCTGGGGCTGGTATCAAAACCCAGATCTTTTTGTCTGTAGATCTCAATCTTCCCCCTTCCATATTTCCTCCAGGCCCTCTCCCAGCGCTAGCATTACCATATTCATTCATTCATTTATTCATTCATCATTTAGTCAAAGAACGTCCATTGTGTACCCATCTTTTCAAGACACTGTGCTGCATGTTAAACACAGTAGTGAGTAAAACACTTCCTGTACCTGGAGCTTTTGGTCTAATGAGGGAGACAGATATTAATTAATTCATACAAATATATAATTGGAAACTGTAATAAAGGACAGACCTTGTTTAAAGTAGAGGGATTCAGGGAAACTATCCATAGGGGAGCATCATTTTAGCTGGGGTGTAAAAGGTAAATAGAAGTTTACAATAAATGACCATTAGAAGGTAGAAAAAGACTGCCAAGTATTACAAAGAGCATCCTTCTATTAACTCCTGAACAAATATTTTTTTTCCAGTGTCTGATGGAACTTGATTTTTAATGAGTTTTCTTGAAAAAAGAATCATGGTTTAATTACATGAGTATCGATGACTATATAAATGCATCTATAGTCAGATGCATGATATATCTTATTCAGTGTCTACTTATCCAATGGCATCAATTATCTGGAATATACTTTCCAATTAGAAAAAAAAAGTCAGTAGAATTTATATCATTCATAAAGGGGTCACTGAAAATAAAAGCATAAAGTATAGCTTCTGGAACTTAAAAAGTACATCTATATGTCAATCATTAACTACTAGAGATAAATAGCCTTTCATATTTCAAGAGATATTGACATAATAATTTCTACTAAAATAATTGACATTTATTGAGTAGTCCTGAATCACTAACCATGTCAAATATCATGTTAAGTATATTTATATGAGGAGCTAGATAAATATATGTTATGTATATTATAAATGTACATATAATTTTTAATTAGTACTTTAAAACAAAGGTTTGTTATGTGCAGAATTGATTTGTATACCATATCTAGATAAGTAGAGTATTATTCCAAGTAAGAGCATTTCTGTTTATATTTTAATATTTCCTGACATGAAAAATACTTTGCATATGAATCATAATCATTCAATGTGATACTGCATTTGATTTGGAATAAAATTCTGAAAATTTGGTAAGGAAAACTTGGTATATGACCTTAGATATTGGAAACTTTTTTCCCAATACATAGGAACAAAACATACAGAAGAATATTCATCTTTGAAAAGTTCAAAAGTCAGCAAAACTTGCTTATAGATATCTGAAGAAGCTGTTTATTTAACACTGAGATATTATTATAGCCAAACTAGCATTCTGAATTTAACATCAAAGAAGTTAGCACCTGATCAGCCTCAAAACTCCACACAGGTATACAGAGAAAGAGAAGCACTAAAACAGGTAAAAATGGTTACAGTGATGGGGCAACTGTAAGGGTCAACCCCATGATGCAAAGTTCATCAGATGATAGACAAAGGAGCTTTCCTCATTCCCCCAACTCTACATGATGCATATCTAACATGAATGCTTATTTTTATTTTCCAAATATTCATGTTTTAGCCACTTTCTGTGTTATTCAGTGTATTAAAATATACATTTTCATATTTCTAGATACTTATGCATGTGCCATAAACCTTCAAATTATATGCTCCCTTTAATACTTGTTAAGGTGAGTAGTTATTCTAAATGTCATACAGCACAACTTCTGCCAATCTTTGTTTCACTCAAGGTTCCCTTTAATTGACTTGGAAATGTGAATTTTGTTTCTTGCAAAAGAGGAAGTTAAAAAATATATTGAGAACATTTCATTAGGTCTTTATTCCTGCCTTCTTATTTCCATTTATTCTATTCTACTTCATAGTGAATAAGTTCAGCATATTTTCAGTTGTAGCATTTTCTTATTGAGGCATACTCTGCCAAAATCCCATTTTTCTGAATGCATGTGTTTTAATTGGGTTTCTATGTGGTGATAGATGTAGGACTTCCTGCTAGTCCCTTTTTAGCTTCTGTAATTCTCAGCACAGATGGTTTTTTACTACACTACTTCTTCCTCCCACCCTTTGCCACCCTGACAATAAATACTGATACAGTCCCCTGAGGTATTCATTCATCTCTAAGGCCTCCAAACAGACCAGACAGCATCTCATGATTACAGAGAGTGACAGCGGGAGGACAGGGTCATTACAAGACACTGGAGCAGACTGAGTCATCACCCTTGGGAATTTGAAACAGGCAATGCAAGACAAAAGTGGACCAGTTCTCCCTACAGTCAGATTTCTAACCTAGTGCTCCTTAAGGGTTATTTCAGTGGTTTTTTAATTCCCCAGAGTAAAAAGTGAAATGGAATAAGAATATATAAATTAACTTTGAAAGAATCTCAGGAATTATGCATTTCAGAAGGGTTGATGGAGAATATGGAATAAACCATGGACTGTTAGGGGAATCCATGCACTTATCTAATGGTCACGGGGAAACATTGCCCTTGGGAAAAATTGTGAAGCCTGATTTTAGGTGCTTTTCGTACCCCTGCTGTGCCTGTCTTTACTTCCATCAAAATGTACCATTTCATTAGGTCCGCACTAGTTAATTGGCTGGCAGATGTAATGATCTTATGAGACATATTGATGTCTATTTTGTTCATTCAACAGTTATTGATTTATCGCTCATTCTATGCCAAGTGCTGAGGATATAGGAATACAAAGTGGGCAAAAGCAGTCATCATACTTGTGAACTTTCCATAGCAATTCATCACACTGTACAAATTCATAATTGAAAATCAAGATAAATAGTATGAAAGAAGGGGGCACGTTTCTATGAGAGCATGTGCTTGAGTACTCTAACCTAGAGTGGGAAGGAGTGATTACATAAGGCTTTCTTTCCTGAAATCTGAAGGGTGAGTGCAATTAAATAGGTGTGTTTGTTTGGAGGTGGGGGATTGGGAAAACATTTTAGAAAGAGGAATCTTTAGAGACAAGGGCTCACGTAAGAGGCAGATAAGGGCATGATGGCTGGCCCAGTGTCAAGGCTGATAGTTTGAGAACCTGAAGATTAAGCAAGGTGAAAGTACTGCTTATGTGTATTTATGCTCCAGGTCAAAATATGATAGATGTGAGATACAAAAGTATGGGGCTGCAAGGGGGGCAAATCTAGTAGCTAAGGGCCCCCTAAAATACACTGTGAAGCATCAAGGAAGGGGGTTGCCTACTTCAACTGATTTCAGCGTGAAAGAAATTGGTCTCTTTGGGGGAAAATATGGGATAATATGTATATCATGAAGACAAGAAGATTTATCTCCATTTTAAAGGTCCCGAAAGTTTGACTTTAACTTTTAACTAATAAGAATGAACCCAGGAATTTTAAAATAAGTTCCTAGGTTTGCAAGGCCGACTATATGTTCTTTGAGTACATGATCTTTTAAAGGCTAATTTTTAGTAATATTAATTATTTTTGAATGTTGTGTTCCATGCCTTTAGTACTGAGTATGAAAACTATTACCATCAGAATAAGCTGCCTTTAAAACCATCTTTATGCTAGATAACATCCTTGGGTACTTGTCTTTTTTGAATTATCATTTCGATGTCTGTTGTTTACAGGGTCTCTAAACCTCCTCTGTTTTTCAACTCATAGGCCATTTAATGTTTTCAGAAGCACTGTTTGAAACCAACCTTGAGAAAGACAGTTAAGATAGTAGGAAAAAGCCAATAGACTGACAATTGAGACAGTGTGGAAAGAACTATTATATCTTCAAAGCCAAAAATATGTGGATGCTTCCTAACATGGGGTTATAAATACAAATATAAGGAAAAATATAAAATATAGGGAATATTTATATCCTCAGCTTGTAAATGAGTTTCATTTATTGAAAAAAAGTAGCTTTTGGATTTCTAGTGCAGCATGTAAGAGCTTAGAAGTTTTCATTCTGTCCTAACAACAAGTAAAAATCTGAGAAAACTGAAAAATCAACAACTCTGTCTAGATCTACCAGAAAAATAAGGTCACAAGGCAGACCACTACCTCTGAAACTGGAGAGATGGACAGGCTGGGTACAGAGACTCACACTTACTAAAGTGGAAACCCATGAGAGGGAAAACTCTGTGGGAACCAATACTGGGGTAGGAAAACCCTAGTAACTGTAATTGATGAATTGCTGGGGGCTCAGTGAAGAAAAGTATGAGAGTTAAAAACTCTAGAAGGACCCAGTTAGAGTGGGACCCTCAAACATTGTCCATTAAAGCTCTTAATGGGACTTCCCTGGCGATCCAGTGGTTAAGACTCTGTGCTTCCACTGCAGGGGGCACAGTTTTTATCCCTGGTCAGGGAACTAAGATCCCATATGTCGTGCGGTATGGCAAAAAAACACAAAAAAGCCCTTAGCATATTAATCATAGATTTTTAAAATTCCTGGTCTGATAATTCCAACATTCTTGCCATATCTGACTCTGGTTCTGATGCTTGCTCAGTTTCTTCAAAATGTGGTTTTTGCTTTTCAGTATGGCTTATTGGCTTTTTTCTTTTTCTTTCCTCTTTTTTTTTTTTCTTGATAGTCAGACATGATGTACAAAGTAAAACGAACTGCAATAAATAGGCCTTATATAATGTGGTCGTAAAGTGTAGAAGGAAGGGAAGCATTTTATAGTACTGTGGTTAGGTCTCAGTGTTTCAGTGAGCTTGTGCCCTTGGGCTGAGAACTTCACCATGCTTCTCAGTCTTCCCTGAGAATCTGGTAGAGCCCCTGGAGGTATAATCTCATCCAGAAGATAGAAGCAGAAGGAATACTAATCAACTCATTCTATAAATTCAACATCACCCTAATACCAAAACTAGATTAAAGGTTTACAAGGAAAGAAAATTATAGAACAATATCTCTCATAAGCATAGATACAAAATGCTTAACCAAGTCACAGTAAATTAAATACAACAATGTATAAAAAGAGTTATACCAAATTAGGCAAAAAACCTGTACTCTGAAAACTGTAAGACACTGATGAAAGAAACTGAAGATGACACAAACAGATGGAAAGATATAGTGTGTTCTTGGATTGGAAGAATCAATATTGTCAAAATGACTATACTACCCAAGGCAATTTACAGATTCAGTGCAATCCCTATCAAACTGCCAATGGCATTTTTCACAGAACTAGAACAAAATTTTTAAAAATTTGTATGGAAACACAAAAGACTCTGAATAGCCAAAGCAATCTTGAGGAAGAAAAATGGAACTGGAGGAATCAGGCTCCCTCCCTGACTTCAGACTATATTACAAAGCTGCAGTCATCAAAACAGTATGGTACTGGCACAAAAACAGAAATACAGATCAATGGAACAGGATAGAGAGCCCAGAAATAAACCCACACACCTACGGTCAATTAATCTACAACAAACGAGGCAAGAATATACAATGGAGAAAAGACAATTTCTTCAATAAGTGGTGCTGGGAAAATTGGACAGCTACATGTAAAAGAATAAAATTAGAACATTTTCTAACACCATACATAACAGTAAACTCAAAATGGATTAAAGACCTAAATGTAAGACCAGATACTATAAAACTCCTAGAGGAAAACATAGGCAGGACACTCTTTGACATAAATTGCAGGAATATCTTTTTCGATCCGTCTCCTAGAGTAATGGAAATAAAAACAAAAATAAACAAATGGGATCAAATTAAACTTAAAAGCTTTTTCACAACAAAGGAAACCATAAACAAAACAAAAAGACAACCTACAGAATGGGAGAATATATTTGCAAATGATGTGAACAACAAGGGATTAATCTCCAAAATATACAAACAACTCATGCAGCTCAATATCAAAAAAACCCCAAACAGTCCAATCAAAAAATGGGCAGAAGATTTAAATAGGCACTTATCCAAAGAAGATATACAGCTGGCCAAAAGCTACATGAAAAGATGCTCAACACTGCTAATTATTAGAGAAATGCAAATCTAAACTACAATGAGGTGTCACATCACACTAGTCATGATGGCCATCATCAAAAAATTCTACAAATTATAAATGATGGAGAGGGTGTGGAGAAAAAGGAACCCTCCTACACTGTTGGTGGTAATGTAAATTGGTATAGCCACTATGGAGAACAGTATGGAGGTTCCTCAAAAAAACTAACAATAGAGCTATCATATGATTCTGCAATGCCACTCCTGGGCATATATCCAGAGAAAACCATAATTTGAAAAGATACACTCACCCCAATGTTTATTGCAGCACTATTTACAATAGCCAAGACATGGGAGCAACCTAAATGTCCATCAAGAGATGAATGGATAAAGAAGATGTGGTATATAGATATAGATATATACACACAATGGAATACTACTCAGCCATAAAAAGGGTGAAATAATGCCATTTGCAGCAACATAGATACACCTAGAGATCATCATACTAAGTCAAGTAAACCAAAGACAAATATCATATGATATTACTTATACATGGAATCTAAAAAAAATGATACAAATGAACTTATTTACAAAACAGAAGGAGACTCACAGACATAGAAAAAAACCTTATGGTTACCAAAGGGGAAAGGAGGGTGGGGGGAGGGATAAATTAGGAGGTTGGGATTAACATATACACACTACTAAAAAAAAATAGATAACCAACAAGGAACTACTGTTTAGCACAGGTAACTATACTCAATATTTTGTAATAACCTATAAGATAAAAGAATCTTAAAAATATATATATAGATATAGATATATTTGGATCACTGTGCTATACACCTGAAACTAACACAGTGTTGTAAATCACCTATACTTCAATAAAAAAAAGAAGAAAATAAAAGAATTATATACTATGACCAAGTGGGATTTATCCCAGGCAACCAAGGATGGTTCAACGTTCAAAAATCAACTACTATAATTCATTGTATCAACAGGTTGAAGGAGAAAAATCATATTTTCATATCAATTAATGCAGAAAAAAACATTAGACAAAATCCAGCACGCATTTATGATTAAAAACTCTCAGCAAACTAGTAACGGGAACTTTTCAGCTTGATATACAACATATACATAAAACCTAAAAGTATTGTCCTACTGAATGGTGAGAAACTTGAAGCTTTCCCATTAAGATCAGAAAAAAGACAGATTTACTCTCTTATCACTCCTTTTCAACATCATACTTGAAGTCCTGGTTAATGCAATAATACATGAAAAGAAAATAAAAGGTAACCAGGCTGGGAAAGAAAAAATAAAAATGTCTTTGTTTACAGATACTATTATATAAAAATAACTTTCCTGTATACCAGCAAAGAACAAGTGGAATTTGAAATTAAATATTTATTGCCACTTACACTAGCAAAAAATGAAATACTTAGGGATATATTTAACAAAATATGTACAGGATATATATGAGGAAAACTACAAAACTGATGAATGAAATAAAATAACTAAGTAAATGGAGAGATATTCCATGTTCATAGGCAGGAAGACTCAGTATTGTCAGTCCTTTCCAGCTTGATCTGTAGATTCAACAGAATCCCAATCAAAATCCCAACAAGTTATTTTTGTGCATATTGACAAACTGTTTCTAAGGAGAGGTATAAGACCCAGAATAGCCAAACATAATATGAAAAGAGAAGAACAAAGTTGGAGGACTAACACTACCTTACTTTAAGACTTACCGTTAAACTACAGTAATTCAGACAGTGTGATACTGGTGAAAGAATATGCAAATAGATCGGTGGAACAGAATAGAGAACCTAGAAATAGACCCATATAAATATAGTCAATTTATCTTTGATGAAGGCTCAAAGACATGCAATGGAGAAAAGATAGTCTGTTCAATAAATGGTGCTAGAGCAACTGAACAGCCACATGCCAATAAATAAATAAATAAAAGGATCTAGACACAGATTTTATATTTTTCACAAAGATGAACTCAAAATGGATCAAAGATCTAAATGTAAATTGTAAAACTATAAAACTCATGGAAGATAACATAGGAGAAAATCTAGATGCCCTGGATATGGAGATGACTTTTTAGATACCCATCAAAGGCATGAGCCATGAAAGTAAGAAACGATAAGGCAGACTTCACTAGAATTAAAAACTTCTGCCTGCAAAAATACTGTCAAGAGAATGAGAAGACTTTGGAAGATAGTTTACTTTCTTACAAAACAAAAACATACTCTTACCCTGCTATCAAGCAGTTGTGGTCCTTGGTATTTACTTAAATGAGTTGAAAATGTATGTCCATAGAAACCTGCACACAGATGTTTATAGCAGCTTTATTGATAATTACCAAAACTTGGAAGCAACCAAGATGTTTTGGTAGGTGAATGGATAAACAAACTGAGGTACATCAAGACAATGGAATATTATTCAGCATTAAAAATAGATGAGGTTTCAAGCCATGAAAAGACATGGAGAAACCTTTAATACATTTTAATAAGTGAAAGAAGCTAATCTGAAAAGACTACATACACACTGTGTGATTAAAACTATATGACATTCTGGAACAGACAAAACTATGGAGACAGTATAAAGCTCAGTGGTTGTCAGGTGTAAAGGGGAGGAGGGATGAATAGGTAGAGCACAGAAGATTTAGGGCTGTGAGACTATACTGTACGATACCAGAGTGGTAAATCCATGTCGTTATACATTTGTCAAAACCCATAGAATGTACAACATCAAGAAAAACTTAAAGTTTGGACTTAAGGTGAGAATGATATGTCTATGTAGATTCAATGATTGTAACAATTGTTCCACTCTGGTGCAGGACCTTGATAACGAGGGAATATGTGTATGGGGTGGGTGAAGAAGTATATGGGAACTATGTATTTTCTGCTCAATTTTGTTGTGAATCTAAAATTTCTCTAAAAAATTAAGTGCATTAAAAAAAAAAAGCTATAGTGCCTTGTGGAGTTGGCCAAAGAACTTGATCTAGAGGGTCTCAATATTTTATTAAGTACTCAGACCTAAAACTTAACAAAACACAACTTCTAAGGACTTGAAATCACAGAGGTTTAGAAAAGATGTTACTGAATTAAGAACAGACTGAATAACATTGAACACTGAACGCTACATTAGTATTTGGGATCTCCCGTTCCAATGAAAAGGTATGATAACTTTTTGAATAATAGACTCCTAATTAAGAAATATATGGAGGACGTGTGCTAGTGGCTTATTATTATATGTGTGGCTCACTATAAATGTATTTATAGTGAAAATAAAATAGCCACAATGCAAATATCATTGGGCAAATTTTAATGCATGTAGAAAAAATATGAAAAGCCAGGACTCATGTCATTGACATCCTAGATTTCCATAAAGTTTAACTCTCACAAATGTGTATACATTGGTCGTTTCTGTATTATCTTTTTGGCGGTGTAGGTCGTTAGTTTATGAGGTGCCTTTCTGAGTCTGAGTTGTTCATAAATAGGGCCACTTTTATATGCAATTTTCAGTAGTGGTTCAATCAATAAAGCTTTAACTGATTTTTACACAATTTTTCGCCCAAGTTTCATGTGCGTTTTTTTTTGTTTTGTTTTTTTTGTACGCGGGCCTCTCACTGTTGTGGCCTCTCCCATTGCGGAGCACAGGCTCCAGACACGCAGGCTCAGCAGCCATGGCTCACGGGCCCAGCCGCTCCGCGGCATGTGGGATCTTCCCGGACCAGGGCACGAACCCGTGTCCCCTGCATCGGCAGGCGGACTGTCAACCACTGCGCCACCAGGGAAGCCCACATGTGCGTTTTTTTAAGCTTAAGCTGTTAAAGCCAAGCTATGAAATGGTCTAGACAAAAAGTTGTATGCTTCTATATAAGGAATAATATTGTATTTTACCTAAAGGCAGGGAGATCTTGTAAAGTATTAAAGCAATAATAAGTACCCTGGGCTTTTTTTGAACTGATTAGTTTTTCCAGTTCACTCGATGATGCAGATTCCACTTAGCAAAAAGCATATCAGGAGTTGCAATAAGAATGAAACGTGACTCCTTATCATATATTAGATGTGCTGCCTTGGTTTTCCTTAATGGCATTTCTACTTCAGTTAAATATGGGTAAATGTGTTTCACAGCACTTTATTCCAAGATAGTAACTTTGATTTTTTTCTTTTGTAAACAAAGACTTGTACTTTTGGCAATAAAATGAGCTATGGTTTGGAAACAAGTATTACCAATTTTTAATAACTTAAAACTCTAAAATTCTTCCTATTTTGGAAAAAAATGATTCTAAGCAGTTAGGTAAATGATCTTTTTTCAAAATAGGTCTTATTGTGTAAAGTTAAATACCATTTTCAGAAGTCATACTCAGTACCCTACCTGTGAAAAAATACCTAACCCATTTGAAGAAGATATGCTGACCAGAAATGATGGGATACTGTGACAGAGTACATAGGAGCAGGTCTAGATAGAATACCAGGAAGAAGAAGAAATGAGGGAAGAACTGGGGATCATTATCTTTTTAAAAAAATTTATTTATTATATTTTTATTTATTTTTGGCTGCCTTGGGTCTTTGTTGCTGCATGCGGGCTTTCTCCAGTTGCAGCAAGAGGGGGCTGCTCTTCGTTGTGGTGTGCGGGCTTCTCATTGTGGTGGCTTCTCTTGTTGCGGAGCATGGGCTGTAGGCACATGGGCTTCAGTAGTTGTGGCTCGGGCTCTAGAGCGCAGGCTCAGTAGTTGTGGCACACGGGCTTAGTTACTACACAGCATGTGGGATCTTCCCGGACCAGGGCTCAAACCCGTGTCCCCTGTACTGGCAGGTGGATTCTTAACCACTGCACCACCAGGGAAGCCCCTAGAACTGGGGATCATTATCTTATATCAAGGTCTCTGGTTTTAAATTGAATTTCCACTTTAGTCGCCTTGTGAGTTCACAAGGAGTTCTAATCAGTCCAGGAATAAAAGGTGACTTGAATAGAGAGAAAAAAAAATATTTTTTATAAAATTTTGAAAGAATATGACACCCTACTTCTGAATCTCAGAAGATTAAGTTTGGAGATTATGTGGATCACTTTTTATATTCCCTTGAGAATAAAGTAAAAAAAAATAACAATAAACTCTGGGTTATTCTAGCTGAGAGAAAAAAAGAAGCAAACTCACCATGACAAGCGATAAAAATTTATATCATGTCACTTTTATAATGCAAAGCTTATACTGTTTCTGACAAGACAAAATCCAGCCTCCTTAGCTCATCTCAGTTTCTTTTCAATGAAGCTAGACATTTAATTAATTAAACAGCTTTTTGGTTTGGTGTTAATGATGTCTAGCTTCCTGCTATTTATCTAGCATATTTGAATCCCACTTGCATGCAATAATCATTCCCTAGTATAAACTTCCAGTAATACCTCATCTCTGCCCATATATGGACTCTTAATCCTCCTAGCCTAGTATTATAAGCCTTTATTAATTTGACTTATTTTCTATTAAAGTATGAACTCACTGCACGCAGGCTCTATTCATTGCATTATTACCCATTATTTCCTGATTCCTATTAGAGGCTCAGAAAGGAATTCTTATATTCATTGATGAGTAAACAAAACAGTAAATCCATTTGAGGCTGTTTTGGAGACTTTTGAGAAATTAACATCAGGTTTGGAATGCCTGTAAAAGGCCCTTCCAGATTTAGTAAACATGCTTTTCCTTTTGCAAATCTTATTCATGTGTGACCTTAGATAAACCCATTTTGGCATAATGGAAATACAGCTTGATTACCTGTTGTTGCCATGCTTCCATTTTCTGCAAGCCATGTAAAGAAGGCTTTCTCTAAACTGTGGACTCAAACCTGGAGAATGAGTAGTGGAGAATCTTGCTTTGTGTACTTGTTACAAAGGATTTGGTGGCTAAGTACTGTTTTTATAGCCAATTGAGAGCAGAGTAGATAAGGATTCTGGTAGCTTAGAATAGCTTTGAAAAGAACTAACAACTGAAGATAAAGAAGCTGGTACCCGAAGGAAGAGGGTGGCTTCTGTTATGCAAAGAAAAAAGAAAAAAGATTGATAGGATTACAATTAAGGAAGAAAAATAAAAAGTTTCTCCCTAGTATGTTTTTTATCAAGTAGTTTTTAGGAAATCACAACATGCATAACATAAAGAAAAAAATAATGGAAAGAAAATAGATCCCAGTATTGCTTCAATAATACTGTTTTTAACAGAAATTTTTTTATGCTCCACATATTATTCTGTAATTTGTTGTGTTTGTCCAACATTACTGAAGACTTTCTAATTTTTTATTGTATGGAAGTATTGTACTACAATCTATTTAACTGCCCACTTATTGACAGACATGTAGGCTATTTTTCCAAAATCACTATTATAAACCATTGAAAAATATTTGTATCTATCATTTGATTGTTTGTCTGCTATTGGAATGAATGTAATAATTATTTTTGAGAACTCAGTGACATTTATTTTAATAAGATTTGTCCTAAGTTAAACTGCCAATTGTAAATAGCTCTGTCTGTTCACTATTAATGCAATCATGACAACTTTGAAATGTCTTCTTGTTCCATACTTTTATAAGAATGCTTGATTTTCTGCATCAGGATTTGGAGGGCATAAAGTGTGCTGACAGTTCAGTGGGTACAATTCACATAGAGTAAATTTCATAAGCTGCATAAAGATGAACAGGCAGGATAAAATCATGAAAACACATTTAAAGGGACAATGTTGTCTCATTTAATAGGAAGTTGTGGTTTTAAAAGTGTCTACAGGGCTTCCCTGGTGGCGCAGTGGTTGAGAGTCCGCCTGCCGATGATGCAGGGGACACGGGTTCGTGCCCTGGTCTGGGAGGATCCCACATGCCGCAGAGCGGCTGGGCCCGTGAGCCATGACCACTGAGCCTGCGTGTCCGAAGCCTGTGCTCCGCAACGGGAGAGGCCACAACGGTGAGAGGCCCGTGTACTGCAAAAAAAAAAAAAAAAAAAGTGTCAACAAAAGTGACTCATTTACTTAGTTTCTGGCAGATGAGAATCCAACTCATACATGACTCAGGTGAGACCTTGGCTACACTAACCCTTCTATCCCTCATCTCTAGAGCCCCCGAAACCATCAGTATAGTGAAAAGATGGTCAAAACATGGTCTCTAGAGCTAAACTGCCCACATCTGAATTTTAGTTCTGTCTGCCCTCATCAGCTGTGTCATTGTGGACAAGTTATTTGACGTCTTGTGCCTTGGATTCCTAGTTTGAAGAAAAACAAAAATGGGATAATAATATCTACCTAGGGTTGCTGTGAGGATTATAGGAGTTGGTACATATGTAAAGAGTTGAGGTAGTGTAAATAAGCATCATATGATTGTTACAGGCATTATTTTATATATATATATTTTTTAATTTTTTTAATCATTGTGTTCTGAATTCACAGCATTTTTTAAAAATTTATTTTTTATTTTATTTATTTTTGGCTGCATTGGGTCTTCATTGCTGCATGTGGGCTTTCTCTAGATGCGGCAAGTGGGGCCTACTCTTCATCGCGGTGTTCAGGCTTCTCACTGATGTGGCTTCTCTTGTTGCAGAACATGGGCTCTAGGCACGCGGGCTTCAGTAGTTGTGGCACGCGGGCTCAATAGCTGCGGTTCGTGGGCTCTAGAGCACAAGCTCAGTTGTTGTGGCACACAGGCTTAGTTGCTTCACGGCATGTGGGATCTTCCCAGACCAGGGCTCGAAGCCATGTCCCCTGCATTGGCAAGCGAATTCTTAACCCCTGCACAACCAGGGAAGCCCCACAGGCATTATTTTAATCAGGAAGTCATTTGGAAGATAGGAAAGGCCGCTTGAGGTACAGCAATTAATTTTTTACTGAAAATATATAGATACAGAAATGAAATATGAGATACTAAAAGAATAAGTCATATTCACAAATTTGCTCATAGGAATTAAAAAGGGTATTCTTCCTTATCCTTCTTCCTCCTGAATTGTATCAGACGCAAGAGACAGAATGCAGACTTTTCCTGTTAATACTCATCTACTATATTGGTGTTAATAGATTAGGTTAGAAGACTGGCCTGGGAATATAATCCCTACTTGCAATCTTTAATGAAAAAAAAAAGGGTTCCATATACAAACAACTGATTTACAAAAGATCTTTTGGAATATCACATATTCAATTAAATATTACCTTGTGTAAGAGTTTTTAACTAGGTCACAGAAGTTATAGCTAGAAATCATAATAATCTAAGGTTTTTTACTAATTATCAACTAGTAATATACTCAAAATATTCATAGGCACATGGATACTTATGTGGTTAGTGTATAATACTTTTTGGTAAAATTAAATTGGGTAAGCACCTCTTTCTAATATGATATATACATATATACACACACACACAATATTTTCCCAGGTGGAAGTGCCATCACCAGTATAATAGGAAAGAAGCATATCAAAACATTGATTCAGAGAAATAAAAAGCATGTTAAAGTTTTTAAGAAATAAACTTGTAAAGAAGAAGTACATAAATACATTCTACCTTCAATCCTACTAGCCTTTTCAAGCCACAGTATTTATTTTTCCAAGTTTTAAAAAGGCTATTTTTTTAGACTGACCTGACATTTTGGAGCCATGCTTTAAATAAGAGATTACTTAACTCCTAGATAGAATTCATAGTAAGCTTGATTAGAAAAATCTCATCAGAATCTGAGGTTAGCCCTGGAATGAGACTAAATCTTACCAGGCTGACTTAAGGATGACTTCCTTTGTGCTTCCACTTAGCTTGTAGATGTCTCTAGTAGAATAATTATTATATTTTCCCATCCTATTGCTAAATTTGGGTCACTACTGTGATGTTCTTTTAAAATACCTCTATTTCAAGTACAGTAAGTCCCCTACATATGAACAAGTTCTGTTCCAAGGGCACGTTCATAAGTCCAATTTGTGCTTAAGTGCAACAAAGTTGGCCTAGGTACCCAAACTAACACAATCGGCTATATAGTACTGTATACTGTAATAGGTTTATAATATTTTTCTCACACATAATACATAAAAAACAAACACAAAAAATAAAACATTTTAATCTTACAGTACAGTACCTTGAAAAGTACAGTAGTACAGTATAACAGCTGGCATACAGGGGCTGGCATTGAGTGAACAGGTAAGAAGAGTTATTGACTGGAGGAGGGAGAGGAGGTGGGAGATGGTAGAGCTGAAGGACCATCAGCAATAGGAGACGGAGAGCAAGCTGCAGTTTCACTCATGCCTGACATTGATGGCACAGGTTCTAGTTCCTTGCTGGATTCAATTCTGTCTACCCTCTTGCCTCTGGATATCCTAGGCTTGAAATAAAGATACTGTACTACTGTACTCTATACATTACTGTAAGTAAAGTACACAAAAGCACAACCACTTGTAGACGATGCACGCATGTGACAATGTACACAAGACATGCGAACTAACTTATGTGATTGGACATGCGAACACATGTTCACATCTTTGAAAGTTCGCAACTTGAAGGTTTGTATGTAGGGGACTTACTATTCCCAGTAAAGTGCTTAATCGATGGTAGGAATGCAATAAATACTTAATGAATAAATTATTAAATGAATGAACTATCAGTTACAGAGGTAAAAGTGAGAATTGGTCCCAAATTTTGGATGTCCAAACATATTGGCTTTAAACATTTTATGTCCTTGAGATATAGTTAAGTTTGGGATGATCTTAGCTGTAAGAGAGAGCTATATAATAATTTAGAAATGTTTTCCTGCTAACATTAATAGTATTATTAAGACTATTGATGCTGGTACCTAGGAACTGATATGAGGGTGTCATAGTGCAAATATCAATTACTATAATCATCATTCATTTTACATTTTTACACCTTACTCCATTCCATCCCAGAATTAAGCCGGTGACACAGAAGACAGGCTTGGAGGATAATGAGAGCTGAAATCAGACTCTATCTTTAGGACTTACTAGATACCTCTGCTTTGAAGTTTCTTCACACATTTTAGACTCAGTTTTTTAATTTGTTAGAAGGGGTTAATAACAATGTATATGTTTTCTTGATAAATTGCATTATCTATAATTTTTAGCTATGCTCTGGCATATAGTAAGAATTCAATAAATTCTAGCTGTTGGTGATACTAGTGTCATTATTTAACAACAATCTATTACAGTGTGGTAGCCAGATGCATCCATATTATTATGCAAGCTTTTAAAATCCTTTTTGCTAAAACTCCAACTGGTGATGATGTAATTTGCACACTTATTATATAAATGTCAGATACAATTTAGCCAAGATTCCCAGGATTACTAAGATATAAGATGGATATTCTTTTAAATTTTTTAGTATATAGATGTGCTACTTCTTTTTAAAAACCTTTTTTTTCCCTTCAGTTCCTTAAGGGTATAGTAAAGAGGTTAAGGAATACATTCTATCAGTGATTAAGACATAAGGTTTTGCTTGCACATGGAGGAAAGAGGCTATAGGGAGAAAAAAAAGTCGGTTTTTGATCCCATGCAGTAAAGGTCAGTGATGGCCTCAAGTGCATTTCTTGTGATGTGGGAAAGAATGAAAAAACCTACATTCCATGAATACCTTTGTTTCCATAAATCAACATTACTGAAGGGTCAGCTATCATGAAAATATTTAAAGTTGGTGAAATTAGTATAGTAACATTGTATGTGATTTGAGAATGTGAAGAATTTGTGGGTGAACTGGCATCTTGTGACTTAAATTTTGGCAAAGTGACTTGATTCCATCAAGAATGTCCACCAGCCTCTCTGTTTTTTAAATTTTATTTATTTATTTATTTATTTATTTATTTATTTATTTACGGCTGCGTTGTGTCTTCATTGCTGCACACGGGCCTTCTCTAGTTGCAGCGAGTGGGGGCTACTCTTTGTTGCAGTTCGCGGGCTTCTCATTGCGGTGGCATCTCTTGTTGTGGAGCATGGACTCTAGGCACGCGGGCTTCAATAATTGTGGTACATGGGCTCAGTAGTTGTGGCTCGCAGGCTCTAGAGTGCAGGCTCAGTAGTTATGGCGCATGGACTTAGTTGCTCGGTGGCATGTGGGATCTTCCTGGACCAGGGCTCAAACCCATGTCCCCTGCATTGGCAGGTGGATTCTTAACTACAGCGCCACCAGGGAAGCCCCCACCAGTCTCTCTTAACAATCACTGAAATATACCTTTATCAGAGAATAGTTCTTTTGGTTTGAAGAAGTCATTTACAAACTGTCTTACTTAGAACTGTATGGTTCCTCTTGCTGCTGGGCTGACATTGCGTGTGTTAAGGGGTAAAGTAGATGTTAAGCCAGCGTTGCACTGGGTTTTCTACAAACCCCACCTACATGTTCCTCCACAACACCATCTATATTCAAACCTGCTTTTATCTGTTCAATATATTTATAATACATTTCTTTGTTCACCTTTATTTACGGTGATGGTTCCACTAGAAAGATACGTTTGAAAAACATCATGTGGTGGCAGTTGTCAGTATGTCTCTATTAAAATGAAAATAGAATTAAGCTGTTATGGTCTTTTCACCCTAGGGAGTGAGGTGGCAAGATAGAATGCAAAGGATTGTGAGATATCTAGAGGCGTTCATTCAGGAGGAAAGAAGGAGGAAGGATGCATCAGATGACTGAGGAATTTGCCAGAGTAAGTGGCCACAGGATGGCATGAAATGGGGAGAACAAGTGGAAGAGATGGAAATTCCAAAGACAAAGTATATCTATCTTTCTTTTTTTATGGTTTTGATAAAATCTCCCCTAGGAACAACTTTGAAAAATATTTGCAAAATTCTTCATGAAGAAAAAATAAAATGCTGTAGAAACAGACTCCCACAATTTTTCCTGGTGGGAAATGATGAAGGCCTGTCCCAGGGCAATGGCAGTGGCAGTAGGTAGAGATGAAAGGATAAAAATAAACAAGTGGCATGTCAGAGAATTGGGTTTGATGACTAATTGACTGAAGGAGGAGGGCTGGAAAAAAAAAGTCCTGCTTGAGCAACGAGTGGATGGCACTAGCCATGAGTGATACTATCTTATCTTGATATACATTGTATTAGTTTTCTGTTGCTACCTAACAAAGTACCACAAATTTAGCAGTTTAAAATGATACAACACTTTCAATCTCACAGTTTCTGAGTCAGGAGTCTAGGCTCAGTTTAGGTGGGTCCTCTGCTCAGGGTCATCTAAGGCTGCAGCAAAAGTGTTGGCTGGCTTGAGTTTTTATCTGGCAGCTGAACTGGGGTGGATTTATGTCCAGACTCACTCAGTTGGTTAACAGATTCATCATCTTGTAGTTGTAGGACTGATGGCCCTGGCTTCTTACTGGCTCTAACTAGAGACCGTCCTAAGCCTCTGTTGACTGCCTTCAGCTCCTAAAGTCTGTTCATATTTCCTAAACACTACCCACGGTTCCTTGCCACGTGGCTTTCCTAATAGGACAGCTTACTTGTCAAGGCAGCAAGGACTAGAACAGATTAGAGGAAGTCTGCTACAAGACCCAGTCTTATATAATCATGGAAGAGACGTGACATATTCTGTCAATTTGACTCAAATCACAAGTCTTATCCACAACCAAGAGAACGGGATTTTGCAAGGGCATGAACACCAGCCGATGAGTATCATGGGAGGGCAGCCTGAAGTCTGTCCCCATACCCATGGATAAATCAGCATGAGCTAATAGGATAAAGAAAGGCAGATAAAGCATTATGGGAATGTATGGGCACAGATTTTTGTATAACAATATTAATGAAACTACAAAACAGAACCTAAAATACTGCTTTAGTGAGTACCTGCACAATATCTTGAAGGGGAATCACAGTACAGTTTCCCTTTTATTCAGCTTGCTTGGTTGTTTACACATGTTATTATATATGCCTGCCTGTGCTTAGTTGTGTTGACAATAAATTAATGTGGTAATTAGTTCTCATTGTTTAAATGAGTTTATTATTAAATGAGGAACATCCCTTTTGGGCTTCTGAGTGGCAGATACACCTGCATCCTTCCTCGTGCAATTTCCCTTAGTGAAACCATGTCACCTGAAGCAGTGACACTTCTCCATTTAAGGGAGTGTGGTTACAGATAATGTTGACAGCATGAGATTTTAGGTCTAGAAAAAGCCTAAGGCGACTAGATTATGTTCAGGCACTGAAAAAAACACAGGCACATTATTCATTTTGTGCCCAAGCAAACTAATTTATGACAAACTTGTGAAGCTTTGTTTTGATAACTTCTGGGCTTGTTCTTGGCTCAGCGCATGTTTGACTGAGAAGTCTTCCTTTCTATGTGCTCCTTTTTGTCATGACAAATGCTATTTAGGGGACTAATGAGCTGAGATTATAAAGTAAATTCTTAAGGGAGTTTAAAAGGGTCATTGTGATACATTCTTCCAGAGGTAATGTATTTCACGGTGTTTACTGTAGCCTGCAGCAATTGTGTATGTGAAGGTTCAGTTTTTACCATATGTGTAATTATAGAAATGGGCATTCAACTGTTTTAAGAGATGAGGGTTTAGTTCAGAATTTTGGGAGCGTGTTCAAAGTTAACTGAATTTTTTGCAAGGTTTTAAACCATTTAACTTTTTTCCATGCTTTATGCAGCTGATACTTCTTTCACCTTTTTCCCATTCACTGAGTCTATGCTGATAGCTGTCAGTTGGCAGCTTTTCAGTTTGTGATTTTTGGCACCATCATCATATCATATTACAATAAAACTATGTTATTGTATAACGCTGTTTTGGGGAATAAGAAAATAGAATTGGCATCAAAATATTGAATAATAGCCAGACATTGTGCATTTCCACTAAAACAAACAAACCAAAGCAAAAAAACAAACATAGCTGTTAGATCATTTGCATACAGGGTAGTTTCATTTGAGCCTGCATTGATTTACTGAGTGCCCATGGGCAAAGAGCACATAGCGGTACATGTGATAGAGTAGGCAGCAGGCACATCATGGAATAAGACAGACCTGAGATAGAGAGAGAAAGGAAGAGAGATGGTGAATGACCTATATATGTTCACTCCAATGAGTAGTGAGGAGGGCTGACTCCCATGAACAATTCTCTTTCTCTTTATTTTTTTTTTTCCAGAAGATATACTATAGTAGAGCCTCTGGCATAATATTCACGGTAGCCTCTGTTTCTTATAATTTCTGCCCTTGGCATTTTAAAAATGACCAAGGAATTTCACTTGACATGGCTGTTTAAGTATGTTTTTTGATAATTCAAACATAACACTGAAAATTAACTTGAGGTCAGTCTTAGTTACAGTGAAAATGAAACCCTATTCTTATAAAAGGAAGTGGTATGAATATTCAGGGGTATAAAAAAATACTTCCGGGGCTTCCCTGGTGGCGCAGTGGTTGAGAGTCCGCCTGCCGATGCAGGGGACATGGGTTCGTGCCCTGGTCCGGGAAGATCCCACATGCCGCGGAGCAGCTAGGCCCGTGAGCCATGGCCGCTGAGCCTGCGCGTCCGGAGCCTGTGCTCTGCAACGGGAGAGGCCACAACAGTGAGAGGCCCGCATACCGCAAAAAAAAAAAAAAAAAAAAATACTTCCCTCTCTAGTACAATATCATTCATATTTCTCCCCTATGCTGTGCTCAGCCTCAAATACGAGTTGACATATTGTGTAGGGTATGAATAAATCAGTGTTTCCTCACCTATGTAATTTACCCACTTTTCACAGTTTGTGGGTTATAATGTTTCCTTTTAATCAAATTTTATGTTTTCATCATGGCACAGGTGTATTTTTGTCATCTCCCCTACTTTTTCTTTCCTGAATATGGTCAATAATGTAAATACCTTGAAAAGAAGTGTAATGACTTATCTCTGTTAAGTTGAATATTTATTATAGGTGTGGCAAAGAATTTGAAATGGTAGAGTTTTAGAGATATTCTTATATTCAACATGAATTCCACTGTTTTTAAATTGGATCCTCAAAAGACTATGGATGTTTAGACACTTGTATCACTGGAGATGATTATTAAAAGCTCTTCTGGTATAATCTGAGCTGAGTAAAACAGAAAGGCTGAAATGAATATTCTAGCAAGCTTATCAGACAAAAATGTTCAAGGGATTCAGAACTGAACTTAGAGGTTTGTTCCTTCTGTAGAGAGTAGTAAAGTATAGGATTAGGTCTAGAAGTTGACTATACATAATAGATAATAGTCCAAGATTAATGGGCAGGTGTTTTGCTTTCTGCTTATACATCTGTGTAGTTTGAAAACAGTCCCAAGATTGTACTCTATGAAATAAAAACTTACATGAGTATCTTTGAATATTGATACAAATTTTCTACCTGGTGCTTTAGCCAAATATTTGTACTACTGGTGTTCAGGCCATTTTGAGGTATTAAAAGCCAAAAAAAATTTAGTTTTCTATTTTAATGAGCTCTTTTGAACTATAGTAATTTTAAAATGTCAGTTTAATCAATAATATGTACAGTACCAGAGCCTTTGGGCATTTAAAATGTCAGTTGTTTAATTTTGAAAAATGAATATTGGCCTTATAAAATCATCTGGTCAAGCATTTGCATTATATTATGCTTAGCACAGAGACTTACATTGTACTTAGAATGTCTTCATCAATTATTTCAAGACAATGTAAGGCTTGGGGATCTTTACGTGTGATATCCAATTACCAGATCTTAGGGCCTGATTAATTTTCCCAATTTCTTTTCTACACAGTGCAACAAAATGGCAGAAGGAAAGAAAATTAAGCTGCTATAAAACTGTCCAATTTATACTGTTAGAACTTTTGGTTATTGATTCTCTTTCTTTCCCCACAGACACATCCCGTACATGTACATACAGATAAAACCCTATGCAGCCACACAACACCCAAGTTGATGTATTCTAGAACACAGGCATGACTTTTACTACTGACTCTACAGGTAATGGTGCAAGTGAATGGTCATAAAAACATAGGAGAAATGGTAAAGAAATCAGTATGTGTAGACACACACACACACACACACACACACAACATAAAAATAAATAGCTAGATTGATCATTCCCAAATCTGTAAGGCATCTTTGGAATCTCTGACTTAGAATATAAGCAAAGGTAAAAGTACCAAATTCACTTTAAAGAGTTCTAGGGAGTACCTCAAAGACAAGAGGGTCATACTCCAAAATGACTAAAATTTAGAAATAATGAAAGGTCTATGTAAAGATCAATTATGAGAGAGATATGGTATAATATGATTCCAAAAAAATAGGGAAATCTAGTAGATTTGAAATAAAAGCCTTAAGTAGAAAGTCAAAATAAGAGATTTTTCTCATGAGTAACTCTCTGTTGTATAATTCTTATAAAAGCAGAAATTTACTTAATGACAGCTAAATGTTCTCCTGGGAAGGACACCAATTTTTTATATTATTGTAATGGTAATTAATAATAAAGCTGTCATTTGAGCACTTGCTATTTACTAACCACTGTGCTTTGACTTCACATAAATTGACTCCTGTTTTATAACATAATTCCTCATTTGAAGATGAAGACTTCATGACTGACTGAGGTTAGGTACATTGCCAAAATTACACAGCCTGTAAATGGTAGATATTCAAACTCAGGTCTGTCTGATTCTAACAATTATTCTCTAAACCACTCTAAAGACTGTACCTATTACCTCTCTAGACTTGAGAACTTGAGGGAAACAGAGTGGAAACTGTAATATTTGAAAAGAATGGCCAGATTTAAAAATAATGATGCAAGAATGTAAAAGATAAACTTTAAAACCTGGTGTAGACTGAAACTAACTATTTACAATTTTTTCTATGCATAAAAGAGGAATACAATAACTTGAGGAGTAGGTATAAAAATGGTTTAAAATTGTAATGGCCAAAAAATTAAAAGAAGAGAAACAAAAATGTAATAAATCCTTATGAGAAAGAGTGCACATTGAGTAAGAGTACACATTGATTAAGAGTACACAATGACAAATGTGCTGTTTGACCTTATGTGAGAAATGTCTGCAGAGAGGGAAAAGGAAGGGGAAAAGGAAATCCATTAATATTTAATGAGCATCTACTATGTGCTAAGCACTGAGATTCTCCCATGCTGTCTCTACCGAAAGCAGAGGGGAGTTAGATATGCTTGCCACAAAGCAGATGCTGAATGAGTGAATGATAAAACGTCCCTCATAAAGTTTGATTGCAGTGTACATCAGACTTTCGTTATGGTTGTATAAATACATTATAAATTGGATTATTTCATTAGCAAACAATTACAGAGAACTGGTTATATGGTAGAGACTGGGACAGGAACATAGTAAGTTATAGCTTGTGATTAGCAGTTCAATAGTATATAAACAATTACAGTGTGATGGGATAAGTGTAACGATAGAGGCATGTACCAAATTGCTTGGGGGCAAAGAGGAGGAAATGGTCAATATTATTCTTGCTTAAAGTGGGGGGGCTTAGGAGCTTGACTTAAGGATGATACTTATAGCAGTTTGTAAAAAAAAAAAAAAAAAAAGGTAATGACCTTTCCATGAAGAAAGAGTGAAAGGGCATTTTTAATAGGAGCACAGTGCAAAACCAAACACATGTCAAAGATGTGCCCATCTGGGTTTCAGTATGTAGTTCACAGGGACATGGCTGGCACAAAACCTGGTTAAAATTTAAATAGGCTCGTTTGTCTTGCTTATGGTGATTGCCTGGAACCTGGAGAGGGATTATAAACCAGAAATTCCTTTCAGCCCTGAGATTAAATTAATAATTTAAGAGATTAAATTAATTTTGAGATTAATTTTTAATCAGTGCTAGTGCACTGATTTAAAATGAAATATTGGTAAGGCAGTGGATAAAGTTTTGTGTATAACATTAGGAAATATATAAATAATTGCTAGAAATACTGGGGCAAACGAAAGAGACTTTTCAGAAGACCTGTTTTAAAACTAAAGCAGGTATTTGGAACCTTTGAATTCAATCCTGCCTATATCTTTTGATTTGAATAACTACTATACTAAGGTCATTTCCAATTTCATGATTTGAAAAAACTAAAATCTAATCATTGTTTACAAAAGAAAAATGCCAGAAATAGATTATATTATGTTTAGCTATCATGATGGTTCTTTCTGTTATTATCTCAGGCCAGAGGAGATTACTCAAAATCATCTGATACTCAAAATCATTCTTTTTAGCTATTCTCCAGTTTTTATCACTTGAACAACTAATTGCATAATTTACATCAGAGAATATGTGTTTTGTTACTCTTAATTCAAAAACATCTCACTGTAGCTTTGGTTAAAATTTGAATATTTTTTCATTTCCTGTGTTTTTAAAATACTAAACACTGATCTGCTATATAAATAGAACCAGGTTTCTATAATTAATGTAAAATTCTTCCTATTATTTAACTTTGATGATTCTTATTTTTAAATATATTCAAGATATAAAAACTTATCAATATTTACATTTAATATAGCTCCATAAATCCTTAAAATTATTCAAAATATATGGCAATGTATAGAATGACCAAAATTTCCCTTATATTTTATTAACTTCAAATCATATTCCTGGGAACACAAAATATAGACTCATGACTGTAGAATTATGTCTGTAACAGTGAAACTGTCTTATAAAGGTATCTGGCAAAATGAATAATGCTGTAAAGAAAAGTTCCAGGAAAGTAAATTACAACCTCCTCAAGATCCCTAAGCAATATCCTCTATTAATAAGAACTATGTAAAAGCCTAAAAGATGACCTATAAAAATTGAATCTAGATTTTGGTTATGACTCTTTCATTAGTAGATTACTTTGCAAGAAGTGAAAATTTATACCAAAGATTTGACAAGGCCACAGATGTGCAAAGAAGACACAATCCAGAGAATGTGGAACAGGTTTGTGAAAGGCCAGTGTCATTGGCTTTCATGAGTCCCTTTCCACCTATCTTCATGTCGTTTCCAGGGCTGTAATGATGTCCTAGTATTTTGGTAATAGAGCAGCATCACTCAGAGAGGCTATCATGAGTTCCCAGGTCCATTTCTTATAAAGGGTTGTACCTCTCCTTTCCTAGGCAGCACATAGGCTCAGGGATCAGCCATTCCAGGAAAGGGCAGAAAAATCTAACCACCATGCCCAAGCATCGGCAACAGTGTCCTCGGAGGGTGAAATAAGTCAGAGAACACACACTATAGGATCTGGAAACCTAGGATCTGCTCTCAGCTCTGCTTGCTGTCAGCAAGTGTTTCAGTACCTCTGGATCTCTACTTCCTGGTTGGTTCAAGTATGACTTGAGGTCAGATTATTTTATGGGTCCTTCTAGATTTTTCTTTCAAAATTCTTCAGATAATGCTTAAGCTAAACAAATGTAACTTAAAGGAACACATTTTGGAAAGGTACTTTGAATGTGATAATGGTGCTTCTGCAGAGATATGACTGGTTCAGGAGTTGATTCATCCAGTGTAGGTTTGACCCTCTCAGATGTACCTTTCTCTATGCAAAAGCATTCCACCCATCTCCATATCCCTCTCTCCTTCCTGCTTTCTTTCTTTTTTTCCTTTTCCCACTTCCCTTTCTTCTCTGTCTGTCTTCTGTAAGAGGGCTGAAGTGGTGGTGATAAGATACATAGACTTTGCACAGCTGGTTGAAATGCCTGTCACCACTGGATGGGGTTGAATTCTGCTATGTTGCCCCTTTCCCAGAAGAAGGAACTGTCCCTTACAACCATATGGTTACCAGCCTTTCATCACCTTTGTCAGAAAAGGCAGTGATTGTAGAGAAAGGGAGACTGAATACAAGCTTGGTTTTGGACCAGAAAGCACGAGGTTCAAACCCTGGCTTTGTTACTTATTATCTAAATAAAGTAGGGAGTTTTACTGTTGAATTCTGAGCCCAGGTGTCTCCTTTCTGGTAACCTGAGAATCATGACACCTACCTTATAGGTTCATTAATAGACAAGGTATACGGCATCTGGTATACAGCTACACATTAGAACGAGATTGAAATTCTCCTATATGCAACTTAAGTATGTCAAGCAAGATAAAGAAGACTTTCTAGTGTATCTGAAACAGCAGAGTTGGTGATCTATGAATTTTTCCAAGGCAGCAACTTGCCCTTTTTTCCTTTAGTCTCAGTCCCTTCACAAGGCATCTGTTCAATAACTGTATAGTGAATAAGTGAATTGTTGAACAATATTGTTCAATATTTTTTCAATATCTTATAAAAGGAACATTTGTATCAGAAGAAACTAGGATTGGTCCATGATTCACATTTTCTCCAAGGGCCCAGTTCTTAAGTAACACACATTAGAGAAGGAAACTGAAGGTTAAACACAAACATTGTCAAAAGAGTGTTTGCCAAGATAAATCGTTGGGCATTAACAGACCAAATGAATATGTCTAAAAAGCAAAAAAAAGCAACTCAGCAGGACTTGGTATGCACACTTTCCTTTTATACTTTTATCTGAAAATTTATATTTAAATGGAGGTTATAAGGTTTGTGAGCACTAGGTATCTAATGTCATTTTTGTTGTAAGTCTTATATTTTCTTTTTCAAGAAGAGGGTAGCAATAGTTTTCTGAAAAACATCTGCATCCTCATGGATTATTCATTAGAAGGTTTAAAGAAATTCAAGGGGATCAGAACCAAAGTTAGAAGATGAATTATGTGGGAAACTGGGCTTTGAGATTTTCTTGGTGTAAATTCTAGTCCTAAAGAACTGTATTGTAGCTTTGATAATGGTAAAGAGTTTTGGGGTTTTTTTTGACTCAAATTTGTATCAGAACTTTTTCCTGAGAGTCATCTAAATTTTTGTATCCACTAATAAGCAGCCATGACAGAAATGAAAGGTGATGAAACAACCTCCCAATAATTTTTTTCAGGTATTTTAATCATTCTTCAAATACCTTTGAATTGAAAAAGAGTTGAATGGATATAATACTAAGGTTTCTTTAGATCTAGTCAGCTTTCCAAACAAGTGAAACAGGCTGTCACGTATTATCCCCAAGTCTACATTGTATAATTTTATGGACAGCAAAGTCCCACCTGCCCAAAGATGTTTGATCCATATTCTTTTCTTTTTCAAAATTCTTTCTTTTATGCATTTATAGATTCATGCATTTATTCAACAGACTCATTCAATACGTATATATTGAGCTTTTTTTAAAGTTAAGTACTGTTAGAGGCACCAAGTTTATGGTGTTAAGAATATAACCATGGTTCCTGATCTCCTTGAGTTTGAATGTTTATGAGAAAATAATCAAATAAGCATACAGATAAATACAATTTCACTGAACAATAGTAGCTCACATTTATTGGGTACTTAATGTGCCAGGCACTGAGTGTTTACATGTATTAACTCAGTCCTCAAAACTATCCCTTTAAGTAGATAATATTGTATCTCATTTTATAAATAAGGAAACCAGAACATAGGAAAAATAAACAGCTTCTCCAACGTCATGCAGACTAGCAAGTGTGCATTCAGGATTCAAAGTCAGTAAGTCTGGGTGTAAATCTTGTACTCAAATCCACTACATTATTCCAAGAAATGACAGGGAAGAAGACTTGAGGAAGCCATAATAGAATATGAAAGGGTTCTCCCATTTGACATAAGGTATACATTTGGAAGTGACATTTAAGCTGACACCTAAGAAGCAAATGGCTAGGCAGAGTGGGGAGAGGACTTCTCTAACAGAGGATTAGGCCATGTGCAGGCTTTGAAATGGGCTAAGCTTTTGGCACAGATGAAGCCTGGTGAATGATGAGGTTAGACTGGAGAGGTCAACTGTGGCCAGAAAGATAAAAAGAAAGAGAGTGGGAGGGGGCAGGGGTGGAGAGACAAAGAGAGAAACTGGAAGGAAAAGAAAAATATAAAATCTCCAAAATACAAAGGGAAGTAATTTATGGAGAGACATGATGCAATTGATATTTTAAGATAATTCTGGCTGGAATGTAGAGATTAGATTGGAAGGGCAAGAGGATAAGTAGAAAAACTAATTAGGAGGCCATGAAAGTAATCCAGGAGATGGGCAATAAAGGTGACAACATGTAGATGAATTCAGGACGCACCTGAGGAGGCAAGAGAGGAGGAAGCCAGGCAACAGCTTCGGCGTTTGCATTTCTGACCTATGGTATTATTGCCTGATGTTCTCAACATTAGGATACTATCCTGAATTATGATGTTTTCTTTCAATAGCCTCAGTTAAAGTGTACCAGTAGTAACTGGAATCATATTGGATTTTTTCACTAGTATATTAAATGAATACAACATAGAACAAGAATTTAATAAATATGAATTTAGGCAGTCGTAAGAGGAACATAAGTGACTAGGGCTCAAGAGATGATGTGAAACTGTTGGATGATGGAGCTGAGGGTGAGGAATGGGAAGTGTGAACCCAATGAAGATGTGTCCTAAATCTATGCTATTCTACTCTGTTAGTGTGTTTGGAACTGGCATTTACAGCCGGGATTTGCAGAAATGCCAATGCTCACATGAGTTTCTTAACTTATTTGTTAATTCACTCAAATATTTGTTGTATACTGGTTTACCAAGTGTTCAGTAGTCTACCAGACATTGTGAGCGTTTGGTGAACTAAGTAGGAATAGACCATGCCTTCACAGAGATTTAGCCTTCACAGAGATTTAGCACTGTTATTATTTAGTTCTGTTATTTTTCACAAAACTGTTTCTGCCACCTCTTAGGTACTTCTATGGTTTGATATTTTTGATTAAGTGTGGTTAAGATGGTTAAGAAACTTTTTTTTTTTTTTTTTTTTTTTGCGGTACGCGGGCCTCTCACTGTTGTGGCCTCTCCCGTTGTGGAGCACAGACTGCGGACGCGCAGGTTCAGCGGCCATGGCTCACGGGCCCAGCCACTCCGCGGTATGTGGGATCTTCCCGGACCGGGGCACGAACCCATGTCCCCTGCATCGGCAGGCGGACTCTCAACCACTGCGCCACCAGGGAAGCCCAAGAAACTTTTTTTATGCCTGCTATTATCAGAATGCCATTACTAATATCTTTTAATCAGAGGTATTATTGCATTTTTGTTAATAGCTCAAGCTCTGGAGTCATCTGCCTTGGTTTAAATTCCAGCTCTGTTAGTTGCTTGGTTATTTAATCTCTCCATGCCTCAATTTTCCATCTTTCAATTGAGATAAAAATAGTATTATTTGTAATACTATTAAAAATTAAGTGAGAATTAAGTGAACAAATAGATGTAAAGTACCTACCTAGTGCCTGGCATATGGTAAGCTTTAAATATATATTAATTATTATTATTATATTAATATATACAAGGCACAAAAATTGTCTTATATGTATGTGTGTGTATTTTAAAGAAATGGATTTTATAAAAATATGTTTTGAGCCAATGAAATATATGGTTCACTTGCAAAAATTTGTAGCTGTAGTAGAATTTCAACTTTTTAAAAGTTTAAGCACAATGAAAACTTTTAACTTGATTGACCTAATAAAAAGATAATTTTTCTAGCACACAAGAAATAAGGACTGTATTTCTTTCACTCTTGGGTTTTGAAAGATTAAGGCAAATAAAAATGCCAGTATCTCTACCATGTACACCTCTAAGAAAGTCAAGAACAAAAGGAAATGTAAGCCACCAAAGCAATCCAGAGTGAAGTCCTTGTCATTCTGTTGGAACTCACCAAAGCAGATTTAAACCAGGCAAACTTAAAATAGAAAAGAATCAAAATTCCTTTTTTTATTATTACTTTTCTACATGAAGAACAGGTAATGTGCATTTCATGCTAAAATAGGATTTAGTGTTCTCTAAGAGCAGGATTCTCTTTGAATATGGTCTAGGGCAGTGTGTTATAAGTGGGATCTCTATGGAGGGATTCAGTCAAGTAATACTGTCATTATATATATATATATATATATATATATATATATATATTTTTTTTTTTTTTTTTTTGCGGTAGGCGGGCCTCTCACTGTTGTGGCCTCTCCCATTGCAGAGCACAGGCTCCGGACGCACAGGCCCAGCGGCCATGGCTCACGGGCCCAGCCGCTCCGCGGCATGTGGGATCCTCCCGGACCGGGGCACGAACCCGTATCCCCTGCATCGGCAGGCGGACTCTCAAGCACTGCGCCACCAGGGGAGCCCTATATTTTTTTAATTTGAAAAAAAATGTTACTTTTAGTATTAAAAAGTTCTAGTGAATGCCAGAGTCAAAATTACTCAGTGAATGCATTTCTCCTTTTCCCTTCTATATACCCTCTGGTGTTCTAGTAAACAGTATAACATACTATTAGATAGTATGTTAAATAATATAACATACTATTACTATATTAGAATTATGAAATCTATAGCCTATTTCTTAGTTTTAGCATAGCTATTTTGTGATATAAAAATTAAGACTTGGGACTTCCCTGGTGGCGCAGTGGTTAAGAATCCGCCTGCCAATGCAGGGGACAAGGTTTGAGCCCTGGTCCAGGAAGATCCCACATGCTGCGGAGCAGCTAAGCCTGTGTGCCACAACTACTGAAGTCCGCATGCCTAGAGCCTGTGTTCTGTCCGCAATATGAGAAGCCACCGCAGTGAGAAGCCCACTCTCCACAGCGAAGAGTAGACCCTGTTCACGGCAACTGGAGAGAGCCCGCTCCCGAGCAGCAACGAAGACCCAACGTGGCCAAAAATTTAGAAAATAAATAAATTAAATAAATAAATAAAAAATAGTTAAGACTTACACAGCTACTTTGTTATATTAGAATTAAGATTGAATGAATGGTATTATATTTTTCCTATGCTAATGGAAATTAATGTTGAATAAATTTATGTTCCCAAAAATGTCATTTATATTATCTAATTTGTTAGGAATATCATGTTATTACTTAAGCAAGTTAGTTTTTTATGCAAAAACACCTGTTTAAAGTGTTGGATATTGTACTTTTATAAATCTTAAAAATTTCAAGTAAGTCCAAAATTTAATATTAATTATAAAACAGACTTATTACATTTTAATAACCATCTTTTGAAACAACAGCCAAAACAATAAACAAAAGAAAGGGAAAGCTTTTACTCACACCTTCATTTTTATTTAACAATCCTGAAATGTTGATGATAAAACACTTAACTCAGGCAGTTCTGGTCAACTGCCCTCATTACAGGTTTCAAGTTTTATTAAGCACCATTGCATTCAATTTAACATTTGTTCTAACCAGTCCCATGACCAAAGGTATCCATAGCTGATGCTTTGGAGTGAGTGTTACATAATGGAAAGGTCGGTGATCTTGAAAAAATGATTGTGTCACTTTCTAAGCCTCAATTCTGTAATTCTGTATTTTTAAAGAGACAGTAGTACCTATCTCACATAATTTATTTTATGATGAATAAATTAAAACATGTCTTTAAAGCGTCATATCTAGGCACATAGTAGATAGGTTATTTCACTTTTTCATTCTGTGACTAGATAGAAAAAATTAATATGAAAGGGTTGGAGATGCCACATAGCAATTCAAAACATTTGGTCTTCTCAGTGTATGAGAGAGTCTGTCTCCCCAGTGTATGGCAGAACAGTTCTCTAAGCCAGTTTCTAAGCTCTCCAAAATGTTGGTGGAATTTCAAATCAGAGGCTCTAGACTACTTGCATGCTCCTGAGGTCGTGCTGTGTGATTGCCTTAAGGGATCATTCAAGAAATTCATCGTTCAGAACTTTTCATCATGATAAGCTCTACAACATCATTTTCTCTGGGTTACTGCCTTAGGCATGGTCTTAGGTGAAAGTTACAATGGTAACAAATAGGTCATTTTGGTATATATTTAAATAAAGTTTCTTAAATACATCAATTGAGAATTAGGTGCACAGAGTACACAGACTATTGTATACTAAGTATGAATCATAGTGGATAAAAAATTCTGTGAAAGAATTACTTTCCTTTTAGGAGAAGATGCCATATATCTATACATGCTACGTATTTCCTCAGAAAAAATTCTCCGTTTTTCCCTCACCTTGAAATAAAGTATGAGAATCACTAAAAAATGTTGTGGAAAAAGAGAAGAATGGTAAAATTTTCTACCTTTCCATTTAAAACAGAGATTTTCAGACTTCCTCTTAAACACTTTTAAGGGTAGAGGTGTAAATTCCTAACTAGATGGTATTTATACCTAGAAATATACACAGTAGAGGAATATATTTTCCCTCTAAAATAGCATTGAAGGTCCAGGAAGACTGTTATTTTTTTTCCCTTGTTTTCAAATACTCCTTAAACCTAAAGCATATTCTTATTTCACTTTGAATTTAAACTATTGCTTATCTTTGGTGATCATTATACTCATTGTCTAAAGAAGGAAATAAAACAATGATTCTTTTTTCAATTATATTTGCATATCTCTAACCTTGAAGTTCAAGTCACTTTTGTTTGAATAGGGATTAAATCAGTCCTGGTTGTATTTTAAAAATATTAATCCATATAAAATTAGTGTTATAGCATGTTCATTGACCTCTTTAACATTTTTCTCTCTTCACCACTATATCCTCCTCTTACTAATATTTTCTCTCATTTTTTAGATAATAACAATAACAGCTATCATTTAATCACTCATTAAGTGCTGGGGATTGTGCTAAATTCACTGTACTTTAATCCCCACATCAATCAAACGCTGTACTTAGAGTGATTATCTGCTTTAGTATTGCATACGCACTTGGGATTCACCTATAATATATACTCATCTCATTATAGAAAGAGACTACAATTAAGGCAAACAGTATCACATAACGAAAAGGGAACTGACATTTCACACTACTCATGTGATCTTGGAGACAAAACACATAATTTTTGTACACCTAAGGTAAAAATTTCTGTGTATGTTTTTCCAGGTTGGCTCTCAGGATTTTATTAGGTACGTTATAGTATGCTTTTATTGAATATCCTGTGCATGTGGGCAGATTCTTTTTTATTTTTATACATGGCTTGGGCTATCTTCTGTCTACTAAATATTTGCAAATACACATTCATCAAGTCCCCATTTCTTGTGTGCTAGACATTATTACTTATCTCAAATTGTATTCCTCACTCAAAACGCTAAAGGCATATTTACCCACATTCTTTGTTCTGAGTCTTGTTCCAGCTCAGCTTGAGCCACATCCACCAATTCTTATGAAACTGATTTTTCATACTTTTCCTCTCCTTCCTGTGAACAATATTTACTCTATTACTAATATCTTTCTGCTACTTTCCCAAATCATTTTGGTGTAAAGGATTTCCTCAAGTTAAGATGAGTGAGCCACATGATTTAGGACCACATATGGACCCGGCTGCTTATCTTATTCATTACCATTTGATGCAGAATGTGATCTGTATCAAAGATCAGATTATTGGCCCCATTATTATAACCATTGATTTAACTTTTAGGAATTATAGCTTTTTTTTTCCTTCAGTGTTCCATGAAGAACCCAGCAAACTCTGAAGGAATTTCTCTTTAGACAGTTATACTCCTTCAACTCCCACCAAAAGAAACACACACAGACACATATACTTTTATGGGTTTTATCAACACATTTCCCCCACCTTCTTTCTCCACTACCTTATCTGTCCCTAACTCTGTTTTCTTTTGTCTTTTTTTCATTTAGCAAAATAATCTCTCTCTAATCCTTTATAGCTGGTTGCTTCTTTTGCATTTATACCATTTACTTTGCCATTATAGTTTTTTCATCTTTCTTAAACAATATTTGGTCTTAATTAAAATTTTCTTCTTCCAGCAACATTGGGAAATTCTGATGTGTGGGTTAGAGATACAATACACATTCCTATTTCATATCTAATCTTTAATGTGATCATAAAAAATGACTTGTGATGTTTCAGGATCATCCCCCTACCCCATGGAAATATTAAAATGTAAGTTTCAAGTAACTAGGTAATAGATTTTATTTGATCATTTTCACATTCCATATATATTTGTAATTATTCAATAAATACTTTAGACATTAAAAAGCATTTTCAGTGAATTAATGATATAAAACTTAAAATTCATAATTAGTTGGAAATAGCACTTTATTTTATGGAACATGCAACTTCCAATTTAGGGTTCTTATGCTGTAACATATAATATATGACAATGGCAACTGTCTGCAAAGTGTGACATTGTATATATCTTATTGATTAAATGAGATAGCCATATGAAAACACCTATTATAGCACTTATCACAGTGGGCCTTCAATAAAAGTTCAGGGTTGTTTATTGTAGAATTATAGATAACAAAATGAGATCAAGGCAAACAATTATGAATACAGAGTTAGAATATGATGAGGTATTGGATTAGTTGATGTATTTTCAGGAGAGCAGGATAGTTCTGCAATACATCCAGAAATTCATAAAATGCTATCCAGCATCTTGGCATTTCAGTATTTTTTGCCTAGTGTCCCATTATTGTGAACTTTAGAGTATTCTTTTTCTTGCCAAAAGTGGTTAACATTTTCTTTCAAAGTTTGTTTCTCCGCAATGTAAATGTAGCTTCTGATGTCTTTCTGGAATCTAATGGGACACGTATTCACTGTACAGAATTTATTTGGCTGGAAAGCATCTTTTCTTCAAAGTGAGTTCTAATAATCAAGAATAGAAAAAAGAAACAAAGAAGCACATAGTGATGGAACTAGTAAAAAAATATTATATATATATACTATGTATTATATATAAATACATATATATTTATATAAACAGTATATATATATTTAGTATCTTTATATACTAAATAGATACAGTTAGTTCCTGATAGCAGTTTTTAGAAACACTGAGTTGGTAAAGTAGTTCATATGAATCTGGCCTCTAAAACATGAACTTATATGATCCCTCTTGCAATAGGTTAATAAGATGCTCATTTATTTCTGTTCTAATGTGCCACACCTGCCTTGACAAAGTTATACTTCTCAGTTAGGGGCACAATTTCCCCACTATCTCTGTTCCTAACCTCATCTTTGCCACTTAATGGATTAAAGATTGTCAGAAAGAGGTGGGACATGAGGCACAGATGTCCATGGTGCTGCTTCATTGGGATTTGTGCCTGAATTTTAACAGTATATGCATGAGGCTTGGATTGAGGGAGATGTAGGAGAGGGATGGAATACAGTCCCATTCTATATAAATAGTATTATTAATTTTTTTTTACTGTGTATAGTATATATTGTCTAGAAGTAGAAGCCACCTAAATACCTACCTATTGTGTATCAACTTATCAAATTGATGACTATTATTTTCCACATTTTATGAATCTTCTCCAGGAAAATTATGGGAAATAAAGTAAGAATACTTGCTTAAATCTAGTAAAGAAGTCAATAGTAAAAGAAACAAGGAGCCAACACCCCCTATTACTTATAACTCAGTGTTAAGACAAGAAAAATATTTATGTTGGTAATGTGTATATAATAAGAAAACATTACAATTACAAATGTTTTATTTATTTATTTATTTATTTATTTATTTATTTATTTATTTATTCAGACTACTTTTTAAAAATAATTAATTAATTAATTAAATTTTTTGGCCTGCGTTGGGTCTTTGTTACTAAGCATGGGCTTTCTCTAGTTGCGGCAAGCGGGGGATAGTCTTCGTTGCGGCGCGCGGGCTTCTCACTGCAGTGGCTTCTCTTGTTCTGGAGCACCAGCTCTAGGCACGTGGGCTTCAGTAGTTGCAGCATGTGGGCTCAGTAGTTGTGGCTCGTGGGCTCTAGAGTGGAGGGTCAGTAGTTGTGGCGTACGGGCTTAGTTGCTCTGTGGCATGTGAGATCTTCCCGGAACAGGGCTCGAACCTGTGTCCCCTGCATTGGCAGGCAGATTCCTAACCACTGTGCCACCAGGGAAGCCCCCAATAATTTCTTAATATCATCTAATATCCAGTCTGTCTAATAGCCATCTAATATCCATTTCCCTGCTTGTGCTGTAATCAGGAGTGAAGCAAAATCCACACATTACTGATTTATCTGTTGGGACTTAATCTGTTAGCAATTCCAGAAATATATTCATCCAGAAAATATAGGATAATGCTTCATTCCCACCACATGCCAAACTCTGTTTTAAAATAAATTCTATTTTAGAATAATTTGGAAGAGTTTTAGATTTGTAGAAAAATTGAGACACTAGTACTGACAGTTCTCACAGAGTTCACATCCATTTCCCCCTATTATTAACAATTTACATTAGCATGGTATGTTTGTCACAATTAATGTACCAAAATTGATACAATATTACTAACCGAAGTCCAGGTTTCCTTACTTTTCACCTGATGTACTTTTCCCGTTCCAGGATCCCTTCCATGACACCACATGACATTTCATCATCTTGTCTCCTTAGGCTCCCCCAAGCTGTGACAGTTCTCTCCCACACCCTTTAAAAACAAAACTTCAGAATAATGAGCTGGTGCCCTAACATTCCCAATGGGGGATGATGATAGTTTAGTACAGTTTAGTATGTGTTTTGTTTTGCTATATCGCAGTCTTTCTTATGTCACAAATTACACTGATTACTTGGTTTTTTAATTGAATAAAAAATGCATAACATAAAATTGACCATCTTAACCATTTCTAAGTATATGGTGCAAAAGTGTAAATATATGCACATTGTTGTACAACACATCTCCAGAACTTTTATCCTGCAAAATGGAAAGTCTGTACCAATTAAGCAACAACTCCCCATCCCCACTTCCCCAGCCCCTGACAACCACCATTCTCCTTTCTGTCTCTATGAGTTTGATTAATCTAGAGACCTCATAAAAGTGGAATCATACAGTATTTATCTTTTTCTGACCGGCTTATTTCACTTAGCATAATGTCCTCAAGCTTCATTCATGTTGTGGCATGTATCAGGATTATTTTCTTTTATAAGGCGGAATAATATTCGACGGTAGGTTATGCCACGTATCTTTATCCATTCATCCATCAATGGACATTTGGGTTACACCTTTGGGCTATTGTGAATAATGCTGCAATGAACATGGGTGTGCAACAATCTCTTCAAGACCTTGCTTTCTACTCTGATTACTCTTTTTTTTTTTTCCATCTTTATTGGAGTATAATTGCTTTACAATGGTGTGTTAGTTTCTGCTTTATAATAAAGTGAATCAGTTATACATATACATATGTTCCCATATCTCTTCCCTCTTGTGTCTCCCTCCCTCCCACCCTCCCTATCCCACCCCTCTAGGTGGTCACAAAGCACTGAGCTGATCTCCCTGTGCTATGCGGCTGCTTCCCACGAGCTATCTATTTTATGTTTGGTACTGTATATATGTCCATGCCACTCTCTTGCTTTGTCACAGCTTACCCTTCCCCCTCCCCATATCCTCAAGTCCATTCTCTAGTAGGTCTATGTCTTTATTCCTGTCTTACGCCTAGGTTCTTCATGACATTTTTTTTCTTAAATTCCATATATATGTGTTAGCATACGGTATTTGTCTTTCTCTTTCTGACTTACTTCACTCTGTATGACAGATTCTAGGTCTATCCACCTCATTACAAATAGCTCAATTTCATTTCTTTTTATGGTTGAGTAATATTCCATTTTATATATGTGCCACATCTTCTTTTTTTTATTAGTTTCTGCTTTATAACAAAGTGAATCAGTCATACATATACATCTGTTCCCACATCCCTTCCCTCATGCATCTCCCTCCCTCCGACCCTCCCCATCCCACACCTCCAGGCAGCCACAAAGCAACGAGCTGATCTCCCTGTGCTATGCGGCTGCTTCCCGCTAGCTATCTACCTTACGTTTGGTAGTGTATATATGTCCATGCCTCTCTTTTGCTTTGTCACAGCTTACCCTTCCCCCTCCACATATCCTCAAGTCCATTTTCAAGTAGGTCTGTGTCTTTATTCCCATTTTACCCCTAGGTTCTTCATGACATTTTTTTTTAAATTCTATATATATGTGTTAGCATACGGTATTTGTCTTTCTCTTTCTGACTTACTTTACTCTGTATGACAGACTCTAGCTCTATCCACCTCATTACAAATAGCTCAGTTTCATTTCTTTTTATGGCTGAGTAATATTCCATTGTATATATGTGCCACATCTTCTTAATCCATTCATCTGATGATGGACACTTAGGTTGTTTCCATCTCCAGGCTATTGTAAATAGAGAAGCAATGAACATTTTGGTACATGACTCTTTTTGAATTATGGTTTTCTCATGGTATATGCCCAGTAGTGGGATTTCTGGGTCATATGGCAGTTCTATTTGTAGTTTTTTAAGGAACCTCCATACTGTTCTCCATAGTGGCTGTACCAATTCACGTTCCCACCAGCAGTGCAAGACTGTGTCCTTTTCTCCATACCCTCTCCAGCATTTACTGTTTCTAGATTTTTTGATGATGGCCATCCTGACTGGTGTGAGATGATATCTCATTGTAGTTTTGATTTGCATTTCTCTAATGATTAATGATGTCGAGCATTCTTTCATGTATTTGTTGGCAGTCTGTATATCTTCTTTGGAGAAATATCTATTTAGGTCTTCTGCCCATTTTTTGATTGGGTTGTTTGGTTTTTGGTTATTGAGCTGCATGAGCTGCCTAAAAATTTTGGAGATTAATCCTTTGTCAGTTCCTTCATTTGCAAATATTTTCTCCCATTCTGAGGGTTGTCTTTTGGTCTTGTTTATGGTTTCCTTTGCTGTGCAAAAGCTTTGAAGTTTCAATAGGTCCCATTTGTTTATTTTTATTTCCATTTCTCTAGGAGGTGGGTCTAAAATGATCTTGCTGTGATTTATTTCACAGAGTGTTCTGCCTATGTTTTCCTCTAAGAGTTTGATAGTTTCTGGCCTTACATTTAGGTCTTTAATCCATTTTGAGCCTATTTTTGTGTATGGTGTTAGGGAGTGATCGAATCTCATACTTTTATATGTACCTGTCCAGTTTTCCCAGCACCACTTATTGAAGAGGCTGTCTTTTCTCCACTGTACATTCCTACCTCCTTTATCAAAGATAAGGTGACCATATGTGCGTGGGTGTTTCCCTGGGCTTTCCATCCTGTTCCATTGATCTATCTTTCTATTTTTGTGCCAGTACCATACTGTCTTGATTACTGTAGCTTTGTAGTATAGTCTGAAGTCAGGGAGCCTGATTCCTCCAGCTCCGTTTTTCATTCTCAAGGTTGCTTTGGCTATTCTGGGTCTTTTGTGTTTCCATACAAATTGTGAAATTTTTTGTTCTAGTTCTGTGAAAAATGCCAGTGGTAGTTTGATAGGGATTGCATTGAATCTGTAGATTGCTTTGGGTAGTAGAGTCATTTTCACAATGTTGATTCTTCCAATCCAAGAACATGGTATATCTCTCCATCTATTTGTATCATCCTTAACATCTTTAACATCTTTCATCATCATCTTTCATGATCTTATAATTTTCTGCATACAGGTCTTTTGTCTCCTTAGGTAGGTTTATTCCTAGATAGTTTATTCTTTTTGTTGTAATGGTAAATGGGAGTGTTTTTTTGATTTCACGTTCAGATTTTTCATCAGTTGTATATAGGAATGCCAGAGATTTCTGTGCATTAACTTTGTATCCTGCTACTTTACCAAATTCATTAATTAGTTCTAGTAGTTTTCTGGTAGCATCTTTAGGATTCTCTATGTATAGTATCATGTCATCTGCAAACAGTGACAGCTTTACTTCTTCTTTTCCAATTTGGATTCCTTTTATTTCCTTTTCTTCTCTGATTGCTGTGGCTAAAACTTCCAAAACTAGGTTGAATAAGAGTGGTGAGAGTGGGCAACCTTGTCTTGTTCCTGATCTTAGTGGAAATGCTTTCAGTTTTTCACCATTGAGGATGATGTTGGCTTTGGGTTTGTCATATATGGCCTTTATTATGTTGAGGAAAGTTCCCTTTGTGCCTACTTTCTGCAGGATTTTTATCATAAATGGGTGTTGAATTTTGTCAAAAGCTTTCTCTGCATCTATTGAGATGATCATATGGTTTTTCTCTTCAATTTTTTAATATGGTGTATCACGTTGATTGATTTGCATATATTGAAGAATCCTTGCATTCCTGGAATAAACCCCACTTGATCATGATGTATGATCCTTTTACTCTGCTGTTGGATTCTGTTTGCTACTATTGTGTTGAGGATTTTTGCATCTATGTTCATCAGTGATATTGGCCTGTAGTTTTCTTTCTTTGTTTTATCCTTGTCTGGTTTTGGTATCAAGGTGATGGTGGCCTCGTAGAATGAGTTTGGGAGTGCTCCTCCCTCTGCTATATTTTGGAAGAGTTTGAGAAGGATAGGTGTTAACTCTTCTCTAAATGTTTGATAGAATTCGCCTGTGAATCCATCTGGTCCTGGGCTTTTGTTTGTTGGAAGATTTTAAATCACAGTTTCAATTTCAGTGCTTGTGATTGTTCTGTTCATATTTTCTATTTCTTCCTGATTCAGTCTTGGCAGGTTGTGCATTTCTAAGAATTTGTCCATTTCTTCCAGGTTGTCCATTTTTTTGGCATAGAGTTGCTTGTAGTAATCTCTCATGATCTTTTGTATTTCTGCAGTGTCAGTTGTTACTTCTCCTTTTTCATTTCTAATTCTATTGAATTGAGTCTTCTCCCTTTTTTTTCTTGATGAGTCTGGCTAATGGTTTGTCAATTTTGTTTATCTTCTCAAAGAACCAGCTTTTAGTTTTATTGATCTTTGCTATCGTTTCCTTCATTTCTTTTTCATTTATTTCTAAATTTTTATGATATTTTTCCTTCTGCTAACTTTGGGGTTTTTTTGTTCTTCTTTCTCTAATTGCTTTAGGTGCAAGGTTATGTTGTTTATTCGAGATGTTTCCTGTTTCTTAAGGTAGGATTGTATTGCTATAAACTTCCCTCTTAGAACTGCTTTTGCTGCATCCCATAGGTTTTGTGTCGTCGTGTCTCCATTGTCATTTGTTTCTCGGTATTTTTTTTATTTCCTGTTTGATTTCTTCAGTGATCACTTCGTTATTAAGTAGTGTATTGTTTAGCCTCCTTGTGTTTGTATTTTTTGTATTTTTTACAGATCTTTTCCTGTAATTGATATCTAGTCTCATAGCGTTGTGGTCGGAAAAGATACTTGATACAATTTCAATTTTCTTAAATTAACCAAGGCTTGATTTGTGACCCAAGATATGATCTATCCTGGAGAATGTTCCATAAACCCTTGAGAAAAATGTGTATTCTGTTGTTTTTGGATGGAATGTCCTATAAATATCAATTAAGTCCATCTTGTTTAATGTATCATTTAAAGCTTGTGTTTCCTTATTTTCATTTTGGATGATCTGTCCATTGGTGAAAGTGGGGTGTTAAAGTCCCCTACTATGAATGTGTTACTGTCAATTTCCCCTTTTATGGTTGTTAGTATTTGCCTTATGTATTGAGGTGCTCCTATGTTGGGTGCGTAAATATTTACAATTGTTATATCTTCTTCTTGGATCGATCCCTTGATCATTATGTAGTGTCTTTCTTTGTCTCTTCTAATAGTCTTTATTTTAAAATCTATTGTGTCTGATATGAGAATTGCTACTCCAGGTTTCTTTTGGTTTACATTTGCATGGAATATCTTTTTCCATCCCCTTACTTTCAGTCTGTATGTGTCCCTAGGTCTGAAGTGGGTCTCTTGTAGGCACCATATATATGGGTCTTGTTTTTGTATCCATTCAGCCAATCTGTGTCTTTTGGTGGGAGCATTTAGTCCATTCACATGTAAGATAATTATTGATATGTATGTTACTATTCCCATTTTCTTAATTGTTTTGGGTTTGTTATTGTAGGTATTTTCCTTCTGTTGTGTTTATTGCCTAGAGAAGTTCCTTTAGTACTGGTTGTAAAGCTGGTTTGGTGCTGCTGATCTCTCTCAGCTTTTGCTTCTCTTTAAAGGTTTTAATTTCTCCATCAAATCTGAATGAGATCCTTGCTGGGTAGGGTAATCTTGGTTGCAGGTTTTTCTCCTTCATCACTTTAAATATGTCCCACCAGTCCCTTCTGGCTTGCGGAGTTTCTCCTGAAAGATCAGCTGTTAACCTGATGGGGATTCCCTTGTGTGTTATTTGTTGTTTTTCCCTTGCTGCTTTTAATATGTTTTCTTTGTATTTAATTCTTGACAGTTTGATTAATATGTGTCTTGGCATGTTTCTCCTTGGATTTATCCTGTATGGGACTCTCTGTGCTTCCTGGACTTGATTATCTATTTCCTTTCCCATATTAGGGAAGTTTTCAACTATAATCTCTTCAAATATTTTCTCAGTCCCTCTTTTTTCTTTATTCTGCTCTGCAGTAGTTATTTCCACTATTTTATCTTCCAGATCACTTATCTGTTCTTCTGCTTCAGTTATTCTGCTATTGATCCCATCTAGAGTATTTTAAATTTCATTTTTTGTGTTGTTCATTGTTGCTTGTTTCATCTTTAGTTCTTGTAGGTCCTTGTTAAATGTTTCTTGCATTTTGTCTATTCTATTTCGAAGATTTTGGCTCATCTTTACTATCATTATTCTGAATTCTTTTTCAGGTGGACTGCCTATTTCCTCTTCATTTGTTAGGTCTGGTGGGTTTTTGCCTTGCTCCTTCATCTGCTGTGTGTTTTTCTGTCTTCTCATTTTGCTTATCTTATTGTGTTTGGGGTCTCCTTTTTTGCAGGCTGCAGGTTCGTAGTTCCCATTGTTTTTGGTGTCTGTCCCCAGTGGCTAAAATTTCTTCAGTGGGTTGTGTAGGCTTCCTGGTGGAGGGTACTATTGCCTGTGTTCTGGTGGATGAGGCTGGATCTTGTCTTTCTGGTGGGCAGGTCCACATCTGGTGGTGTGTTTTGGGGTGTCTGTGGACTTATATGATTTTAGGCAGCCTCTCTGCTAATGGGTGGGGTTGTGTTCCTGTCTTGCTAGTTGTTTGGCATAGGATGTCCAGCACTGTAGCTTGCTGGTCGTTGAGTGAAGCTGGGTGCTGGTGTTGAGCTGGAGATCTCTGGGAGATTTTCGCCGTTTGATATTATGTGGAGCTGGGTGGTCTCTTGTGGACCAGTGCCCTGAAGTTGGCTCTCCCACCTCGGAGGCACAGCACTGACTCCTGGCTGCAGCCCCAAGAGCCTTTCATTCACACGGCTCAGAATAAAAGGGAGAAAAATTAGAAAGAAAGAAAGAAAGAAAGAAAGAGAGAGAGAGAGAGAGAGAGAGAAAGAAAGAAAGAAAGGAGGGAGGGAGGGAGGGAGGAAGGAGGGAGGGAAGGAAGGAAAGAAAGAAAGAAGATAAAGTAAAATAAAATAGAGTAAGATGAAATAAAATAAAGTTATTAAAATAAAAAATAATTATTAAAAAATTTTTTTTAAAGAAAAGAAAAAATAAATGGACGGATAGAACCCTAGGACAAATGGTGGAAGCAAAGCTATACAGCCAAAATCTCACCCAGAAGCATACACATACACACTCACAAAAAGAGGAGAAGGGGAAAAAAATCATAAATCTTGCTCTCAAAGTCCACCTCCTCAATTTTGGGTGATTCGTTGTCTATTCATGTATTCCACAGATGCAGGGTACATCAAGTTGACTGTGGAGCTTTAATCCGCTGCTTCTGAGGCTGCTGGGAGAGATTTCCCTTTCTCTTCTTTGTTCTCACAGCTCCCGGGGCTCAGCTTTGGATTTGGCCCCGCCTCTGCATGTAGGTCGCCGGATCTTCGTTCCGACAGGACGGGGTTAAAGGAGCAGCTGCTTCGTGGCTCTGGCTTACCCAGGCCGGGCGGTGGGAGGGGCACGGAGTGCAGGGCGAGCCTGCGTCGGCAGACGCCGGCGTGACGTCGCACCAGCCTGAGGCGCGCAGTGCGCGTTGTCCCGGCGAAGTTGTCCCTGGATCCCAGGACCCTGGCAGTGGTGGGCTGCACAGGCTCCATGAAGGGAGGTGTGGAGAGTGACCTGTGCTCGCACACAGGCTTCTTGGCGGCGGCAGCAGCAGCCCCAGCATCCCACGTCCGTCTCTGGGGTCCGCGCTTTTAGACGCGGCTCGCGCCCATCTCTGGAGCTCCTTTAAGCGGCGCTCTTAATCCCCTCTCCTCGCGCACCAGGAAACAAAGAGGGAAGAAAAAGTCTCTTGCCTCTTCGGCAGCTCCAGACTTTCCCCGGACTCCCTCCCGGCTAGCCGTGGCGCACTAGCCCCCTGCAGGCTATGTTCACGCCGCCAACCCCACTCCTCTCCCTGCGCTCCGAGGGAAGCCAGAGCCTCAGCTCCCAGCCCTGCCCGCCCCGGCAGGTGAGCAGACAAGCGTCTCGGGCTGGTGAGTGCCGGTCGGCACCGATCCTCTGTGCGGGAATCTCTCCGCTTTGCCCTCCGCACCTCTGTTGCTGTGCTCTCCTCCGCGGCTCTGAAGCTTCCCCCTCCGCCACCTGCAGTCTCCGCCCGAGAAGGAGCTTCTAGTGTGTGGAAACCTTTCCTCCTTCACAGCTGCCTCCCACTGGTGCAGGTTCCGTCCCTATTCTTTTGTCTCTGTTTTTTCTTTTTTATTATGCCCTACCCAGGTACGTGGGGAGTTTCTTGCCTTTTGGGAGGTCTGAGGTCTTCTGCCAGCGTTCAGTAGGTGTTCTGTAGGAGTTGTTCCACGTGTAGATGTATTTCTGGTGTATCTATGGGGAGGAAGGTGATCTCCGCGTCTTACTCTTCCGCCATCTTCCCCTTGTCCCTCAATTACGAATGATTTAGTTTTCATAGTACAACTGCCTTTCCTGGTAGAATAACATGGGATTGAATGGTTTTCTTTTTTTGTAGTATTTCATAATCTGGAGCCTATTTGGTGCCTTGGAAGTCCCATAAATTTTCATTTCTATTTAGTGCATTTGACAAAATCTATTATAACAGCAACATATAGGGAGTTAATTTTTAAATCGCAATGAGGAGTGATAATAAATATTTCATAGCTAATCAGCATCACTCTACAGAGACATAGATTGCTCTAAATATTCTCTTTCACCTTCCTTTTATTTGTAGCAATTGAAGACTGCCACTGGAAAGCTGCGTCATGAGCTGCTTGGGCTTCTAAAGTGTCCAATGGATTTTTAATTACATAAGGTAAATACTGACTTTATTTTAATTGTATTTTCAGGATGTAATGAAATACCATTTTTTGTCTTAAGACATTTTCTTTATATCAAGAAGGAAGTTAGGGCTTCCCTGGTGGCGCAGTGGTTGAGAGTCCGCCTGCCGATGCAGGGGACACGGGTTCGTGCCCCGGTCCGGGAGGATCCCACGTGCTGCGGAGCGGCTGGGCCCATGAGCCATGGCCGCTGAGCCTGCGCGTCCGGAGCCTGTGCTCCGCAACGGGAGAGGCCACAACAGTGAGAGGCCCGCATACCGCATTAAAAAAAAAAAAAAAAAGAAGGAAGTTAATTTTCTTTTATTTGGTCATATATTTAATTAAATAGTTCCTCTGGTTTGTTAGCTCCAAAGTGACTGGGGGAAGTTATTGGCATATTGACAACCTACTGCTGGGCTTATGCATTGTCCTCTGTAAAAGTATCTCATATATTATATTGTTTCAGACATATATTAATATGTTTCACACAGTCTGTACACTGTTCTTGTTTGCTTAAAGTCATTTTGTCCCTTTAAACACCATGTTGGCATGCTCAAATATTACACATAAAGTTTAATAGCTAAAGATATTTTCTTTATTAATACTTATGACTTAGGTAGTCGTGTTGGAGGTAGATTATTATTAATTTGAAGTGGAAGCTGAGTTACATCTGGGCTTTTTTTTTCATTAGTTCTGGAAGGTAACACATTTGCTCACTCTGTAATTAAAAAAATTACAGCTACAAGAATAGAAATTACTTCAGTGGCTTGAGTATGTATGGTGTGGATGACTTTCTTTTCCTTGGAAGGTATTATTAGTTTTCCTACTTTCTCTTTCTCTACTAGTGGTCCTTTACCAATCATTATAACAAACTTTTTATTTTTTAGTATTTAAAAAAAAATTTTGTTTTCAGTTGTTAGAGGGTAAATTAAAGCATTTGCAATTACTGTTTTCCTTTTACCACCTAAAATTACAGAGAAAGGAATTAGGATTCCAGGGATGCCTAGAAAGACAAGGCTTGGCTAGTAACTGTTAAGAAATCCTCATTTAATGCAACTAAAGGGAGACATATGGGGCTACTCACTTGTGTCCTCATGAAGACCAAGAAATGAAGCAAAGAACATTTTCTTCTGAAAAATGGGTTTCTGAGAAAGGGAATATGCCTGCTTCCAGCACTGTTTCACATGCCTATCAGACAAACAATAATAGCAAAGAAGGAATGACTTGTATGTAAATAGTCTACCTAGGTACAAGTGGTGGATACACGCACACACCAACACACACACACGCTCATCAGTCTAGGATGGTGTTTTGGGATCCAAAGGAAATTCACACTCTCTATGCATAGAAATATAGATTTTAAATGAAAAAAAATATTTCAAGGCATAATAGGAGAGAAATTAAATATACACAAAATATACTAAATTGGTCAAATTTTAAAAATAAAGGCATCATTGATAAAATTTAAATCATGAACTGCATTATGAAACATATGGCTCACATTTTACAGGGGTCTCCATTATGTTAACTTGGATGAGATAATAGGGAAAGAATGAGCAGTCATGTGAAGAGAATTAGGGGAAACTGCTCATTTGCACAGCACAAAACTCTCTATCATTCACAGGGCTCTTCCAATCAAAGAGAACATTTAATGGCACTTAAAATATGATAAATTTGATGTGATTTGAAGACACTGTGAAATATAATTGCTTCTTTGAATATTTCATAGTATAGTCTTTCATAGTTCCTTTAGCCAGTTTAAGAAATCCTGGTAAATTAACCTCTTTTTCCTGATTGAATTTATGTGAAATTTTACAGTCTATCCCTGCTTGTGAACCCAAAGAACACTGGCTGTGTTCAGATTTTTTGATAATAGATGGGAGGTGGTTTTATTTTTATCATCAAAAAATGAAATATACACTATTAATTTATTAAATGACTAGAGGTTATTTTGAAAATTAATTTCATTTAATTTTGATGGGGTTTTTAAAAAGCATCAAAACCATATGGAAATTTGTCTGCACTGAGAACTTTCATTTTAACAAAAGTTTAAGGCATATAACATAAGCAGAATCCAAGGACAGAGCCCCTATCTTCTATTTAGATTCTTGTTCTAACAATTAAGGTTATTTTCACTTCCAGTTTCAGCCCCTTCCTCCCAAACACTGGCTCTTTCTCCTTTTCCCACACAGTCAAGTCTTCATCTAAAGTGACAAAGGGAGATTCTAACGGTGTCCCCCTCACTCCCACTATATGCCTATTTTTTATTGCTAATGTTTATTTCCTCAAAACCTTAGGTGAGGTTGTAAAATTTATGTTCTCCATTCTACATATCAGAATGTGTGTGTGTGTATATATATATATATTTTTAAATCATTATTAGTTGAGTGAGCTAAATTGTGAATATAGCAGAGACATACTGTACAAAAAAACATATTCAAGTTTAGAAAGTATACGTCTCCAGTGTGTTGGACAGTGTGCAATTAGAATGTGGATGACATTAACAGGCATATTGAACTGAGAAGGGGCTGTAACATAGGTTAGCACTCGGAATAGAAGACTCCCAAAACTGAGAACTGTATCCACAAGTTGAAGAAGGACAGTGATAAACTCAAAGATAATTACCCAGAACAAACATGATAATGAAGTAATCTGAAGATTTGAAAGAATTATGTATGCCTTGTTTTAAGAAGATACGACTTACAAGTGCTAGAGATGAAAATTCTCTAAGTATTTGAATTGATGGCAAATGGAAGGGAGGGTAACACCTGTATAGCTGTGACTCAGAGAGGTTCTGGGACATTTGGGTGTAAAGTGATCAGATGGGGAAAAGATTTTTAAAATAGTACTATCTGGGTTTAGTTTAAGTAAACAAAAAAACAAAGAAAAAATGTAAAAATTAGAATTTCTCCCCAAACATAATGGGCTGCTGCATAAAGGGCTCAGAGTCCTGACTCTAGAGATGTCACCTGGTGTGGTTGGCTTGCCAGCCACTTCTCACCAGGAATACATGATTCAGTCAGCATTGCAAGAGATGACACTTTACATCTTCTACATTACTCTATCATTCTTTGATGGCCTTTTATGTGGAGAAGTATCCTTTACATATGTCATTAGACCATGTATTTAATACTAAGTGTAGCTGATTTACAATACTGTATTAGTTTTAGGTATACAGCATAGTGATTCAGTATTTTTGCAGATTATATTCCATTATAGCTTACTACAAGACAATGGGTATAATTCCCTGTGCTATACAGTATATAGTTGTTTATATCTATTAATCCCATATCCCTAATTTGTTCCTCTCTCCTTTCCTCTCCCTTTTGGTAACCACAAGTTGGTTTTCTGTCAAGTGAGTCTGTTTCTGTTTTGTATATACATTCACTTGTGTTATTTTTTAGACTCCACATGTAAGTGATGTTGTATAGTATTTGCCTTTATCTAACTTATTTTACTAAGCATAATATTCTCTGGGTCCACCCATGTTGCTGCAAATGGCAGTATTTCATTCTTTTTATGGCTGAGTAATATTCCATTATATATATATGGTATATGTGTATACACACACACACACAGACACACACACACACATATATATACATATATATGCCATTTCTTCTTAATTCAGTCACACGTGGGTTGCTTCTACGTCTTTGCTATTATAAATAGTGCTGCTATGAATGTTGGGGTACATGTATCTTTTTGAATTAATGTTTTCATTTCTTCCTGGTATATACTCAGGAGTGGAATTGCTGGGTCATATGGTAGTTCTATTTTTTAGTTTTTTAAGGAACTCCATACTGTTTTCCTTAGGGCTGCACCAATTTACATTCCCACCAGTAGTGTATGAGTGTTCCCTTTTCTCCACATCCTCTCCAAAATTTATTTGTAGACTTTGAGATAATGGCCATTCTGACAGGTGTGAAATGATACTTCATTGTGGTTTTGATTTGCATCTATCTAATAATTAGCATAGTTGAGCATCTTTTTCATGGGCCTGTTAGCCATCTGTGTCTTCTTTGGGAAAATGTGTGTTCAAGTCTGCCCATTTTTTGATTGGATTGTTTGTTTTTTTGATATTGAGTAGTGTGAGCTCTTTGTATATTTTGGATATTAATTCCTTGTCAGTCACATCATTTGCAAATATTTTCTCCCCATCTGTAAGTTGGCTTTTCATTTTGTTGATGGTTTTCTTTGCTGTGCAAAGTTTTTAAGTTTAATTAGGTCCCATTTGTTTATTTTTGCTATTATTACTTTTGCCTTGGGAGACTGATTCAAGAAAATATTGCTATGATTTATGTCAGAGTGGGTTTTGTTTTTGCCTATGTTCTCTTCTAGGAGTTTTATGGTGTTTTATCTTACATTTACACATTAAACCATTTTAATGGTTTACATTAAAATGGTTTACATTTAAACCATTTAAATTATATTTTTGTATATGGTGTGAGGGAATGTTCTAATTTCATTGTTTCACATGTGGCTGTCCAGCTTTCCCATCATCACTTGTTGACTGTGTTTTCTTTACTGCATATTCTTGCCTCGTTTGTTATAGATTAATTGACCATAGGTGTGTGGGTTTACTTCTGGACTCTCTATTCTGTTCCATTGATCTATATGTCTGTTTTGATTTGTTTTTTCTGTTTGTTTGTTTTTGCCAATACCACACTATTTTGATTACTGTAGCTTTGTAGTATAGTCTGACATCTGAGAGGGTTATACCTCCAGCTTTGTTCTCTTTTCTTAGGATTGCTTTGGTAATTCTGGGTCTTTTGTGGTTCCCTGTAAGTTTTGGAATTATTTCTTCTATTTCTTTTTTTTTTTTTTTAGATGTTGGGGGTAGGGGTTTATTAATTTATTTTTATTTATTTTTGCTGTGTTGGGTCTTCGTTTCTGTGCGAGGGCTTTCTCTAGTTGTGGCAAGTGGGGGTCACTCTTCATCGCGGTGCGCAGGCCTCTCACTATCGCGGCCTCTCTTGTTGCGGAGCACAGGCTCCAGAAGCGCAGGCTCAGTAGTTGTGGCTCACGGGCCTAGTTGCTCTGCAGCATGTGGGATCCTCCCAGCCCAGGGCTTGAACCCGTGTCCCCTGCACTAGCAGGCAGATTCTCAACCACTGCGCCACCAGGGAAGCCCTATTTCTTCTATTTCTGTTAAAAATGACCTGGGTATTTTGATAGGGATTACATTAAATCTGTAGATTGCTCTGGGTAGTATGACCATATTAATAATATTGATTATTCCAATACAAGAGCCTAGTGTATCTTTTCATTTTTTAAAATCATCTTCAGTTTCCTTCAACAGTGTTTTATAATTTTCAGCATATAGACCTTTCACTTCCTTCATGATTAAAATCCTAGATTATTTTTGTAGTGATTTTAAACAGGATTTTTTTTTTTACTTTCTCTTTGCTGTGTCTAGGACTTGTAGTACTATGTTAAATAGAAGTGGTAAGAGTAGGCATCTTTGTCTCTTCTTGAATTTATTGGGAAGGCTTTCATCTTTTCCTCACTGAGTATTATGTTGGCTGTGGGCTTGTCATAAATGGCCTTTTTTATGTTGAAATATGTTCCCTCTATACACACTTTGATGAGAGTTTTTATCATGAATGGATGTTGAATTTTGTCAAATGCTTTTTCTGCATCTATTGAGATGATCATGTGGTTTTTATCTTTCCTTTTGTTGATGTGGTGTATCACATTTATTGATTTTTGTGTGAACCATCCTTGTAGCCCTGGAATAAATCCAACTTGGTCATGTTGTATGATCCATGTTATATATTGTTGGATTAGGTTGCTAATGTTTTCTTAATTTAGGATGATTTTTATATAAATAAATTTTGTTTGGAAAAAATGTAGAATTTCTTCGGGGATTTTTGCTTGAGGCTTGTCTCCCAATTGTGGTAGCACAGCTTGGAGGGTATAGTCTTGATCTGGAAGTACTTTAATGACTACTTTTTCCCATGAGGAGGGTGGAAGATTTGGCTGTATAACCTTGAAGAAAGTAAAGTGAACAGGCTGTCTTGGATGTAGTCAGAGCTGAATTTGAGAGAGAAATTCAGGGGTATAAGGGTTGAAATGCTCAAGCCCTCATTTCCTTTCTGAGCATGTTGGGGTTTAATCTTTCTGGAATGATTCTATTTTAATTCCATCCCTAACTGGGATATTGACTTGAAGTCAACTTTTTACTCTCTTTTTAGTTCATCTGTATAAGAAGGCTAAGCAAATGACCCCCAAGATTCTTTATAGCTACAAAAATCTATGAATTTCACCTATGTGACATGTTTCCAATAGTGAAGCAGAATGTTTTAGTGGTTACAGTCTCAGGCCCAGTGCAGCATTCCTGGGTTCCCACTTACTGCATATGTCACCTTGGTAATTTAGGGCAGGTCTCTGGGGCTTTGTTTACTAGTCTGTGAAAAGAGGATGGTGAAACTACTGCTCATGGTATGATGTTGTTATTGAGGTTCATGTATTAATGATGGGAAGAAAGAATGACTTAACGTCAACCATTGCTAACTACATGCTTTGCCATTTCACTGGCCTTGAATTACAGCCCAACAATTATTCAGTTACCTAGGAGTACATTTTATAGTATAGATTAAAGTTAAGTATTCTGTGGGTGCTTTGCTTATTATTTTTTAATAATTTAGGATTATGACTAAGATAAGATGTTGGCCTTTCAATAAGAAAGGACGTATTGGATAAGACCAGAGTTTTTCCTAAGGAAAGTCCAGACGTTGGCTATAGATATTCCCTTTTGTATTTCTCTGCATGGGTGCAATGGTAGCCTGTTCAAGTAAGTGTTCTGGTTTAGGTATTGAGAAGATGCCAAAATTATGCATGCTTTAAAACCTATGGATATGTCTTAATTTGTAACACCTAATGATTATGGTCTGTTACTCCTCATACAGATATATACATCACAGTTTCTGCCAGCCAGTATTAATCAGCAAAGTAGTGGCAAGAAATAATATTGAGGGAGGATTGCCTGAATGATATGAATATTTTTCATTCATGAATATAGCTTAAATTTTATCAGTGGATTAAATAAGACTATTAAAATCTTTGTGTTTACTCTATAGAAGTACTTTCACTGAACCACGGCTTGAATCAATACAATCAACTTACACTGATTTGTGTTACAGATGTTAGAAACCCATGCTTACATTTATTGTAGTAATGTTATTTATGGTATGGTTTTTCTTCATCCTTTATAAAGTTTCTCCATTAAGGGACAAGGGAAGACAATACTTCCCTCCAGTCTCAGCACTCCAAAGGGGAGGGTTTCTCCTGGCAACTTGTTTATTTTTAACATCATTCCAGTAGATCATGTAACAGATTTATTTACAGGTACTTTTAGGGTGCTTGGAAGCTCAGAACCAAATCTGTTGCACGTGTCAGCAAGTAAATAGGATTGAATGATATATATATATGGTAGTGAAGCATAACTGCTTTGGGATCAGTCTAGGCATGGATCCCATCTCTTTTATTTGGACCTAGGGTAGATTTGGTCAGGATGCCACCTTATTTTTTTTCAGTGTTTATATTATGGTGCTATGGTGAAGATTAAGTAAGATAATCACTTAATATATTAATACACATTCTTGCTAAGTGTTAGCTATTGTCAATAGTAAATAAGAAGTTCCCAAGAAGCACCTCTTTTTCTGCCACCTTTCGTGGCTTACCAACACACACACACACACATTTATGCATGTATTCATTCAGTAAACATTTACTGAGTGTCTATTATGTTCACTTATTACTCCTATGTCTGAGTAAACAATACAGATAAGATCCTTGTTGTCATACAGCTTATGTTCTAAATGGGTGTTGTAGGGTATGGAGTTCATTAACAATAAAAATAGGTGAAAGAAAATATTTGGTAATAATAAGTTCTAAGCTGGAAGTAAAACAAGTTAAGAGCCCGAGGAGCTACTTCAAATTGTGTGTCAGAAAAAGCCTCACTGTAGAGGTGACGTTTTCATCAGGAGCATAAATGATAAGAATGAGCCACCTGTGCAATATCTGTAGGAAGAGCTTTCAGAAGGAAGGAAGATCTAAGTCCCAGTAGTCTAACTAGAGAGATTCCAAGGTGCTGTGGGATAGCCATCAACGAACATTTATGCATGTAGGCATGGGACTGCCTTATCTTCCTTTCACTCTGAAAGGCCGAGGCCTTCCTACATGGAGAAGCCCAGTCATCTTTCTTACTAACACACTCTTCTCCTTTCTATCTTACCTCCATATGGTAAACTGACCGAGGGCTTACTCCTTAGGCAGCTAGCTCCCTCTTATCTGTATTTTCCTTTAAGACATCTGATCTGATCAGTGTCAGATATACAATTTGGGCTTGAATTTGGAGTGGAGTAGCAGAAATCTCTCAGGCTTCTAACCAAAGTCCTGGTTCCAACCCAGTTTATCACAGTTCTCCATCTTAGCATTTAGGTCCCAAACACTGTAATAAGAAAGTGGAACTTTGCCCAATTGCCAGCGTTCCTTGTAGACAGCTCCCTTAGGAATGACACAAAGAGTAGCCCCGTGGTCTGAGAAAGGAGTCCCATAGCCCTGGATTCCCCTAGCCATTAGCTCCTTGTTTTCAAGGAGGTAGTAACTTTATCCTTAGCATTATTGAACCAGTTCAGTTTAAAAAATTGTCCTCACTTATTTTTACCTTACACCAAAAACAACGTAACCATCTCAAATCCTTTTAGGAATAAGCAGAACACAACACACTCTCTCAATGTAATTTCTTACTTCTGTTTACTAAATACCTCATATTACCTATCGGTGGCATTTTTGTTCCTTATGAATGTCACAATCTCATCAATCTTAATAAGGCACTTAAATACCTCAGTCCTCTTTGTGATTATCAGTTCAGATATAATCTCAGGTTGATTCTTCCAGGAATATTGGTCCACTTTTTGTGCTTATTTCAACCCTATACTGGTCCTCATGCATCCCGTGGGCCCAATAGTTTGATCCCTTCATGACTCAACAGTTATCTTCAGTGCATAGCATACAGGGGAAGAGAAAGGAACTAAAATTAAAAATGACCTTTTAAAACGCTTTACATTTTCTTTCTATACCCATATGTTGTCAATGATCAGTGTTTTATTGGAAGAAGTGAAAGTATTAGTAGCTGTTTTGGAGATTTGAAGAGGAGGACCTTATTTCAGTGTTTGATTTGCAGCTTCTTCAAGGCCCTTCCCAGTACTTTGTTCAAAGTAAGAGTTGAGGTGCATTGAATCGGCTTTGCATTTGCTGCATGCCTTTCCCACAGGGCATGGGGGTAGCTAATCAAAATACAACTGCAAGTCACCATGCTTACAGCATCATCATTTTATCACCAGAAAAGAGGCTTGAAATGAATTTAAGTACCTGGGTTTTTTTGTCTGACAGATATAATTTCTGCCCTATATTTTCTCCTTATCCTCCCAGTTATGGAAGATAACAGGAAAAATAGTAAGTGTCCTGTGAACCCTTACACTACTACCCTCAATATGTGAAGCTCTATTAGTAATTTTGTATTCCAACTCTGTGAAAACTGTTTTCCGAGGAAAAATGGATTTTCCTTCAGAATGTTGGAAATCAGAATCTTTGTCCACTGAGTGAGCTAAAGTTTAAATGATAATGGATCTTAGTAGAAACAGGAGAACATCATTTTTGTATCAATATTCATACAATTTCTATAACATTGCCGTGTGCCAAGCATTATTTTAAGCACTTTAAATTTACTTTATTAATCCGTGTAATAGCCTTATGAAAGGAAAATTATCATTATCCCCATTCTGCAGATGAACAAACTGAGGGCTGAAGAAATTAAATAACTTGCCCAAGATCACACAACTGATAAATACAATATGTGACCTAACAAGATGCACTTATCAACAAAGGCGTACAACAAAAGACTATTTCTTGAGAGACTGTAGGCCACAATGACAATAATGTAGTCATTGCAGAATGAAAAATGCTTCTCTTGGTGCTCTATCCTCAAAATTTCCCATCAATTGATAAGTTACGTGAGGAGGAACGACTTTAGAGATTGATAAAAAAGTTTATAATATGAAGTTAAGTCTGTATCAAGAAAACTTTAGAGAAAGTAGTAGAAAGAAAGGCCTCAATTCCTCATGCTTGCAGACTAAGTAGTTTTGCCACCCAAGTCTAAATTTCCCCCTCAGAAAGATAAGATTAATCTCAGCAAGTCTCTGGTAAACCTATTTACATTGGGCCTCCCTCTGGATTCTGATTACATTTTGCCCTACTGTTGTGTGACACCTAGCATCCTTGGAATCTTTTTATGACTCTGAGTGCATGCTCCATGTGTAATTTACAACAGCATTAAAGAAATTGCAACACCTAATTAATTCACCAATCAGCTGTCAGAGCCTGTGATCTTTTCCTAGTTCACTGTCGAGTTCCCTGTGGGAGAATCAGTATTCTGAAAGTGCCATTTCCATTATGCTGTGTGGTATTAGAGCAGAGTGCTAAGTTATGCTGCTCATTCATGGAGAATGTGCCATCCTCATGAGTGCCTTGATGACTTTGTTAAAAATACCTTCTGCCACCCTTGTTCTCATGAATACTCTGGCCCTGCAGCACAATGGGTTTTCACAGTGCCATGAATTAAGAGAAGGGAGATCAGTGTATCTCAGCTTCAAACCTGTGCATTTTCCCTTGAGTTTTTCCATTTTATCCTTAAGAAACTTGATCCTGTTTAATTTTTTTAAAGTAATTTATAATCCATCTTCTCAGGTTTGATCATTTTTAAAGACTTTCTTGTCTCAAATATTCCAAAATGGGGAATTTTGTACACAATAGAAATAATCATGGCTCCCATCTCATGGGTTTACAAAATTATAACCAGGTAAATGCATATTATGAGTACTTTCAGAAAAAAAGAAACATAGGAAGGAAATAAATAACACTTGTAGAATTGTAGAATCAGTTTATTTATGATTAATATCTGCTTTCATGATTGCATGATTGAGTTTTTAGCTGAGTAACAAACTACCCCCAAACTCACTTGCTTAACCCAGTGAGCATTTAATTATTTCTCATAGGTCTGTGGGTCAGTGGGCAGTTGGGGGATCCTGGGCTCGACTGATTTCAGTTGAACTTGCTCAGACCCAGAAGGTCAGCTTTGTGTAGGCCAGGGCTGGCTAGTCTAGGATGGCTTCACTCACTTATTTGTACAGTTTTCTGGCTGAGACAATAGGGTAACTGGGCCACTTCTCTCTCATCACATAGTTGATTAGCTTGGACAAATTCACAGAGGATGACAGGGTTTCAAGACAAAGAATAGAAGCATTCAAGACTTTTCCAGGCCGTATGCTTTTGCTGTTGGCCAAAAGAAGTCACAAGTCCAGCCCAGATACAAGGAGTGGACAAATGGACTCCACCTCTTGATGACAGTAGCTGAAAAGTAACAATACAAAGGGTGTGGATACAGGCAGGAGTGAAAAACTGAGGCATTTTTGCAGTCTGCCATACTTAACTATCTAGCAGAGCTTAATGATCATCTAGACATGACCCAGGTTTATTTTTTTTAACATCTTTATTGGAGTATAATTGCTTTACAATAGTATGTTAGTTTCTGCTAGACTTATTCTTCCTGACTTCAAAACTTATTGCAAAGCTACAGCAATCAAAACACTGGTACTGGCTTAAAAACAGACATATGGACCAATAGACTAGAATAGAAAGCCCCAAAACAAACCTTCAAATATATGGTTAAATACTTTTTTACAAGAGTACCAAGAACATTCAATGGGGAAAAGACACTCTTTTCAATTAATGGTCTTGGGAAAACTGGAAAATCACATGCAAAAGAATGTAGTGGGAATCTTATTACATAGCCATATGCAAAAGTTAATTCAAATGGGCCAAAGACCTAAATGTAAGAGTTGAAACTACATAACTCTTAGACAAACATATAGAACAGAAGTTTCACAACATTAGATTTGACAATTTCTTGGCTATGACATCAAAAGCATAGCTAAAAAAAAATAGACCAATTGACCACATAAAAAGTACAATCTTTTGTGCATCAAAGGACCCTATTAACAGAATTGAAAGCAGGGACTCGAGATATTTGTACACCCATGTTTATAGCAGCATTGTTCATAATTGCAGAAGTCTAAGCAACCTAAATGTCCATTGATGGATGAATGTATAAATAAAATGTAGTATGGAATACAATGGAATATTACTCAGTCTTAAAAAGGAAGGAACTTCTGACACGTTCAACATAGGTAAACCTTAAAGACTTTATGTTAAGTGAAATAAGCCAGACACAAAAGGACAAATACTGTGTGGTTCTACTCATACGAGGTCCCTAGAATAGTCAAAGTCATAGATAACAGAAAATAGCATGGCTTGGGGGTGGGGTAAATGAGGAATTATTATTTAATGGGTATAGAGTTTCTGTTTTGCAAGATGAAAAGAGTTCTATGGATGGTAGTTATGTCAGCACAAGAATGTGAATGTACCACTGAATGGTATAGTTAAAAATGGCTTAAATGGTAAATTTTATTTTATATCTATGTAACTATAATTAAGTAAATTAAAGCAAACCAACAAAATGAAAATCCTCAATACTTATCTCACAGTTTCTGTGGGTCAGGAATCAGGAGTGACTGAGCTGGATGGTTTTGGATCAGAGTGTCACGTGGTTGTTGACAAGCAGCAGTCATATAAAGGATTACCTTAGCCTTAATGATCCATTTCCATGAAGACTCACTCACATAGCTGTTGGCTGGAGGACTCAATTCCTCACTATGTGGACCTATCCATCGTTTTGCTTGGTGTCTTCATAACATACTGGCTAATATCACTCCTCATAGTGAGTGACCTAAAAGAGAGTACAAGGAGGAAGCCATGATTCCTTTTAAAATCTTAGAAGTGATATCCTTTTATTTCTACCACATTCTGTTTGTTAGAAGTGAGTCACTAAGTATAGTCAACACTCAACGAGAGAGGAATTAGGCTAAGAGGAACATCAAAGATTTGTGAACGTATCTTAAAACTATCTTAGACATTTTTCAAGTTTTGCTCATTGTCCCAACGATGTCCTTTATAACAATAGAAAGTGTAGAATCACCCGTCTTTTTTTTGTGTTCTTTAATCTCAGTCTTTGTCTTTAATGACATTGGCATTTCAGAAGAATGTGGCCAGTTGTTCTATAGATTGTCTCTTAGTTTGAATATCTGATGTTCCCTCGTGATTAGATTCAGCTATGCATTTTGGTAGGAGTATTTCAAAGGTAATATTCTCATTGCACCATACAAGGAGGCCCACGATGTCAACTTTTCTCATTACTGGTGGTATTAATTTTAATCATCTGGTTGGTGGTTGGTGGTGACTGCTGGTTTCTCTATCATATAGTTAGTATCTTTTTTTGTGTGATTAATAAGATGCCTTTGAAATCCTGTTTTTTTCCCTTTGTAATCAGTAAGGTCCTTTGAGCCTATGTGAATATTGTTATCCAATTAGTCATTGAATTTTAACCCACTTGCTTTAGAATAAATATTTAAATTTTTTTGTCAGATCATTAAGGCATTTAAAAACATGTTTGATTTTGTGTTTTAATATTTTATCTAATATTTTAGGTTGTCTTCAGCATGAGGGTCAGTCAGGATATCCTTTCACCAACTGCTAGAAACCAAAACAGTGTTTCCTATTCTAATACCTATCTGTACAGCCAGTATTAAATTATTTTATTGTTTCTCAAAGCTTTGGCTATTGTCACAGGGCATTGTGGTTACTACTTACTTGTTAAAATTTGGAGATACTTCTCTCTAATTATTCATATCAAATTGTTCCCCAAATTATCTTTCCATAAGCACCTTATGGAAAGGATTTATAGCCTATTCCAAACTTCCTCCTAAGAGTAACTCAGTAAGTTGGATCACCATTAAATGATAACATTTTTACATAGCGATATGTGCCTAATGATAATAATAGCTAATAATCATTGAGTGCTTGCTATATTTCAACATTCTAGATGCATTTGTAAGAATTAACTCATTTAATCCTTTCAACATTTTATGAATTGGATGTCATTATTATTCCTGTTTTACTGACGGAGAGTAAATAATGGTATAGCTGTGAGTCAAATTCAGGCAGTCTGTCTCCAGAAGTTGTACCCTTAATTGTGCATTACTGCCATGAAGAGGATTGCCTCCTGAAAAGCTATGAGTTATTTGTAACCCTCAATATGAATGTAAAATTCCAAGGCATGGGAAGCTGAAATTAGAAGGGAACATATAAAGCATTCCTTTTTTGCCCAGCTAAAGTAATTGAAGCTTAAAAAAAGTTAGCTTATTTACTATTTAGGGATAAAGTTGAGGCAAAATTTAGGTCTCCTGATGCCCAATCAATCCTGTTCACTTTCCATCATATCATAGTGTAAGTGTCTGGTAAAATGAAAATAAATACCCTACACTCAATTATTTCACCAGGGGCAATGATATAACTCAACAATATCAGTTTCAAAGTTGAATTCTAAAATAAATATGCTACATATGCCATACATTAATTAAACATGAACTGCTTTTGCTTGCTTTCTTAGAACATAAAAGGGCTTTGAGGGAATGATTTGGATGACCCATATATTTTTGCTCAGACAATCTGGTTAGTTCAAACAGTACTTTTTGTCCTAAGGAAATATATTTGACATAATTTCTCTGCTCATTTGTTTAAAAGTAATCTTTGTTAATACAATTTTTGAACATACTATGGAAAAAGTCTTCTCTGGTTATCAAGTAGATAAAATATGTAACTATAAAGAACCATTGTGTACATAACCCATTTAGCAAAACATTCAAGTTATTTATACTATTTAGTATTTGCATGAGAAACTGATCAACTTATAGAGTATAGTTGGCAGTATTCATTGAGTCTTGATTTCCAGGGGTCGAATTGCCATTATTTTTGTTACAGTATTGTTTTATAATGCACTGATAGTTTTAAAGTGGTGTTCAAGGCACCTCCATATTTGGTGGCTTCCCTATGATATTTAGCAAAGAATGATGTTCAAAATGGGCGTGTCATGTGCTCTGATGAATCAGAAGGGGAACCAACCATTCAGAACACAGATCAGCCAAAATTAATGCCAGGTTGTGTATATTGGATGAATTTGAGCTCTAATGTACATAGTGAAGGTATGGTGATAAAGATGCTCTTATATCTTACCCTCTTATTTGTATTGTGTTGATATTCTTTTTTTTTTCTTTTTCTTTTTTTTTTTTTGTGGTACGCGGGCCTCTCACTGTTGTGGCCTCTCCCGTTGTGGAGCACAGGCTCCGTATGCGCGGGCTCAGCGGCCATGGCTCACGGGCCCAGCCACTCCGCGGCATGTGGGATCTTCCCGGACCGGCGCACGAACCCGTGTCCCCTGCATCGGCAGGCGGACTCTCAACCACTGTGCCACCAGGGAAGCCCTGTGTTGATATTCTTATATTGATTTTTCTCCTCATTAGTATATCTCCTCCTAGTAGCACAAGCTTACTTGAAAGGGAAATACAGCATACAAACACTGAGTGTAGAAGCAGAATGGTGGTGGTTGTTTATGAGCTGATTGAATTTTTGTATCCTGTGATGGAGATGTCTAGTGCTCTCACTTCATTTCCCTCTCCTTCTAGGCACACTAGAGGAATATACTTCTCCATCCCCTTACTGTTGGGTTGGGCCATGTGGCTCTTTTGATCAATGGGATCTGAGGAGAAGTGGTTAAATGGGTCATACCAGAGCTTGAGAATTTAATTGCAAGGATTTCTTTCCTTGCCAAGATGACTGAGGAGGTCTCTTGCTCCCAGATTATGGAGCCTCCATCAATTTGGAAACCTGAGTGATAAGTGAAGCAGTCCCATGTGGGACTTTCAATTAGTATAGGTAGCATTAGTGAGAAATAAACTTCTGTTTAGGTGGGCCACTGAATTTTGGGGTTTGTTTGTAACAATACTCTGACTAATACATGTCCAGCAGAATGCTTAATAAATATTTATGAATTAAAGAATTAAACTCTCTCTTACATTATCTAAATAATTTGAGGTTGATTATAAATTATAGATAATACAATATTCTGTCTAGATTTTATCTTGAGTTTCACTATGTCTTTATTATCAATTCAATTAACAGATTTCCCCCCTAAATTTAATATATATCCTAACCCTGATGCTCCAAACTTCAGATTTGGTGTTCTCACTTTAATGCTTTTGCCTCTAATTCAAACACGCTATGGCTGTTGTCTCTCAAGGATTTTGTAAGTAAAGGATCAAATATTCCCTCCATCTCTCTCTCTCCTTTCTTTCTTTCCTCATAAATGGGTGCCTTTAATCTTCCTGAGGAACAGCGTCTTTCCTTTTTTTCTGGGATTTTGGGAACATGCCTTACTAGATAAAAAGGAAATGACCAACTCACTGCCTAAAGAACCAGACACACTTTGTGTTCTGTAATTCTATTAGGTCTGTAAAGAGAGACAAGGCATGGTTTTGGAGGGATTCTCCCCTCATCATTTGAGATTAATGTCCATTGTCAAATAGAGAGCATTGGCCCATATAGATTAGAAATTCAGGAATCTGTTTCTCTTCCTGTAGCAGCCCATTCCCTTATGAGTCCCAGAAGCACTGTGAACTTTTAGCTAGACTTGTAGAAATTGCCAGAAAGAAACAAAACAACTTAGGTAATGTGAGTTTCAGCAGTGTCAAGCTTCATTTTGGTAAGATTTTTGAACTTTTAGAAAATGCCAACTCCATAATTGGTGTTTTATAAATGAAAAAAGAGTCATAAATAGTTGCCTTTGAAAGACATTGACTTAACACAACTCAGTAGATCATTGTTTAACGTCTGTGTCCTAAATAATATGAGACTATTCTGGGAGGAGGACAGTGGGAGGAAAATGGCATAATATGCAAAGATAAAGCATGTTACTGTGTTTATACATTAGTAGAGAAAAAGGACATATGCAGAAACTATTGTCATGTAAGAGAGGATATGATATCTTTGGAATGAAGTTCTATGATAATAAAGTATAAAGAGAGTTAAATTAAAATTAAAAAAACCTGAGGGCTAGGTAACTGTTAAGGTAGCCTTGGAAGATTAGATTTTAATACAAATAAATAAAGGAGTTAAAGACTATAGACCAGAAGACACTGATATGGTATGGGGATGGTGAATTGTTACAGGTTGCAGAGGCTGGAGAACTGAATGGATGTGTCTGTGTGGAAATGGATAAATACAAGATGGAAGCTTATCAGAAGCAAGTAATACAGGAGTCTGCCTTGAAGGCAATGGGAGAGGGGCCCACTATACATTTTAGAATAGAAAAATGAAATGATGTAAAGAGACTGTTAGTTTTTGGAAAATTAAGTTTTACTAAAATATAATATTTAATATGGTCTCACCTCCCTAAAATCTCTCTACAAGTTCAATTTTGCATCAGGGAGTGTTGAGTAGGCTCAAGCCTTCAGAGAGCTCTGGTGAACAATGTAGTGGGTGGTAGATTTACCAGCATCTTCTTTTCTTCATTTTATTGATGGTAAGCATGGTGGAGCAAAGTAAAATTAGTAGAGGTTCTTAGAGAAATTGCATTGTGACTCAGAAGCAGACAGTCTAGAGGCCAGTCTTGTCCTTCTGTTTACTAATCACATGAACCTTGGTGGAGTCAATCTCTAAACCTATTAAACTCCCTGCCCTGCCCTGCTCAAAAAGCACTATAACAGTGTACCTTGTGTGAGCAAGTTATGTCCACAGGTGACTCATCAAGACATCATGGTAAAGCTGTTAAAGAATAAGACAGAGTGGTCCTCTTTTTTACTAATCCATGATTTTCAAATATATCCCATATTAGTAGAGCCTTTAAGATGAACTGGTAAACCAGAAAAAAAAAAAGCCATTCTTTGCTTTCCCCATAAGATTAGTATTAAAATAAAAATATAGTAACAGTGAGTACCATGGTTAGGGGAAATGTAACTCCTGTCTCCTACTTATAAAATGTATGTATGTGCCAGTTGGTGTGTTTGTTTGTTTGTTGAGATTATACAGAAGGGACTCATTGAGTAGACAAAAGCAGAGAGAAGGAAACAACCAGGGAAGCAGAAATGTCAATGAAATAGAAATTTCACCAGAAAGCAGGACCTCAGAGTCACAACAGAAGTGCAAATTTGCAAAATTATTAGAGAAGCATTGAACTTCCTTCAGGGCTTTGTCTAGTGGGGTGGAGACAAGCTTCTTTAAATCTCAGAGGACAGGGTGACCTCATCTAAAGTAGGATTTCAATCAGCCTTGGGGAATATTCACAGTTACTAGAGGATGAAAGAGGGAAAAGTCAAGCCCCAGTGCCATGCAACCAGCACTACATTTGAGAATTTGGAGGATTAAATCTTGGCTTTAATCCACAAATATTGTAACTGAGCTCCCTGAATGACAAGCTAACAAGCAACCCAGTTTAGACCTTCAGATTAGGAAAGAAAATAGCCTCACCCTACACATAGCCCACTTGTCTCATTTCTCTAAAAAATGCTCAATTCATTTTCGTAAGGTAGATATTCATTTAAGGAGCATTTATTAAGCACCACATATGGTCCAGAAAACCAATGAGCTTAATAAAAACCTGAAACATACTATTATTTATACATTAAGCTCAATAATGATTACTTAACTATCCCATCGACCAGGCAAATAAATTCTTCTGACCGGTAGTTTATAACTATACTCTAAAGTGATATGTTGTTTGACTTTAATTTTCATATGCAATCATGCTTTAACAGATTAAAAGAAAGCAGCTGCCCTCCTCCTTAAAGTACAGTAGAGTGATCACATCTCCCAGATCTTTGGTGTCATTAGTCCAATACTATCTACTCCTTAAATCATTCCTCAATTGAAACATATAAAACAAAAACAAAAATACAAGGATATATGTATGCGTGTGTGTGTATACACGCTAGTTATATGCAGAGAATTTACCAAATTCTTCTTTTTTTAGAGAAATGAGACAAGTGGACAATGTGAAGGGTGAGGTTTTAAATTTTATTCGTTTAAATTTTCTTTCAAAATAATTCTTACGGAAAGAGACTATGCACTGTCATAAAAGATCTGGAGCAATTATTAAGAGGCAGAATTATAAGGTAAATGGATTATATAGTGTGTTTTTTAAAAAGCATCTTCTGGACTGAATTTATGGGATGTTTCTTTGATTTCTCATGGAAACCAGTTTTCTCATCTTTATGTTTGAGAATAACAAATTACTGTCATCCTACAGTGAACTTCCACACATATTGTTTTGTGCTTTACACATAAACTAGGATACTGTTCACTACGGCTTGTCTTGTGCTCAGGCATTTTACATCTGCAGTCCCACTATTGTGAAGCCTTCTGTTTACAGTACATGTTTCTACATCTTGGTCTCATTTTATTTAAATACTCTGCTGTGGTTGATTAACCACAAGCTATATCAGCAGTAAAAAGAAAGAAAAAGAAATAACTTCATACAGAATTATTGTCAATAGAAGGTGACATAGGCTGAAGTAATAATAAAAGTTAAATGGAGAATATATCAAGTTAATGTATGGCATAAACCCAAACTCCATGGAAGGTTTGGTTTATTGTGATGTTAGGGGAAGCAAGCATAGCTTTAAAAAGCTAGGTATTTTTGAATTCCTGAAGGACAAAGTAACCTTTATATAAATGCCACCTACTGAGAGACTAAGATGAAATTTTAGTAGGTCTGTGTAATTTTCTTGTTAATGATGTTATAACATTCCACATCTTTATAATAAACAGGTACAAGTGTAGATTCAGGAATAAAATGTCATCTCCTGCTATAGGAAGCTAGTAGGAAATAAAGTATGTTATCAAGCTTTATTTATAAAGCCATGCCCAGAGATAGGAAACAATTCTGTAATATTGACACTGATTATATCAGTCACTTGCAAAGAAAAATAAGCACCAAATATTAGAACTGGCAGTGCACCTGTTACAGCTGAAAAGTTAGTTACAGGTAAATTTTAAAATATATTATCTTACTCAGTGGGGAATAAACATAGGAAAACTATCATCCTAATAGAGCAGCCACAGCAACTTATTATGGGAAGTGGTAGGTGTTCGGACCCACCCTCTAATATTCTGAGTGTGATAGATAGCAGGGCAACTGAGCGTTTCCATACTATGTCACTATGTATCATTTTTGAGTGGGATTAAAAGACTGAATGTGCATGGTGTTTGCATACTCTAGGCATCGATAGTGCCGGTAGCAAATAGCAGGCATCACCAGCATAAGCTGGCTCAGAGACAGACTTACACCTGTGGTGTCTTTTCTGTTTTGGATGTTATAATGAAGGGATGCTGGAGAGAATCCAGTCAAGACTTTTCTCAGCTGAGTCACCACAGTTTAGAATTATATCCCTTAACTTCCCAGAACCAGAAACTGTGTGTTGTCAGTGAATTCAATGATGAACTCATATTTATTAAACTTTCAAAGGTGTGGTACATAAATTAGAAATACTAATTTATGAATACGAATTCTTTCCAGTGATTAAAAGGCTTAAAACCCTGCCAAGAGCAAACTATTCTCTCCCAGTAACCAGCTATATAGGAAACTAAATCACCAAATAGAAAGCTACTTTGATGGTATTAAAAAATGCATAAGAATGGTTTAAAGGTAATATTTCGTGAGAAATTATTTCTAGTTTACACTAGAGAACTGAACTCATCAAGCCCTCTAAATCCCATTATCTTCTCCCTTGAACAGTACTAAATGCTTGACAAAACAGGGCTTCTCTGGATTTCTTGGATCAACTTCTATCTGATCCTTTCTCTTGGCATATATCACTTTTAGATTGATTTTCATCAAAGTTTGTTAAAGACTGCTTTTGCTTTGCTGGTTTAAGATTCACTGTTTTCTTATACTTTCTGAATTAGCCCAGCTCTCTGAGTTCTCAAAGTGTTTATTGTGCAAATTTCAACTCGCATAGTATTGAAGACTCCAGGCTCACCAACCTCACTCCCCTCAATCACAGTGATATACATGTGTGCTGTAGAATGACTATCCCAACATCTTTGCTTCATTTCTCTAACCTCAAAAGTGGTTCCAGCCAACAAATACTAGGAAAATAGAGTCCTGGATGATATAGATGGAGGAATAGACCTTTCCATGACCTCTCACTTTGAGGAAAATACATAAGCGTGGGGTCCTAGAGTGCTTCCCTGGGAGTCCATGGAGATTTTTCCTCTCAATAAGTAAAAATGCTAGTAGCTACTGTTTATGAAGGACCTGCTCTGAGCCAGTCAATATTACTAAGCAGTTTACCTACAGTTTGTAATTTGATCTTGACAACAGTTGAATGTGATAGATATTATTAAATTCATTTGAAAATTAATAAACTGAAGCTCAGAGAAATTAAGATAAATAGTTAAAGTTATTAAACTCAGTAAGAGATCCAGTATTCAACTCAGGTCTGTCTAGCTCTCAAGCTTGACACTCTAAACAGTCTGCCCACCCCTTCCAAGGTATTTACTAATGAGGTTAGGAGCATGGATTCATTCTGGACTCTTGTAGTTACCCTGAGTCTGCCTCAAGTTTTATCCACCCCATGCTGCACTTTTACATGAGAACTTGATTATGGTCTGATATTAGGCTCTATTTTCACTAGATGAGGCTACCTAAATCTTATAAAATGCGTAATATGTCTTCCTACACATCAATTATCATTTCTTATTTTGTCCTTGGAGCCATTCTCCTCACGTAATATGTCTAGAGGGTTGCTGTCTAATGAAGTCTTTGGTCTCTAACAATGGACTGTTTACTATATTCTTACTGACCTTGAACTATTTGATAACAATGCTGCCAGTCACAGTGAAATAACTGGGGCCCTTCCCTCCTATCAAGTTGCTACCATTGGTAGGTCCAGATATTGTACTGGTAGAAAGAAACAGTTGCACAATTGAACTTTGTTTTGGTTTGGAGCTTGATTATTTTTACATGCTGCAGACTTGACTATGGGCTACAGGCACCTCACGTCCTTTCTTTATTCTAATTAAAATGATGAATTATGTTTACATGAGTGACCTACTCATGTTCCATTATTGTCGATTACTTTGGGCTCACATAGATAAGAAAGGTATTGGGCTATATCCATTTCTCACTGCAGTGACTGTAACTCAGTCCCTTTTTCTCCCATCAACTAACTAACCATAGCTGAAAAATACTGAATTAAAGTGTAGGGTATAAACCTAAATGCTAGAATTTGGAACTACCTAATAAGGGAATATAGGTGTGTTAACTGTTGGCAAGATTAGTATTCAGGTTTTTATTAACATAACAGATACTCACTAAACTTAATTTAACATGTGTTATAAATGCATGCTACCTTCAAGTTGGCCTCTAATTAAAAATCTTAGATGTAAACAAATGCCCATTCTTTTGTAGCATACAGCAATGATTCTTCTTTTTTAAAAACATCAGGAAACATTTTGAGATGCTGAATGTTGTCTCTAAAGATCAGTGATCTTTCAGCAGTTAATTCTTTGTATACATATGTATTAGTAGGTGTAACTTTCAGCAACTTTTGTTTGGGAAAGTACATCAGGACACAAAAGCTGCCATGAATTCAACAAATGGTTTTATATTCTGCTGGTCACACCAGTTATTTTATAAGTAGATGAAAGATAATAGACCATATGTTTACCAGGTATAATTTTTTATACCACTATAATAAATATATGGAGTCACAGACCTCTTGTCATATTTCGTTGCCCCACCTCTATCTTCTTTAATCATGTTCCTTATGCAGTGGGTTTTGTGATCACAGAATTATGATAGTAGTCTTGACTATGTTGTGAGAATAAAGGAGAAATCACTCAAGACCAGTAACAATTCATGCCTACATTAAAAGTTACCTGCTTTATTCACTGTGAACAAAGGAACTTAAAAGTAATCGGAACACTTATTTCAAATTTAATTTTGTTTGTTTTTGTTGTTCTTATCATTTGACAGTATTGCTATCCTTGATCCTAGAAACATGTGATCACATCTACCGTGATTGGATTTAGATATTAAAGGCCATGGTGAATAGGGCAATAGTTGGGATAAAACATGCCCAACACAATTCTAAAAATCTAGTTCTTCCCAGAAATTCAGCAAAATATATCTGGCAGAATATTTGTTACTGAAACTTGGGGTTTCTTAAGGATGCATTTTTCACTTGTCCTGAAAGGAAAATGTTTTTCTTATTTTTCGTAATGAACTTTATATCATACTGAAGACATTTAATATGTGTTCACATGTCTAAGTAAATGTGTTTATATATTAAAACTTGTTTAAATGTAAGGAAAAAAGATCCACTCCAACTAGCTCAAGAAAACAGTAGTTACTATAAAAGCACAAGTGGGAGAAAGCATTTCATGGGAACTATCAAGGCCTAAACCTGCCAGTAATAGAGGCTACATAGCCATTCTGGGATTGAGAGCAGCTCTCAAGATCTCCACAGCCCAGCCAGAAGACATTGATCTTTACTCTGGTGTTTCACTATTAATATTATCCTGTTAAACATCACATTTGCTTTCTTTGTCTCCACTACCAAGTTCGAATCCTTATGTGTAGTTTGCTTTCCCACATGACTTGACCTAACCCGTAACCAGGATTTTGACTCTCCATGAAATTTCTTGCCCCAACTCAGGCAGATGATATCTTTTATTTCCACCCCCTACTAATGACTGAGAAAGCTCCATTATGTTGCCCACTTTAAATACTTGTGAAACCAGATCAGATTTTCTTTTAGGCAAGGAGCAAAGGTCAACTACTCACTCATGTATTGGGTCACCTTCAGTTAGAGACCCACTCTTTGTACAATCAGCTACAGCAATGGGAAATTGGGGCATGTGAGGATTTCCTTCCATGGTGACTTTCTTGGGACCAGTTTTCTTTAGACAGTGATGTGAATGATACACACTCTGTTATACCTCTAATTTAATATATTTTAAGTGCGGAGAAGATGTCAGAAGATACTTCATAAAGCCTCTGAAATCTCTTTGAAAAATAATCATCTGAAAAGGATTGCATTAAAGACAATATTTTGGGGAGTTCCCTGGTGCTCTAGTGGTTAGGATTCGGTGCTTTCACTGCCGTGTCCCTGGTTGGGGAATTGAGATCCCACAAGCCATGTGGCATGGCCAGAAAAAAAAGACAATATTTTGGTGGACTTTCTTTGTGGTTCTGTTACTTTTATCCCAATAGAATAGATTTTTGTTGTTGTTGCTGTCAGAATACTTTGTACTTTAACTTATATCATTTTGAAACCAAACTAAGCTTCATTTAGCCAAGGTTTGTGCATTTCATAATATGAGTTCCAGATCTTAAGGGATTCTTTCTTGTTTCAGTTTCCATATTCCTATTCCTCATCTTTTTCTTCCTTTCAAAATACCATATTTAAAATGTTATTTTCCCTCTACATCTACTTATACTCTGCAATTTTCCACTCTGGTTTCTTTAATTTCACTGTGTCTTCTAAGTTAGGTTAACTTCCTCTACCCCCATCATGATACTACTCATCATCAAAAAATATCAAATGCCAAATTTTTTCCAGGACAGCTTCCCAAACTCACAATGAGAGTAGAATTCTACTTTCTTTGTGCTTCTTTACCAATTCACCCTTCCAAATGTAATCACTGCATTTTGAATTTTATTACAGTTGCTGTAACAGAAAAAAATCTTTTTGGTTACAAATGACAGACAATCCAACAGGTGTAGAATAACAACAACAAAATCCATACATTGGTTATACAACTGAAAAGTTCATGGTGGATTAATCTACGTTTTCAAAAGTGGCATCAAGAAACTGTTTCTTAACATCTATCTTGCTTTGGTTTTCTAGTGCTGGCTTCCTTCTGGGGCACACTCTTCCCTTGGTGTGTCCCCTTAGCACCTCCAGGCTTATATCCTCACATTTTAACCTCTCTTCTCTAATAGTTTCAACTAGAGTCACAGAATTAATATTCTCCTTAGCTGGCCTTGCATCTCATATCAAAAACCTATTACTGGGGCAACAGGATGGAGAACAGTGATTTACTATACACAGGTTTCAAGTTTGTCCTTTAAATAAAGAAGAAAGGATTAATTGCACCAATACTACTATGACTGAGAGTGGATAAGGGGGTGGTTTCAAAGGGAAAATCAAGATTATGTTATTAGAAAAAGAGAGTGAGGAGGAAAAAAGTATATTTGTCAATAACAAATGTAGCAGGGACTGTGCTATACGTTTGAAGCCCTCCACAGCATCTATCATGCAACCTTAAATAAATTTGAATGCTCATTACATAGATATAGAATATATAGTCAGTTAAACAAAAGTAATTTCTTAGGGGTAGAGTTAGATTTTGATGTTGTTTGTTTTTATTAAGTGAAGGAACCCTGCAATCACCACTGCCCCTCTTGTTTAACTGTATCTCCCTCTTGTTCTTGTCCAGAGTCCTTGGTCCCTCCTTATCAAACCAGGCTCTTAGAAAGGGTAGGAAACTTAACCACGGTAAGTGTGATAGAACCATAGCAGCTTAAAGTACTTCCTCTGTTTGGAGGGTGTGCCTTTTACAAAAACATAAATCAAAATTTTGAGGTAAAAAATTTCAACCATTTATTTGTCCCAGAAATATTTATTGAGCACCAGTGTGTTCCTGGCTCTCATCGTACACAAAAGTAAACTTAAAATGGCTTAAAGACTTAAGCATAAGACATGACACCATAAAACTCCTAGAAGAGAACATAGACAAAACATTCTCTGACATAAACCTACTAATGTTTTCTTAGGTCAGTCTCCCAAGGCAATAAAAAGAAAAAGAAAAATAAACCAATGGGACCTAATCAAACTTACAAGCTTTTGCACAGCAAAGGAAACCATAAACAAAACGAAAACACAGCCTACAGAATAGGAGAAAATATTTGCAAGTGATGTGACAACCATGGGCTTAATTTCCAAAATATACAAACAGCTCATATGACTCAACAACAAAAAAACTAACAAGTCAATTGAAAAATGGGCAGAAGACCTAGAGAGATATTTCTCCAAAGAAGAAATACAGATGGTCAATAGGCACATGAAAAGATGCTGAACATCGCTAATTATTAGAGAAATGCAAATCAAAACTACAGTGAGGTACCACCTCATACCAGTCAGAATGGCCATCATTAAAAAGTCTACAGATAACAAATGCTAGAGAGGGTGTGAAGAAAAGGGAATCCTCCTACACTGGTGGTAGGAATGTAAGTTGGTTCAGCCGCTGTGGAAAACAGTATGGAGGTTCCTCAGAAAACTGAAAATAGAATTACCATATGGCCCAGCAATCCCACTCCTGGGCATATATCCAGACAAAACTGTAATTCAAAAAGATACATGCACCCCTATGTTCATTGCAGCACTATTCACAATAGCCAAGACATGGAAACAACCTAAATGTCCATCGACAGATGAATGGCTAAAGATATGGTACATATTTACAATGGAATACTACGCAGGCATAAAAAAGAATGAAATAATGCCATTTTCAGCAACATGGATGCAACTGGAGATTATCATACTAAGTGAAGTAGTCAGAAAGAGAAGACAAATACCATATGATATCACTTACATGTGGAATCTAAAATATGACACAAATGAACCTATCTATGAAACAGAAACAGAATCATGGACATAGAGAACAGAATGGTGTTTGCCAAGGAGGAGGGGTTTTGGGGAGGGATGGAGTGGGAGGTTGGGGTTAGCAGATGTTAGCTTTTATACATAGACTGGATAAACAACAGGGTCCTCCTGTATAGCACAGAGAGCTATATTCAATATCCTGTGATAAACCATAATGGGAAAGAATATATATATATAAAATATATACGTATATATCTGAATCACTTTGCTGTACAGTAGTAATTAATACAACATTGTAAATCAACAGTACTTCAATAAAAAAAAATTTGTGGCAAAAAATTCAACCATTTATTCCAGAAATACTCATTGAGCACCAGTGTGTTCCTGGCTTTGAGGTATCTGTTTTCCTGGAACTACACTCAAGAGAAATTACATTCCACAATGATACATTAGGCTAAGCTAACAAGGGAAAAGTATATTTTTAGTTTATTGTTGGAAGGAGTCTTCTGGCCTTGGGTTCCTGGTCTCAGTTCAATTTGTGCAGAAGAGGGATTGAGTCAGGGCTGTTACTCACATCCCCATCTTTTCAAAAAGGTAGTTTTCTTTTTAGAAATACACATTTTACAGGAGAGACATATAAGTTTTTTAAGTGCAGTTTGAAAGTTGCTGCCTCAAAATCACCTCATATCTCAAATCATTAATGTCTTTTTTATGCAAAATTTCTTCCTAGAATGTGGGAATTTATCAATTTGATTTGTTTTTTTGTGGAGCTTCATGCAGCAAACCACATATATTTGGGCTCCACTACACTTGCATCTGCATTTCACCTTTCATGCCTGGAAACAGTATTCTTTTGAATAAAGGCAGCTTCTATTGCCCTTTTTGAAGCCCCCCTTTTTTTCTGCTCATTCTATGAGCATCTTCTTACTCATCCTCAAGTCTGGATAGAGTGAGATTGAGCAGGCAGAACCCAGGAACACTCTCTCTGACACTACCAGCCAATAGTTGTAGTTTCCCTGTGCACAGAATGTGTGTGTCTGTGTGATGATTGAGTCAGGACCTTTCCTTTCCACCCTTGTATTTCACTGCTCTCTCCCACCTAGCTTATTCTGTTCTTTCCCCATTGTAAATTCTTAACACTTCCTTGAACTTGCTACGTGATTAAATAAGTCAATGCATTGTGTGTGTTTTGCTCCTGTGTCTTCTTGTCTGCTTGATTAGTTCTCATTCATCCTCTAAGGCGCCACTCACAGATCACTCTTTCCGTGACACCTTTTTTTTTTTTTTTGCGGTACACGGGCCTCTCACTGTTGTGGCCTCTCCCGTTGTGGAGTACAGGCTTCGGATGTGCAGGCTCAGCGGCCATGGCTCACGGGCCCAGCCACTCCACGGCATGTGGGATCTTCCCGGACCGGGGCATGAACCCGCGTCCCCTGCATCGGCAGGCGGACTCGCAACCACTGCACCACCAGGGAAGCCCTCCGTGACACCTTTTTCCTATCTCCAAATATAGCCATTTCCTTTACTCTCTCCTGCAACACTGCATGTCAACCAATATTTGCCACTCTGTGCTCTGATTGCCCTACATGTCTGTTTCATAAATTTGTGATCTCTAGGAGTTCATGAACTCTGTCTTATTATCTCATCATCTTCAACAATAAGAAATATTCCTGATACATAGTTGTTCAACACATTTGTTGAATGGATTAATTCCTGGGACCAAAGTTTACATTTCATGAGGCGCCCTCAGTTTATATTAGTAGCTGCCTAGAGAAATGTCTCAAGAAAAATCATGGAACTGAGTCTGAATGAAGCCCAAAATTCTGTTGTCATCCAGAAGCAAGGTCTGCTGTGAGTACAGGTGGATTTGGGAAGATGGCAACATATGTGCTTCTGTTTAGCATCCTTACCTGAAGTCTACTCAAAAAATAAATATATCCGTTTCCTTCCTTCCTGTTATAGTTTCAAGCATTTCTTCCAATAATATAGTCATTATTTTTTAAGCATAAGGTAAATTTCCTTCCCATGTGTTTACTCATTTCATATTTCCCATAAATATAGCAATCATCAGTGTTCTGTGATTCTCTCTCAGAATGTACATACATATACATAAAATTATATATATATGCATATATACATATATATCCATATTTTCTTTTAGCTGTGATGTTTTGGTGTTCCAAAAGGCTGTATTTGGTATATCGATGTTTCTCAATATCCTAGAAAAGTTCCAGGCATATTGTAGTAAGTGTAAGTTACTCAATAAATGTTTATTGAGTTTAGAATTGGCTTAAATTAAGGGCAAGAAAAGAATAATAGACTCATGATGGAAAGAGGGGTCCTAGATAGCTTGTATGTTTACATGTGTCAGGAGGACAGTAGATGCAGAGTGAATAAGTAAGAATAATTGCATAGAGTATATAAAAATTCTTTCTGTAGTTTTATTTGGACCTCAGTTTTCTTGCTAGTAAAATGAGGATGTTGGTTTTATAATTTCTGAGATAATTCCTAGTGTCTCTGGTGCTACTCCAATCCCTCAAAATATAACCCATATCTCAGTAGTTCTATATTTTTAGTTTCATTGTTTAACCCGTCAAAATAAATGTGTGCGCTTCATAGCAAAAGAAAAAGAAAGGCACATAATAGGTGCTGAATAAGTTATAATTGTTTGTGTATTCACCTCCCATTTATTGTTCAATAGCATTACTCTAATAGCCTGCTTCAATTGGTAATGGATTGAAATAGCCAGAAAATGAGAATGCTGGAAGGATTTCTTTCTAAGCCCTTTCTTAAGAGTCCTGTTTCTCATATAATGGAGCATCCTTTACAGCAGATTGAAATAAAGTTTCAAACTGACTTCATTATAGCCATAATGTAAAATGTAAGTACATCTATTCTGAACGTAGTAAAATGACTGCATTTTTTGACTGGAGAGCCTAAATGTTTTCTATAATTTAAAATGTTGTGATTAATATTAGTTAATTAAATATTATTAATTAATTAACATAAAATTAAACTATTATAAAATACTATAATTTATATGAAATATTATAAAATAAAAATGTTTTATGTAGATACGTATACATATACATATATGCACATTTTATATATACATATATATATGTATATATGCACATTTCTATATAATCAACTGAGGTTGAATAAGTTTTCTTGAAGTTTGAGAAACACTGCCAAGACAGTAACTAAGAAATATAACTAGTGTTGGTGGGGCATTCTGAAGGTGATCACCAGCAAGAATGCAAGGAATAAAATAGTTACGTGATGATAAGATAACAAACACTCTTGCATGTGTATACACACACACACACACACGCATGATTGAAGAACAGAAGTGTGATAGTAACATTAGTTTCAAGGAGTGTCAGTCTCCCTGTCTTGGTCTTTACCAGATAATTTAAAAATTTCTTAATTGTATTAGTAGAAATCATGATTTAATGGCCTCCAGTGCTTAAAAACTATGTCATTAAGAGCTTATGAGGCCTTTGGTATACCATTTGCAACTTGGGGCTGCGAATTCCAGTTAACTGTGCATCTTTCTTTCTACCTTCTTATCTGGTTTTTCCAGTCACCAGGGGTGAATTGTGCGCAGTCTGTTAATCAGAAAGTGTACAAAGATTGTGGAATGGTGGATATTAATATGTTCTATTGTACAAGCATGCATAATTCATTTATCCATGCATCTATTTATTAAGTGCAACTGTGGTCTGAGCTAATGGCAGACACCAAGAAGAAATTAGAGGGCAGAAAGAAAGAAGAACCTAAGAGTATTTGCCCCTCAACCTCTCCTCACCTGAGGTGGCATCTCCAGAAATGACTGTATTTCTTGGTCACAAATAAGTTGAAGTAAAGGAATGGGTAGATCCTGTGCTATTTGTGAAAACACAATTTGACTGGTATAACTTAATATTATTTTTCACTTACCAAAGCATCATATTAAGTGGCTATACACTTTTTTAGAATGGTGACATGCATTGATAACTAGCTCCTAACTACCTGAAGGTTGATGTAATACTCAAGAGAAAGAAGTAGGAAAAGCCAGCTTGAAAGACCATTGCTACAAAACTGCCCAACTTGATAGGGCTCCAAAGTGTCTGCCAATGCCAGTGTCTCCATAATTCCTGGCTACAGAAGTGAATCAAGAGCTAAGGCCCAGAATGCAAAACATGCATAATTGCATCTTTGAGATCTGAGTGAGATATAAATCAGTACACTCCAGAAGGTACACTGGCAACTTCACTGAGCATGATAGACCCTGGAATTTTGAAGCTGAAAATGAAGAGCGCTAAGGTCATGGAAGTGGCCTAACCATTTTTAGGAAGTTACATTGTTTTTCCATTCCAGCTCTGCAGTCTGGCCATAAGTCTAGCCTTTGCCAATCACTTTGTTCTTGACATTGAGGTTAAGCCCTTCAAAGAATAGCCAGAGCGCTCTCTTGAAGGAGAAAAGTAAGCAGTGTTCTTAAGATGCTGCCAGAGGAATAAAGCTAACAAGAAATAACTCTCCCCTGGGATGTTCAGTAAGCAGTTCAAATAATATACTTAACCACAGAGAATGAAAAGATTCAGTATTCTGTCCCCTATCACAAGCGGATCCTGCTTTCAGAACCTACTATTTCTTATAGACAAAAAAGTGAGGGAAGAAGCACATTGTAAGTTTTTATTTCTTTCTTTAAGCACAGTTTCTTTCCTTCAGTTAAATTTAGCATTGATCCTTGGAGGATTGGTAATGCATGTTTTTAACTTTTATTTTGAAATAATTATAGCTTTACACATTGTTGCAAAATAATACAGAGAGGTCCCTTGTACACTTCATCCGGTTTTCCCCAGTGGTAATATCTTTTCTAAGTGTAATATATTATCAAAACCAGCAATGCATTCTAAAGTGGCGGATATTTTACATGTTTATATATTTTATATACCTCATATCTATCAATCTATCTATCTATCTACCTATCTTTTCCCTTTATGTGCTCCAAAATCTTAGGAGTAGAGGCTGTTTTGGTTCTGAAAATTACTAAAAATAATCTGTATACTCTTGGTCTTTGTAGATCTAAACATGATATTTTAAAGTGCATTTTTGGTGATTGCAGCCATTTGATTAACTAACATCTTTCAAATATCTTTGCAAGCTTCATTGGCATAACTAGCCATTGTTTAGTGCTTCAGGGTTAGTTTTGAGTGCATTAGAAGCCTCCCCATATATGAGAATAGAACAAAAAAAATGTGGGTTGATGGTTTGATATTGATTGTGTTTAGTTGGATTAGGGGCTTTTGTTGTATCATGTCTGTCATTTCTATAAATACAGCAAATGTAGGGCCTTGCATATAGAATACTCTGAACAAAAATTCGACAATGACAAACAGTTGAAATTATTCTCAATCTGATCAATTTGTTGAGTATATCTGCCAAGTTAGGACTAAGTATTAGGACTAATAAGAAGGATTAATAATAGAAAACAAGATGAACCAATCAGAATAAAGTTAAAACCTACTAATATAAATCTGAAAAGCTTCTGGCTGCTGATGTGTTCATTTGAATACTGAACTCTTAGAAAGCTTTCTAAGTTAGTGACTGTTTTCCAGTGTCCTGTTTCTGTGTATTTGTTCATACCATTCTCTCCATCTGACATTCTCCTCTATGTGCTTCCATTGGTTAACTTACTATGTTCACTGTGAGATTCATTTCAGATGCAATTCTGAAGAGCTTCCAAATTCACCAACAGGAAGGTTCTTATATTTTTATTTCTCTTTTTTGAGCCCATAGATATAGTTTTCTCACATTAAAAACATAGTTTTATATTGTACCCTACTGTCCTTATCTGCCAAACTGGATGCTTCCTGAAGACAAAACCTGCATTGTATTTACTTTTATGGTCTAAACCAACAAAGTGCACTTTTTTAGATTTGGGCTCCTTGCTGGATGAATGTCATTGGATTTAACTTCTTATTTTTTTAATTAGCTATTTGGCTATCAGTGGAAATAACATAAAATGGGTCAAATGCACACTCTGACATGGAGCAACCCATGTGTACTGCCAAGAGAACTCACCTTCTTTCTCCTAAAAGTAGAAGAATATCTAACTATGCAAAGATTAAGCTTTTGGTGCCAAGAAGAGGGAAGAGGAAAGGAATTTGTTTGTTTTTCTACTCCAGTGACATAAGTAAACTTACCAGAGAATATTGTCAAGTACCTCAGCACCATATTTCATTCATTCTCTGTAGCTGAGGAACTGTCAGCCAGCTCCATTGGTTTTCAAGATGGCTGCAAAATTGATTGGGGTTTAAGCCAATGCTGAAACCACTGCCCTGTTCCCATGTTAGCTTGGTAATAAGTTCCGTGATATCATCAGGCTACTCACACTCCCACACCAAATGAGCACACACTAGCCTCTCATAATCTCATACTAGTTTAGTTTTGTGAGTTTAGCTTAAAAGGTTTTTGTGACAGTAAGATAAGAGTGTACATAAAACATTTGTATAATGCCTGCCACCTAGTAAATTTCAATAAATGCTACTCATTGTATAAAATAAGGTAATAGATCTATGCTTCTATGAGTGGTAAATGTTTTGCGGCTCTGGAATCTGCAGAGATTGATCCACTAACCTGATGAGCTAGTTCAGGGTCTACACACAGTAGCACCTTTTCAAGAGGCATTAGCTGATACTACACTTTCAGCTATTAGTACAAAATCCCCACATTACTGCTGGCTCATCGTTGCTGAGAAAGCTAATTGCAGGCACTAATTTTATTGAGGCAAACTTCATTGTGCAGAAATAAAATATTGAGCTAGGTTTATGGAGGCAGAAATCAGAAGACAGTGCGCCAGGGGGATAAGGTAGATAACATTAAGCCCTGATGCATTCATTTGTCATCAGTCTTTCATTAAATGCCAAACACGCTTCAAATGAATATGTGTTTTGCACTCCCTACCCCCCCCCAAAAAAAAAAAAACCTCACCCTTGGTGGATCAGCTACACTGCAGGACAGGAAACATGAGTTCACAAAGTGTAAGGTACTGTAAAACCATTTCTTTAAATCAGCACACTATAGTGCACTGCACTGAAATGCACATGCTAATGTTTTTTCTCTACAAGTAGCATTTTTTTTACCATTATGTGAATTTATTACCTGCTAACTATGCCACAGCCTCAGAAAGTGAATTCCTATATTTATCCATAGAAGAATGTGGTGATAATCTCAACCCTTTCTTCAGAGATATATTATATGCAGCTTTCTACAAAAGGAGAGAATATATTACTTTTTCTATGCTGGTTAAGCTTGGATCTTCCTGGTCTATAAAATGTCAGTAGCTATGAATTGTATTGAAACCTGCTGCATGGTTTTGAGGCGATTCCTCTACACTGGGGATTTGGCTTCAAACACAACTTTCTTTTTCTGCTTGGGTGCCCAGCCTGCATTTTTCATAAATCCGCAAATGAAAACTAGTATTACAGCCATGAAGAATGGAATTATTGAGATAGGAACAGGAAGCAGACAATAATGATTTTAACCACACCAGTAAGCATGTCTAAAAAACTCTTTTTTCTTGCATGTCATACTTGTGTAAAATTTAAAAACATATCTTTCCAAGGTCAAAATTTCTAATGGATAACAATAGGAGAGAGAAATGTATGACATTTTACCTCAAAATCAGCTTTTAGTATCATCTTCACTTTGGCTTAACATGTAGAATGACCAATAGTTTGTCGTGTATATTTTTTAAATTATAAAATTATTTCATGTACCTAGCAGACAATTTTGAAAAATGACACGTATATAACAATATAATTAGGGACTCCCAATTCTGGTCATGTTAGTGTAACTGAAACTAGAGTTGCCTTCCCTACCTTAAAGCTAGAAAACTGGGCAAAATATATGAAACATTTGACTTTAGACATTAGACAATAGGCGACAATAGTCTAGTTCAGAGGAGAAAGGAAACAAACAAGATGAGACCTAAAATCAACCTGGATTTCTGCCTAGAGGTGTTTTCCAGATTGCAGTGCAGGAAGGAATGACATAAGGGAAACACTGATCATTTAAAAAGACAAAGATTAAAATATATAGAGAGAAGACAGGTGGTATTTTCAGAGCAAGAAGTAAATAAAGTTCCATAAATCTATATAGGGGTCCCATTGAGCCTGTTGTTCAAAACTAAACTATGTGTATGTATGTCGAAATTCTGCAAGACTAAGCAAATATCTGTTGGAGAGCTGCTGGGTGAATGATACCTGAGTTTGCTCCTCACTGGAAAATATTGGAGATCTGTCCAACCAGAGTAGAGAGACCATCATAGACACCTGGGGCATTCCGTAGACTATAGGAAAGTCTCACCTTAGTAGAAGTGCTAAACTATGACTAAAGTAAAGGCTACTTTACACCAGCCCTGAAAGGATAAAATTAATCCAAAAATTACTTAATTGCTTGTTGAAACAAAGCTCGTTCTTTAAAGAAAGACAGGAAAACCCAGAATTCAAAAGCACCCAGCCAAAATTTACTAGAAATGAAAAGCAGGAAAATGTGACCTATAATCAGGAGAACAATTATCATTTAATAGAAACAGATTCATAGTTGACAGGAATGATGGGATTAACAGACAAAGACTTTAAAACAACTACTGTAGGACTTCCCTGGTGGCACACTGGTTGAGAATCCACCTGCCAGTGCAGGAGACACTGGTTCAAGCCCTGGTCCCGGAAGATCCCACGTGCTGCAGAGCAACTAAGCCCGCCCCGCTTGCTGCAACTAGAGAAAGCCCGCATGCAGCAACGAAGACCCAACACAGCCAAAAAATATATTAAAAAATCAAAAAACAAACAAACAAAAAAACTACTGTAGAGGAGCTTCAGGGTGGTGGAAGAGTAAGATGTGGACATCACCTTCCTCCCCACAAATACATCAGAAATACATCTACACGTGGAACAGCTCCTACAGAACACCTACTGAACGCTGACAGAAGACCTCAGACCTCCCAAAAGGCAAGAAACTCCCCACATACCTGGGTAGGGCAAAAGAGAAAAGAAAAAACAGAGACCAAAGGATAGGGACGGGACCTGCACTAGTGGGAGGGAGCTGTGAAGGAGGAAAGGTTTTCACACACTATGAAGCCCCTTCTCGGGCGGAGACTGCGGGTGGCGGAGGCGGGAGCTTCGGAGCCACGGAGGAGAGCACAGCAACAGGGGTGCAGAGGGCAAAGCGGAGAGATTCCCGCACAGAGGATCAGTGCTGACCAGCACTCACCAGCCCAAGAGGCTTGTCTGCTCACCCGCCGGGGCGGGCGGGGGCTGGGAGCTAAGGCTTGGGCTTTGGTCGGATGCAGGGAGAGGACTGGGATTGGCGGCGTGAACACAGCCTGAAGGGGGCTAGTGCGCCACAGCTAGCCAGGAGGGAGTCCGGGAAAAGTCTGGAGCTGCCAAAGAGGCAACAGGCTTTTACTTGCCTCTTTGTTTCCTGGTGCGTGAGGAGAGGGGATTAAGAGCACCACTTAAAGGAGCTCCAGAGATGGGCGCGAGCGGCGGCTATCAGTGCGGACCCCAGAGACGGGCATGAGACACTAAGGCTACTGCTGCTGCTGCTGCCACCAAGAAGCCTGTGCAAGCACAGGTCACTCTCCAAACCTCCCCCACCTGGCAGCCTGTGCAGCCCGCCACTGCCAGGGTCCCGTGATACAGGGACAGCTTTGCCGGGAGAACGCAAGGTGCGCCTCAGGCTGGTATAACGTCACGCTGGCCTCTGCCACCGGGGGCTCACCCCGCATCCGTGCCCCGCCCTCCCCCCGGCCTGAGGGAGCCAGAGTCCCCGAAGCAGCTGCTCCTTTAACCCCGTCCTGTCTGAATGATGAACAGACACGCTCAGGTGACCTACATGCAGAGGCGGGGCCAAATCCAAAGCTGAACCCTGAGAGCTGTGCGAACAAAGAAGAGAAAGGGAAATTTCTCCCAGCAGCATCAGGAGCAGCGGATTAAATCTCCACAATCAACTTGATATACTCTGCATCTACCTAAATAGACAATGAATCATCCCAAATTGAGGAGGTGGACTTTGGGAGCAACGATATATATATATATATATATTTTTTCCCTTTTTCTCCTTTTGTCAGTGTGTATGTGTATGCTTCTGTGTGTGATTTTGTCTGTATAGCTTTGCTTTTACCATTTGTCCTAGGGTTCTGTCTGTCCATTTTCTTTTTTTTTTAATTACTTAAATTTTTTTTCTTAATTATTTTTTATTTTAATAACTATTTTATTTTACTTTATTTTATCTTCTTTCTTTCTTTCTTTCTTTCTTTCTTTCTTTCTTTCCTTTTTTTCTTTCTTTTTCTCCCTTTTATTCTGAGCCGTGGGGAGGACAGGCTGTTGGTGCTCCAGCCAGGCGTCAAGGCTGTGTCTCTGAGGTGGGAGAGCCAAGTTCAGGACACTGGTCCACAAGAGACCTCCATGTAATATCAAATGGCGAAAATCACCCTGAGATCTCCATCTCAATGCCAAGACCCATCTCCACTCAAAGACCAGCAAGCTACAGTGCTGGACATCCTATGCCAAACAACTAGCAGGACAGGAACACAGCCCCATCCATTAGCACAGAGGCTGCCTAAAATCATAATAAGGCCACAGACACTACAAAACACACCACCAGACGTGGACCTGCTCACCAGAAAGACAAGATCGAGGCTCATCCACCAGAACACAGGCACTAGTCCCCTCCACCAGGAAGCCTACAAAACCCACTGAACCAACCTTAGCCACTGGGGATAGACACCAAAAAAATGGAAACTACGAACCTGCAGCCTGTGAAAAGGAGACCCCAAGCACAGTAAGTTAAGCAAAATGAGAAGACAGAGAAACATACAGCAGACGAAGGAGCAAGGTAAAAACCCAGGAGACCTAACAAATGAAGAGGAAATAGGCAGTCTACTTGAAAAAGAATTCAGAATAATGATAGTAAAGATGATCCAAAATCTTGGCAATAGAATGGAGAAAATACAAGAAATGTTTAACAAGGACCTAGAAGAACTAGAGAACAAACAAACACAGATGAACAACACAATAAATGAAATTTAAAATTCTCTAGAAGGAATCAATACCAGACAAACTGAGGCAGAAGAACAGATAAGTGACCTGGAAGTTAAAATAGTGGAAGTAACTACTGCAGAGCAGAATAAAGAAAAAGGAATGAAAAAAATTGAGGACAGTCTTAGAGACCTCTGGGCCAACATTAAACATGCCAACATTCAAATTGTAGGGGTCCCAGAAGAAGAAGAGAAAAAGAAAGGGACTGAGAGAATATTTGAAGAGATTATAGTTGAAAACTTCCCTAATATGGGAAAGGAAATAGTTATTCAAGTCCAGGAAGCACAGAGAGTCCCATACAGGGTAATTCCAAGGAGAAACACGCTAAGACACATATTAATCAAACTATCAACAATTAAATACAAAGAAAAAATATTAAAAGCAGCAAGGGAAAACCAACAAATAACACATAAGGGAATCCCCATAAGGTTAACAGCTGATCTTTCAGCTGAAACTCTGCAAGCCAGAAGGGAGTGGCAGGACATATTTAGAGTGATGAAGGACAAAAACCTACAACCAAGATAACTCTACCCAGCAAGCATCTCATTCATATTCGATGGAGAAATTAAAAGCTTTACAGACAAGCAAAAGCTAACAGAATTCAGCACCACCAAACCAGCTATATAGCAAATGCTAAAGGAAATTCTATAGTTAGGAAACACAAGAGAAGGAAAAGACCTACAATAAAAAACCCAAAACAATTAAGAAAATGGAGATAGGAACATACATATCAATAATTACCTTAAATGTAAATGGATTAAATGCTCTAACCAAAAGACACAGACTGGCTGAATGGATACAAAAACAAGACCCATATATATGCTGTCTACAAGAGACCCACTTCAGACCGAGGGATACATACAGCCTGAAAGTGAGGGAATGGAAAAGGAAATTCTGTGCCAATGGAAATCAAAAGAAAGCTGGAGCAGCAATTCTCATATCGGAAAAAATAGACTCTAAAACAAAGACTATTACAAGAGACAATGAAGGACACTACATAAGGATCAATGGATCAATCCAAAAAGAAGATATAACAATTGTAAATATTTATGCACCCAACATAGGAGTACCTCAATACATAAGGCAACTGCTAACAGCTCTAAAAGAGGAAACGACAGTAATACAATCATAGTAGGGGACACTAACACCCCACTTTCACCAATGAACCGATCATCCAAAATGAAAATAAATAAGGAAACACAAGCTTTAAATGATACATTAAACAAAATGGACTTAATTGATATTTATAGGACATTCCATCCCAAAACGACAGAATACACATTCCTCTCACGTGCTCATGGAACATTCTCCAGGATAGATCATATCTTGGGTCACAAATCAAGCCTTGGTAAATTTAAGAAAATTGAAATCATATCAAGTATCTTTTCTGACCAGAGCACTATGAGACTAGATATCAATTACAGGAAAATATCTGTAAGAAATACAAACACATGGAGGCTGAACAACACACTACTTAATAACGAAGAGATCACTGAAGAAATCAAAGAGGAAAAAAAAATACCTAGAAACAAGTGACAATGAAAACACAACGACCCAAAACCTATGGGGTACAGCAAAAGCAGTTCTAAAAGGGAAGTTTATAGCTATACAATCCTACCTTAAGAAACAAGAACATCTCAAATAAACAACCTAACCTTACACCTAAAGCAATTAGAGAAAGAAGAACAAAAAACCCCCAAAGTTAGCAGAAGGAAAGAAATCATAAAGATCAGATCAGAAATAAAAAGAAATGAAGGAAATGATAGAAAAGATCAATAAAACTAAAAGTTGGTTCTTTGATAAGATAAACAAAATTGATAAATCATTAGCCAGACTTATGAAGAAAAAAAGGGAGAAGACTCAAATCAATAGAATTAGGAATGAAGGAGGACAAGTAACATATGACACTGCAGAAATACAAAGGATCTTGAGAGATTACTACAAGCAACTGTATGCCAATAAAATGGACAGCCTGGAAGAAATGCACAAATTTTTAGAAATGCACAACATTCCGAGACTGAACCAGGAAGAAATAGGAAACATGAACAGAACAATTACAAGCACTGATATTGAAATGTTGGTTAACAATCTTCCAACAAACAAAAGCCCAGGACCAGATGGCTTCACAGGCAAATTCTATCAAACATTTAGAGAAGAGCTACCACCTATCCTTCTCAACTCTTCCAAAATATAGCATAGGGAGGAACACTGAAACTCATTCTGTGAGTCCACCATCACCCTGATACCAAAACCAGACAAAGATATCACAAAGAAAAAACTTCAGGACAATATCACTGATGAACATAGATGCAAAAATCCTCAACAACATACTAGCAAACAGAATCCAACAGCACATTAAAAAGATCATACACTACGGTCAAGTGGGGTTTATCCCAGGAATGCAAGGATTCTTCAGTACATGCAAAGCAGTCAACGTGATACACCATATTAACAAATTGAAGGAGAAAAACCATATGATCATCTCAATAGATGCAGAGAAAGCTTTTGACAAAATTCAAAACCATTTATGATAAAAACCCTGCAGAAAGTAGGGATAGAGGGAACTTTCCTCAACATAATAAAGGCCATATATGACAAGCCCACAGCAAACATCATCCTCAATGGTGAAAAACTGAAACCATTTCCACTAAGGTCAGGAACAAGACAAGGTTGCCCACTCTCACCACTCTGATTCAACATAGTTTTGGAAGTTTTAGCCACAGCCATCAGAGAAGAAAAAGAAAGAAATCCAAATTGGAAAAGAAGAAGTAAAGCTGTCACTGTTTGCAGATGACATGATACTACACATAGAGAATCCTAAAGATGCTACCAGAAAACTACTAGAGCTAATCAATGAATCTGGTAAAGTGGCAGGATACAAAATTAATGCACAGAAATCTCTGGCATTCTTATACACTAATGATGAAAAATCTGAAAGTGAAATCAAGGAAACACTCCCATTTACCACTGCAACAAAAAGAATAAAATATCGAGGAGTAAACCTACCTAAGGAGACAAAAGACCTGTATGCAGAAAATTATGAGACACTGATGAAAGAAATTAAAGATGATACAAACAGATGGAGAGATATACCATGTTCTTGGATTGGAAGAATCAACATTGTGAAAATGACTCTACTACCCAAAGCAATCTACGGATTCAGTGCAATCCCTATCAAACTACCACTGGCATTTTTCACAGTACTAGAACAAAAAATTTCACAATTTGTATGGAAACACAAAAGACCCCGAATAGCCAAAGCAATCTTGAGAAAGAAAAATGGAACTGGAAGAATCAGGCTCCCTGACTTCAGACTATACTACAAAGCTACAGTAATCAAGACAGTATGGTACTGGCACAAAAACAGAAAGATAGATCAATGGAACAGGATAGAAACCCCAGAAATAAACCCATGCACGTACGGTTACCTTATCTTTTATAAAGGAGGCAAGAATATACAGTGGAGAAAAGACAGCCTCTTCAATAAGTGGTGCTGGGAAAACTGGACAGCTACTTGTAAAAGAATGAAATTAGAACACTTCCGAGCACCATACACAAAAATAAACCCAAAATGGATTAAAGACCTGAATGTATGGCCAGACACCATCAAACTCTTAGAGGAAAACATAGGCAGAACACTCTATGAGATAAATCACAGCAAGATCCTTTTAGACCCACCTCCTAGAGAAATGGAAATAAAAACAAAAATAAACAAATGGGACCTAATGAAACTTAAAAGCTTTTGCACAGCAAGGGAAACCATAAACAAGCCAAAAAGACAACTCTCTGAATGGGAGAAAGTATTTGCAAATGAAGCAACTGACAAAGGATTAATCTCCAAAACACAAGCAATGCATGCAGCTCAATATCAAAAAAACAAACAACCCAATCCAAAAATGGGCAGAAAACCTAAATAGACATTTCTCCAAAGAAGATATGAAGATTGCCAACAAACACAGGAAAGAATGCTCGACATCATTAATCATTAGAGAAATGCAAATCAAAACTACAATGAGATATCATCTCACACCATTCAGAATGGCCAGCATCAAAAAATCTACAAACAATAAATGCTGGAGAGTGTGTGGAGAAAAGGGAACCTTCTTGCATTGTTGGTGGGAAGGTAAATTGCTACAGCCACTATGGAGAACAGTATGGAGGCTCCTTAAAAAACTACAAATAGAACTACTATATGACCCAGCAATCCTACTACTGGGCATAAATCCTGAGAAAACCATAATTCAAAAACAGTCATGTACGAAAATATTCATTGCAGTTCTATTTACAATAGCCACGACATGAAAGCAACCTAAGTGTCCATTGACAGATGAATGGATAAAGAAGATGTGGCACATACATACAATGGAATATTACTCAACCATAAAAAGGAACGAAATTGAGTTATTTGTAGTGAGGTGGATGGACCTTGAGTCTGCCATACAGAGTGAAGTAAGTCAGAAAGAAAAAAAATAAATACCGTATGCTAACACATATATATGGAATCTAAGAAGAAGAAAAAAAAAAGGGTCATGAAGTACTTAAGGGTAAGACGGGAATAAAGACACAGACCTACTAGAGCATGGACTTGCAGTTATGGGGAGGGGGAAGGGTAAGCTGTGAGAAAGTGAGAGAGTGGCATGGACATATATACACTACCAAACTTAAAATAGATAGCTAGTGGGAAGCAGCTGCATAGCACAGGAAGATCAGCTAGGTGGATTGTGACCACCTAGAGGGGTTGAATAGGAAGGGTTGGAGGGAGGGAGACGTAAGAGGGAAGAGATATGGGAACATATGTATATGTATTACTGATTCACTTTGTTATAAAGCAGAAACTAGCACACCATGGTAAAGCAATTATACTCCAATAAAGATGTTAAAAATATTTTTTTAAAAAAAAGATCATACCTCAGTTATTTGTAGTGAGGTGAATGGATCTAGAGACTGTCATACAGAGTGAAGTAAGTCAGAAAGAGAAAAACAAATACCGTATGCTAACACATTTATATGGAATCTGAAAAAAAAAGAAAAAAGAAAAATGGTCAGAAGAACCTAGGAGCAAGACGGGAATAAAGACACAGACCTACTAGAGAATGGACTTGAAGGTACAGGGAGGGGGAAGGGTAAGCTGGGACAAAGTGAGAGTGGCATGGACATATATACACTACCAAACGTAAAATAGATAGCTAGTGGGAAGCAGCTGCATAGCACAGGGAGATGAGCTCGGTGCTTTGTGACCACCTAGAGGGGTGGGATAGGGAGGGTGGGAAGGAGGGAGATGCAAGAGGGAAGAGATATGGGGACATATGTATATGTATAACTGATTCACTTTGTTATAAAGCAGAAACTGACACCATTGTAAAGCAATTATACTAAAAAGGAAAAAAACTACTGTAAATATGCTCAAGAATTAAAAAAAACATGAAAATAAGAGGAGATAGAGGAAAGATATAAAAAAAGAGCCAAATAGAACTTCTAGAGCCGAAAAATACAACACATCAAGTTAAAAATAATAAACTGGGTGGGATTAAAACCAGAGAGGAGATTACAAACAAAGAAACAAAAACCATATTCTTTGAGTACATACAATTAGAAACTAAGTTGGATCACAGAGAGAAAAAAAATAGTGAAAAGACAGTGTGATAGTGGCATTAGACCAATACATAAATGATCATTGATTATTGACAAAAGTGCCAAAATAATTCAATAGATAAGGAGGAAAAATTTTCAAGAAATGAAACTGAAAGTAGATATCCATAAAAAAGAATGAAGCTTAAACTTAGCTTATACCATTTACAGAAATTAAAGTGTATTATAAGAGAAAATTATCATGACCTTGAGCAGGTAGGCAAAGACTTTTTTGTTAGATTGGGCAACTTAAAAAACCATAAATCATAAAGGAAACAGTATATTGGACTTCATCCAAATGAAAAACTTGTACTCTTCAAAATACCTCATTAAGCAAACGAAAATGCAAGCCACAAATTGAAAAAAATTACAATACTTATATCTTGCTACCAGAATATATAAAGGGCAGTTAACGACTTAACAATAAGACAAATAGCCCAATTTATAAGAAAATATGCAAAATATTTGAGCAGATACTTCATACAAAAATGATAATAATGGCTAATAAGCATATGGAAAGGTACTCAATATCACTAGTCATCAGGGAAATGAGAAATGAAAGCCCAATGAGATACCACTTCACAACAACTAAAATGGTTAATATTAAAAACTGTGGCAATACCAAATGTTGGCATTTGTAGAACACGTGGAATTCTCAAATGTTGCTACCACTATGAAGATAGTTGGCATTTGTTTTTATAAAGTCAAATGTCCACATATAAAATTTTCCTCCTTGGTATTTACACAAGAAAAATGAAAACATGTTCCACACAAAGATTTGTGCATAAATGTTCCTAATCAGCCTTCTTTATAATTAAAAAAAAACAGAAACAGCCCAAATGTTCATCAACAGATGAGTAGATAAATTGTGGTATAACCACACAATAGAATATTACTCAGCAATAAAAAGGAACAGACTACTAATATATGAAAGAACTTTGATAAATCTCAGAGATTAGCTTAATGCAAAGAAGCCATGCAAAAAAAAAAAATTTAGTAATATTGATGCATCCCAGAAATATGCTGGGTGAAAGAATCCAAATATGAAAGTGTTTATACTATTTATATAAAATTCTATATAGTAATTATTTTAATAATAATTATATATACATAATAATTATATATTTATATATAATTCTATAATAACAGTATTATATACTTGAAAGTTGCTGAAGTAGATCTTAAGCATTGTCACCACAGACACAAAAAAATGTGAGGTGATGAATGTGTTAGTTATCTTGATCTTGGTAATCATCCCACAATGTATTTGTATATTAAATTATCATGTTGTACACTTAAAATATATACAATTATATTTGTCAATTATTCCTCAATAAACTTTGGGGGAAAAAAGAAAAAGAAAACTCTGGCCTCTTCCTTAAAAAGTTGATTGATGCTATGTTACAAACTGCAGCTGCTTCCTTAGGTCCTCTCCAGGGACAGTGTTGTTATGCATATCATTTTCAATATAAATTCCTGTGTCTTATGTGTTAGATCTGAATGATGATACGCTGAAGAAGATCTGAAGCATAAAAATGCTTCGAATTGAAAGGAGGAAAGGAGATAATGGGACCAGATGCTGAACAGGAGTAGCTGGGAAAACTGAGTGCTTTTTCAAATTATTGTTTGGACTATTAACTCTGCTTCTGATGAACACATTTTGACTAAAACTTAGAGAACTGACACAGTTTACTTTCCTGTATTATCCAGCATTTGAGTCCTAGTCATCTGCTTTGCAACTTGAATCAACTGGGAAGAAAACAATGCAGAGAGAGCATTTAGCTTTCTTAGGAGAATGCTGCACTAAGAGCTGTTGAAAACCGTACAGACTTTCTCAGTGGAAAGACCACTGCTGCAGCTGAGTCAAGCAATTTGCTCTTTGGGCATAATAATAGTGTGGTTATATGCCTGTACATGGACAACCCTCTGAAGCAGAAACATATTAAAGTTTTTAGAGTGAGTTTAATGGACCATAGAATAATTCAAGTTTGTTCTGTAGGCAGTGTTCTATTTTCTGGTTTCCTTTGCAAGTGTATGGAAATAAGTGCATTTTTTATCCAAGAAACTAAAATACCAACAAGACCGTTTTTCTTTTCGTTCATGATTGGCTTGCCCCTTTCAACCATCATTATTTTTTTTATTATTCATTTTGGCTTTGTGTTTCAAATTAAGTGCTGCCACTTACCAAGACTGTATATTTTCAAGCGTCATCAGTAAGGTGGATCTATGAGAAAAAGCCGAGTAGATAGCCACATTGGCACATCCAGGGACAGGGTAAAGAAATAAAAGAAAGCATAAACAGTAATAAAATTAGCCTAAGCACATATATTAACTCAGAGATGGAAGTCCAAATGCTGTTCCCAGAGCTATTTCTCAGTGACATACATGGAGAGAAAGTGTTATTAATTGGACATCCGCCACATACCAAACCGTTGCGCTAGGTGAATTGTATTTAGTATCTTGTTTATCCTTCCCAATCAGTCTTTGAAGAAGTAGCATGAGGAAGTTTGGGCTCAGTGCATACAAGTAATTGTCAAAGTCTCATCAGCAACCAAGTATGAATCTTGATCTATTTGAGTTCCAATTTGCTTATACATACAAACCCTCCTATTTTACAGTTAGGAGAGGTAGTATCGCTTAGCTGCAAGTCCTCTCCAAGTCCCCATTGTAATCCCTATTTTAACAAAAACACTACCAATAGCTATCATTTATGAAGTCTTATTTTGCTCCAAGCTTTGTGCTAAACATGGTATATATCTTGTCCCATTTAATTTCTGTTTCAACCCTGACAGCTGGGTAGAATTAATCTGTGCTTTACAGTAACACTCACTTTTCTTAAGTTCTTTCATTTACTCAACAGATATTTAAGGAACACATCTTATGTGTCAAGTAGAGAAGTATAGAAGTAGAAAAAAACAGAAAAAATAATATAGGGTGATATGGTTTTCAGTGACTCAGTGTCCCCTTGGAGTGGTCAAGGAAAAGGTTACGTTTAAGCTGAGATCTGAGGGACAAAAAGGAGGAAGAGCATTATAGACAGAACTAAAGAGGCTGGATCATAATAGGCAAGGAGGAGACTGTTGTAAATAGAAATTGAAGATATAAATAGGATGAGATCATGTAGAGCTTTGTAAGCCTAGTTAAGGGATTTGGATATTCGACTTGTGATAGGGAATCATTAGATGGTTATGAGCAAGGGAGTAAATGGCTTGATTTAATTTTTAAAAAGAACACTGGATGCTGTGTAAAAAATGAATTGTATGGAGAAAATTAGGAGGTATTTGAAGTGATCCAAACAATATATGATGGTAGTTTGAGTGTGGATAATAATGGTAAAAAGGGTTATTTACGAGGATACAGTATGTTTAATAAATTACAGTTCATTAGGCAATCCTAGATTTAGTTAATTAAAATGTATTATTATCTTGATTTACTATTTGGAGTGCATTCTGATAATGGTAAACCCTTAATTAAAAACTATTCACATATTTAAAAATGGTGAAAAGGGGAGAGAGGAAGACATATTTGAGGATACTAGTGATTGTGTGAGGAGGGATAGAAAAAAATGAAGGGTAACTCTTAGATTTTTGGCTTGATTACTGGGTGGGTGGCTGTGCCCCCCAGCACACACACCTGATTGACATGGGGAAGACTAGAGAAGGACCAGATTGGGAATGAGGGAAGAAGAGTTCTGTTTCAGCCCTGCCAACTTGGGAATGACTGACTTGCTCAAAGTCACTCATATGACTTCTCTAGGATTTAAAGCCTTTTTTATCTGATACCAAAATCTGAGTTCTTATACTATTAGATTGCCACTAACATCCATCTCCTGAAGGTTCCCAGTTCTGGGAGCTTTATTAACTCAATGATCATCCCATTTTACTTGGGAAAGACTTCAACTTCAATGATATCTTTATTTCATTATTAGAGAAATCTTCATAAATGAATATGTTATACCACATTTTTTTTCACTTGTGAAGAACACAATCCAAGAAACAATTACAAGAGTATAAGGGGGAAAGAGGGCAAGTAGATTTTTCATCTTATCCAACCTTAGTTAATATGAAATACAATTGTCCCATTAAATTACAATCCTTGTTCTAATCAAAGTTTTATGAAAGGCTGTAATTATGGAAATGAAAAAAAAATAAAGATGAAAACAGAAATGAGTTTCTCCTTTCAGGGTCAAAATAGAGGGAGGAACTTTATTGGTGAGAACATATATGCATAGCTTATGGATTATAAATAATTTCAGGAATAATTACTTAGAAATATGCTTTAGAATAAACTAGTGGGAAAAGTAGAAAGGCAGATTGGTAAACAGGGCTTTGGATGCTATTATCATTTTGTATATTTGTATGCTGTTATTTGAAACTAACCACTTTATTTCTGTCTTTAACAGAATTGTAAAAGGACACTTAATATGTTATTAGTGAAATTCTGTATTTCTATCTTTCATAATTACAGGGACTTACTTTTCACTTAATATTCATGCCATGACCAATTTACTACTAACACAGAAAATAGGAGGCTCATAGATATCAAGTTCCCATACTATAATTAATGGAAGGTGTCTCTTAAGTAGAAAATTGTCACAATTGTAGAAAAAAATCAATATATGGCAAGACTGGCCTGGTTTGTGTTCCTAGTTAAGTGGTGAAAGTGGCTTTTGGATCTGATTCTGAAAAAGAAAACTAAGAATGTAAGAGGTTCAAGATGTGTACAGTTAATAAAACTCCAGAAATTCCACTAAATGGGAAAAAATAATGTAAGCAGAAGTGATTTGATCCTTAGTTTTATTCTTTATTTCTGGACTAGATGACAGACTGTCAGACTGTCCAGTCCAGATGATTGACAACGTCCACACAGCTAGAAGCAATGCATGTGTTTCCAGTTCTGTTTGTTTTCATTTAGGGCCAATAATCAGAGCAGAGAGGTACATTTCTGTATGTGAAAAGGGTGTTTATGACCAGAGGGACTTCATTACTATGCACTCTCATACACATGGCTCTGACTTGCAGGGATACCTTGCAATTTCAGTAATGCATTGTGGCATTTCTAGTGGCTGATGACTCAAGGGTCTCTGTAAAGTGATGACCTCAACCATCTTCTGTCACCTTGAGACACGTCACTTCAATCTGTCTTCATAATAGCTGATGTGGGTCAGATATAGCTCAAGGCCAAAGGTACTGACATTGAGTGGGGATCTATTGCGAATATGTTGCACGTGCGTGTGTTTATACACACATGCACAACTACACAACCTCTGCTTATTATCCACTTTTTAGAAACCATATACTATTTCAGTGATTACAAGACTATAATTTTATGTGCACTGTTTGTTTTAACCAGTTGGGGAGAAATCTTTATAAGCATTTTTGTTTGAAGAGAAAGTTTTTTGAGGTGTAACATACACATAGAAAAGTAAAAGATCATGAGTATACAGCTTTGACAAATTGGCCACGCCATATAAGCACAACCTAATCAAGAAATAAAATATTATTAGCACCCCAGTAGCCCTTCTCATACCCCTTCTCAATTATTAATCCCCTCTCCCCAAATGGAACTTCTAGCCTGACTCCTAACACCATACATTAGTTTTACCTGTTTTTGAACTTTGTATGAATGGAGTCATACAATATGTGTTCTTTTCTGTCTGCCTTTTTTGTTGTTGTTCAACATGTTTCCAAGATCCATCCATGTTGGTTAGTGAAATGGTCATTTTTTTTTTCATTTTCATTTACATTTTGGTACCTTGGTAAAAATGCCCTCCAGAAAAGTTTTAGCAATTTATTCTTCCAAAAATTACCCAATGAATGTGTTTTCTTATATCTTCACCAATACTGAGCAATTGTCAGTATTTTAAGAATACCAATCCTGTAGGCAAAACACGTTGGCATTAGTTGATTTGTTTTTATTAGCCATTTTTGTGTCTTTTGTAAATCAGTTGCTAGTATACTTTGGTTTTTTTTATATGGGATTTTGTTACTAATTGGCAATAGTTTTTGTATACTATAGATTAAATGATTTATCATTTATTCAGAAAATGTTGAGTACCTACTTCATGTCAGGCAATGGGCAGACCACTTGGGGGAAAATAATTATGAAGGAAAATAGGGTTGCTGCCCTCATGGAGCTTACATTTCAGCCCTTTTTACGCTATGATATAATGATCAGGTACTTTGGATTATGAACCTGAGATCTGTTTATTGCACTTGCATAGAGATAAGGGGTCTTGGTTTAGTCCTTTAGGTCCAGGTTTCTCATGATGCTGAGATGCAGCATTTAAATCATCTCTAACATACTAAGTGAATACACACAGTGTACATAGCATTAAATATCCATGGCAATTCTAAAAAATAGCCACATCAAATTACTGAGATGTTCTCAGATGAGCATCCCTAAATTCCTCTCACACTTCCATCTTTCCTCTTTTCTGCCTTCTATCAGCTGGCAAATTGGTTCCCCCATTCAGGGTACCTAAAGAATTAAAATTTGCTTCCTTAATTTCTCCCTTCCTGCACAAAGAAGAGGAAAGGCAAACTCCTAATTGATAGCACTTAGAGTTATGTTTATTCAGTATTGAATGAACTGTGTGAGGAGCCTGTAGGGTTGGAGGTTGCTAGAAGCCTCTGTAACCTTGAACACAGGAAGCAAGTTAGCCCAGTCCTTTTGTGCCTACAATTTTTTTTTTGCGGTACGTGGGCCTCTCACTGCTGTGGCCTCTCCCGTTGCGGAGCACAGGCTCTGGATGCACAGGCTCGGCCATGGCTCACGGGCCTAGCCGCTCCATGGCATGTGGGATCTTACTGGACCGGGGCACGAACCCGTGTCCCCTGCATCGCCAGGTGGACACTCAACCACTGTGCCACCAGGGAAGCCCTGTGTCTACAACTTCTGCATGAAGGTAGGGTTGACCCCAACTGAGTTAAATCCCTGGCTTCACTATTAAAATCTGTGCCCAGCAAATTAACTAGGTTAGCATCATAATATGAAAAGTAAATCACTCCCAATGGCCAAGCCTCTACTATGCCCTGTGTATCTCTATCATATCCTGATTTCCACCAGCCTAACAGACTTGAGGTACAAATTGATTTACATTAACAGTGATAGCCCGAATTCCCTGGTACATGCCTCTGCCTGCATACCAAATGGGATCTAGCTGCATCTTTAAAGCTTACACATTTAATTCTGGAAGTAACCTTTCATGGGCACATCTGAATTCATGGATATTCATTAGATTTTCATTCACTCATGACCTCCTCTTTGGCAAATACTGGAGGAGGGGTTGTTATTGGAATAAGGTGAAAAGTTCTTACCTAATTCTCTTGTTCAGAAGCACCATAGGCAGATTTTGTGTTCATTTATGTTTTTCCATAATGAGGAAATTTTCTTTAAAAGGACATTATAGTTTCAATAAATGTATGACTTTTGACCTTTGATGTTAACCGTAATTTTCACTAAAGAAAGCCTTTCTGATTTAGACATACATAATCAGTTCATATTTATTTTGCCAAGAAAACATAGATATTGGCTTTAATTTCTATAATCTGTGATAAAAAATGATTTCGTTATTGACATTCTTGTACTTGTTTCCATCCAAAAGGTAAATAACTTCTGATACAATGTTTTGAAGAATATAATAATCATCAAGACATTCAGGCTTTCAGGACATCATGTAGTCTCTTTGACCATACCTTAGAAATCTGAAATAATGGCTAAGAAAAGCACTCTATTCACTGTAAGTAATCTAGTCCAGCATGAGCAAACTACAGCCTATAGACCAAAACTGGCCCACTGCCCTTTTTGAATAGCCCATGAGCTAAGAATGAATTTTATACTTATAAATCATGAAAAAACTAAAAGGATAATAATATTTTGGCATGTAGACATGATGTGGAATTCAAATTTTTTTTTTTTTTAATAAATTTATTTATTTAGTTAGTTATTCTTTTGGCTGTGTTGGGTCTTCATTTCTGTGCGAGGGCTTTCTCTAGTTGCGGCGAGCAGGGGCCACTCTTCATCACGGTGCGCGGGCCTCTCACTGCCGCAGCCTCTCCTGCTGTGGAGCACAGGCTCCAGACACGCAGGCTCAGTAGCCGTGGCCCACAGGCCCAGTTGCTACGCGGCATGTGGGACCCTCCCAGACCAGGGCCCGAACCCGTGTCCCCTGCATTGGCAGGCAGACTCTCAACCACTGCGCCACCAGGGAAGCCCCTGGAATTCAAATTTGAGTGTCCATGAGTGTCCACTGGAACTCCACCATGGCCTTTCATCTACTTATTGTCTATGGCTGCATGCAGGTTTAACTGACAGTGCTAAGCAGCTGGGACAGAGACTATGTGGCCCAGAAGCCTAAAGTCTTTACTATCTGGTCCTTTACAGAACAAGTGTACAGATCCTGATTTTGATAAATAATTTACTTCATTGAAGTAGTCTTCTTTATGCCATGCGGACTAACAAACAGTACCTGTCCTCGGCAGTACTGTGGATTTTATAAAGTTGACTTTCTATACCCCTCCCAGCCTTACCCCCTTATATGGGTCAATTCCTCTCTATCTTCCCATCAATCATCAACTCAATAACCCCTCATCCCACTAGAGATGGGCTAAGGCTTGACACACCTTTCCTGGTTGCAGTCAGAGGAAAATATGAGGCTTGAAGAAGAGGCATAGGAATTATGATATGGTTGGCTTTGAAGGAAGAAGAAAGGGCCCACAAGCCAAGGAATGTTGGTGGCCTCTAGGAGCTCAAAAGGCGTGGAAACAGATTATCCTCTAGAGCTACCAGAAAGGAATACAGCACTGTTGCCACTTTAATTTTATCCCAGTGAGACCTGTGTCAGACTTCTGACCTACAGAACTGTATAGTAAATTTGCGTTGTTTAAGCCACTAAATTTGTGGCAATTTATTATAGCAATAGAAAACTAATTAGGTAGAGAGATAGATATATAATATTATAAAATATACATGTATATAATATATATTATATAATATTTAGATAGGCATAGCTATAAATATAGATAGATGTCAATATGGATATAGATATTGATATCACAATAGATTGCATTTCAATGGAAATTTAATGTTGCCTCTACCATAAGTATTTGTGTGTAGTCCCTTAGCTCTAATCTAAAGTAAATAGCCTAGTTCCTTTTAAAGATACTTTGACTTTCATCTGGTAATTTATTTGAGAGTGAAAGGAATAGAATTTTCCCTCAAAGAACCCTTGATCACACCTAATAGTGTTAGAATTTATTCCTGTTATGTCAGGCAGCTCTGTAGTTGGCATCATAGCAGATACCTAAAATAGTTTTGCTAGCCCATTTTTTCTCAAATATTTACTCTGTATCTGGCTTTTGATGTGTAATTGGGCCATGTATGTTTATCTTAATATTATTTTATGATACTAGAACATGGTTGAGAAAGAATGTTAGAGATCTGCCATCTATAAAAAAGATTAAAAGTTATTCAAGATTTGGGGAAATGATTAATAGGCCAACCCATTTAAGAGTTCATACGTATAGCTTTATCACTCTCTACTATCTTCTACAATTTTATTTGTGCCTATGATAATTAGAGAAAGGGAAATAAGTTGCTGTCAGTGTTTCAAAACAAAGGGAACTAGTTCTGCATTGAGATACTGACCTGAGAAAGCAGTATTCCTGCCTTCATTTATGACTTCTATTCTTGACTCTTCATAGTTTAAAAGCACGTGTGGTTATAATTAACAATGAATTACACCATTATTTTATAAAAACTTTGCAAATACTCTTTTATTTCAAAAGTAAAACATGTTTATTGTTTAAAATTCAAGCTATTGGAGAATCATGTAACATAAATGAAAGTTTCTTCTCGACCTCAGCCTCTCCTTCCCCAGGTGTAGCCATTATTGTTACTTCTGTGCATATCCTTTCAGGCCTTTAAAAAAAAATCTAAAAATAGTTATAGGAGTGGTGGTTGTTTTATTTGGTTAATTTCAAGAACACTATTTTATAATATATTGTTCTACATTTTGCTGTTTTCATGTAACGATACATCAAAATACATCTTTCTATGTCGAGTTAGACAATATTAATCATTCATAGCTGCTATATGTTCTCCAGTGTGGACATACCATACTTATCTAAAGTCATTCTAGATAAAGTATGGTATGACTTATAAATAAGTTTAAAATTACTTATAGCATTTTCCCAGGTTTTTGTGGGGTTTTTTGGTTTGCTAATTTTAAACTGTGTCATGAGAAACACATGTATGCAAGTATTTTTTAAGATAAAATTCTGCAAGGAAAAAATAATTGGTTGAAAACATGTACATCTGATATTTTGACAGATAGTGTTGCTCCTCAAAGGCTGTCCCAGTATAAACTTACATAATCAGTGTATGAGATTGTTCATTATCTTATGCCCTCTCCAGCACTATGTACCATCTGTCTTATCATTTCAATCTAGTGTGAAAATGGTATGTCATTGCTTTTGTTAAAATTTTTCTGACTTAAAAGGTGATGCAATAACTTTTCAAATGTTTATTGGCTATTTGTATTTCTGCTTTGCTGTCTATGAAATGTGCTTCTCACCAGTGAAAATGATACAATTTGTTTTGTTTTAGCTTAGAGAATCCTAACCAAACTTGATAGTTGTTTCATTTTTAGAAAGGCCTGTCCCACAATAATACTAGATCTTTTTGTTCCAGTTTTATCGAGATATAGTTGACATTAATCACTGCATAAGCTTAAGGTGTACAGCACAATTGTTTGACTTAATATACTGTGAAATGATTACCATTATAAGTTTAGTTATTAGCATTCATAATCTCAAACAATAAAAATAAAGCAAAAAAAAAAACCCCACACAACAGCAAAAACAGCAACAACAAAAAATAAATAAATAAAGCAAAAAAGAAAGAAAGAAAAAAATTTTTCCTTGAGGTAAGAACTGATAGGATGTACTCTCTTAATGCTTTTCACATATAGGAAGCAGCTTAACAAAGTATTAGACATTCACGTGGACCAAAAGAAGCTAATAAATTTCAAAAATCCTGGTTCTCAATTCAGATATTTTAAAAAGTGGAATCTTCTGCTGTTTACTCACGTAATACCTATGTAAATGCATGCAGTGAAGACTCTCCGGGGGATTTTAGAAAGATTGAATGTGATTTGTATTTACTGGTTTAAAATTTTAACCTGGGGAGTTACTTCCTTACTCTACATTAGAAGAATGATCTTAGGAATGCAACTAGTCTGAAACACTAAATCTTTAAAGCATCACCAGGATTATGGGAGACAGAAGAGAGGAAAAGTATAGAATCCTGGAGTGTTACTAATTGGAAGGGACTATAGAAATTTTCTAAAATATATTTTAAATTCCAACTCTTCATTTTTTTCCAGAAAACAATATCCATTCCAGAAAGAAAAAAACTTTAATGAAAGATTCATAATTAGAAAGAAACATATAGAAAATCCATGTCAGTATATTCTAAATAAATCATCTTAAAAAATAATTTTGTGAAAACAGTTCCTGTGTTGGAATATCCCCAATCAATCCATAGAACTCATGAAAATATCTGAAAGATAGTGCTACATTTTTCTTTCTTTCTATAGAATGCCATTAAAAAGTGTAATTAATGAAAACAATATCACTTCAGTATTTTGTCCATGTAAATCCCCATTACCAAATTCCTACTTTTGTGTGTGTACAGCTTAGATTATTGACTGAATAAATATATGAAAAACTTTTTCATTTGGATTTTTTTCTCTTTTTACATCATGATTTTTGACATACATGCTGAAATGCTACTGGGGTGTTTTATTTTCATATATTCTGAGATTCATGGGCAGCACCATTTATTTTAACCAAATTAAAGTCAGTAAGTGCCTTCCATTAGATTTGACACATGGAAGGTGGGAGCTTGTTGATCTCTTTCTCTTTAAAATTGGTAGCTATAAGGTACAGGGTTGGTTGGCCAGTGGGCATCTTTCTGATTGTGCAAAGAAAGTTTGTCTATAGCACAAGAGAATAAGGGTAATTTAAGGAGACTAATAGTGACAAGCAGAGCCTGAAAATGTAGAGACAGAGATTGAGAGTCTTATGGCATACATTGGAGTCAAGCCAGTATCATCCTTAAATTTCCCAGTTGCTGAGCAAATGAAGTCTGCCATTTTACTCAGGGTAGTTTGAGTTTTATTTTTATCATTTGCAATTGAGAAATACACTGTGGCCTCTGTAAATACTCAGACTAAGAAAACAAATTTATGAATTGCATATAAACTCCAATCTATTGCAATATGATAAGGCAAATGTATGAATGAGGATACCACTGGTAACATCTCTACATTGTACAACTCTCACTTTTTCTTCATGATAACCTCTTCTGGTAAGTGACCTGTAGGAATGAAGCAAAGTGTCAGTATCAATTAATGCTTCAATATTAGTAAAGCTTAATAATGTTCTTACTTTTAAATAAAAGTTTAATCTTTTTCTTTTTACACAAATTGGTCATTTTGTGCTTAGCTAAATTTGAAAACCATTGTTTAAATAATATAGTTCCTTAGATTCTCAGAATAAAAAATATATGTTTTTTATTTACCAAGACAAGTATTTCACTAGACATTTCCTTCAACTATTTCAGTGCCTTCATTGGATTTTAAAATTGATATCCCCTAAGTGTGTTCTAGTTCTCCTTTGGAGCAAATAAGCAGCCTCTAATAATGGAGTGCAAATATGTTTGTAGAAAATACCTCCATTCATATTTTGTTCCTTTGTAAAAACGCTTCTCAGAAAAAAATAGTTCATTGCACAATTTTATAAAAAATCTTTGAAAGTTTCTATAATCCTCCTATCCTGTTTCCTTGTTTTATGGCTCACTTTTACATAAGTGTATGAATAGTACTTGTCACAGTGGCGTTCACTCTAAAGATGATATTTGAAACATTGATGATAGCTAGTTGTGGAAGCATCAGTAAGGAATAAATGTTTCTTTATCCTTTCTTGCTAGCCTTGGTGCAAAGTATGCCTTGTTTAAGAATAGCTTTAATTTTACCTGGTCTGCCACATCTAGGAAAATTGAGGTCAATCGATTATATCAACACAAACAAATGTGCTTAAATAAAATGAGAATTTCCCTCATTAACTATGACCTTCAAATGACCCAGTTGGTGCAAAATAAAGTAAAAAATCCAAAAAGCCTTGTATTGACAGGTCACATTAGTAATGATATGATATCTCTATTGATTTCTTTACCCTTTATTCTATAACAACGTGGCTTTAAAGAGCTCACTCCCCAGAACGTAAGCATCCTTCATTTTCTCCAGAGTGAATTCTCTGTTCTTGGAAGTATTATAGCAGCTATTTTGGACATGCCCATTTTAAGTCTTGAAATCCTGAACTTTCCAGGCCTCAGCTGGTGTCAGGATAGAGGACATAACAAAATTTCTTCTCAGCCCCAGTATCTTAACAGAGAGATAATCACAAAGTCTTGTAAGGATTCCAGGGTTCTTATTCTAGAAGTGATTATTAAAATGTAAGCATCCTTGGAACACAATGTGAAACAAATTAGAGTTTCAGATAGCTTTAAAAGGGTTTGTTATTTCATCAGATTGTAATGTAATTCTAGTGTGTTTGTTCGCTAAGATGTAAGTTGCTGAAGGAAGGGATCAGCTCTAAATGGTGGCATCAGCTACTTCAGGACTGGCAAGTGTTTTCTGTAAAGGTCCAGGTAGTAAATATTTTAGAATTTGAGGGTCAAAGGTCTCTGGAAGAACTACTCAACAGTACCTAAATGAATATGTGTGACTGTTTAGATAAAAAATAATTTGCAAAAAGAGATGGTGGTTTGGATTTGGCCACAAGCTGTAGTTTGTCCACCACAGAGCAATCCTGATGAGGGCATTCCTGGTTCCATTCTAAGTGATGAGAGAACAGCCTATGGGGAGCGGAGGCTGACAGGGCTATCAAGCCTAAAAGATTGTTATTCACATTAAAGCTCCTTTCCCTTTTCCTTGGTATTGTAGGATGAAAACTCAGAGCCTGATTTCTGGGACCTTTGATTTATATTATACAATATAAATAACTACATTAAAGTGAAGAAATAAATTTTGCCATGAAAGAGATGCAAAAATGAGTAAGAGGTAAAGGCCCACTAAGCAGGATGTTAACAGTTCTGAGTCTTTCCCTAATTTGTCAAAGAAAAATGGAGCCTATATATTGTAGTTTAGTGCAACATGATCCAGTAGAAATATAGTGAAGCCACAAATGAGAACTCTATATGTAATTTATTTATTTTTTAATTAATTAATTTTTTTACAGTAGGTTCTTGTTGGTTATCTATTTTAAACATAGCACTGTGTACATGTCAATCAATTTATAATTGCTAGTAACCCCACTGAAAAGAAAAAAGAAGCAGGTGAAAGTAATTTAAATAATATATTTTCTTTAAACCAGTATAGACAAAATATCACGTCAACATGTAATCTGTAAAAACAATATGTATTATATATTTCTTATTCTCATACTAATGTTTGAAATCCAGTGTGCATTTTATACTTACAGCTCATGTCAATATATACTAACCACATTTCAGTTCCTCAACAGCCTTGTGTGATGGGTAGCTATCATATTGTACAGTGCAAGTTTAGTGACTTAAAAATATGTTTTTGGATTCAGGCATCCCTCAGTTTGAATCACTAATTCCACCACATAGCATATCCACATCTCAGTTCCCTCATATATAAAATGGGGATAAAAGTTGTGGTTACCTACGTGTGTGTAAAAACACTTACCACAGTATCTGGCACATATAAAGTGTTCAAGTGATAGCTAACATAACTTATACCTGACAAATAATAAATTTCTCTCATTCTTGCATATTATGTCTCTTTGTATATACATACACCTGTTGGTTCATTAGAATTGTGAATGACAGACATGTATATAAATACAGTATTATCAAACTAGATGTATTTGAGGATTTCAGAGATGCTTGTTTCAAAGAAATAATTCTCCATGAATGCTCACTTCAGATTAATGTTTTAGCAAAAATTACAACAGTCAGTGATACTAGATTTCAGATAAAATTATTTGTCTTAAGTGCTACCATTGTTAAATAAAAATGCTTCCTACCCTTTTTAGTCTTCTGAAAATAAGCTAAATGTTAAAACCATGGTGTCCTTTAGAATTGTCTATTGAAAAACACATGATTAGGAGTATAAAATGTCATTGTTTCTAATCTTAATTTAAAATAAAATGTCATTTGGACCATCTCCCTGAAAGATAATCCAAATTGAACTGGAGCTCCTATGAAGAACAAAGATTATGTTTCCTTAACTCATAAGAAACGCAGTTGTTGGGGCACAGTTAATTTAGAAGGTCCTTTTGAATTTCAGGATTACGGGGGTACTGTGTCTTTCAGTGCCTCCTTTATGTATTTGGTTCCCCACCCCTCACCTAACATTGTAGTGCCTAAGCATACATTTGGAACAGTTGAGCTTTGCAGTGACCAGAATGAATATGTGTCACTTTGTTAAGCAGTCTGTCCTGCCACTTGGAATTTAGTTAGTTACATATAGAAAGTCATATTGGAAAAGACATACAGAACTTGCATGGTTTAATATTCAGAAACGGAAATCTTTAGGATGAAAACTCCAAGGATGAAATTCAAGAAAAAGAAAAAAAGATTAAATAGAGTAAAAGGAAGAGGTGGAGAAAAATAGAAAAAACAATTCAAACCCAAAGCCTTAGTAGGTGCAGGTGATTCTAACCAAACCGTCTCTATTATAGTCAACATCTCAATAAAAATACAGACAGCAGGACTTTTCAGCTTTGCTGTTGGGGACATTGCTGGGTTACATCAAAAATACCAAGAGCTGTGCCAAAGAACAAATTCAAATAACAGCATCCTGTGTTGTCTGAGCCTGATCCAAAATTGCTGCCATATCTGCAGCAAGTAAGAAAATATCTGGGTTAGTGAAGTCAATCTTATGACATCAGAATTCCATCCTTAGTGTGTTTTGCTTTTTCATTTTTCCAAGAGGAGACAGTTGTGGAAGGGAATGAAAGATTTATAATCAGGCATATATGACAATATGAATTGTATCTTTAAAAAATAATTGCCATGCTAAAGTATATTTCCTCCTTGGTCCAGTGGAATATTTATATTAATGTTGTTGCAACTTCTAGTATTCTGTAGACATTAGACCAAAAGTTGCTATGATTCCTAGAATTATTTTCTTGACGATCATTTCATGTTTGTGTATTTCTTTACTCATTCAAACAACATTCATCCATTCAACTAACAATCTTGAATGAATGCTAATTGTGGGCCAGAGACTAGGACTAGATACTATGGAGACAAGGACAAAGACAGTATTACTTTCCGAAAAATATTTACAAGCAGGCAAATATCTTTACATCATGGTTACTTAAAATACTAGTCATCATTTTTTTTCTAATTTCATGTAGACTTTCATTATTAACTTGATGTAGAGGATAACGGTGTTTAAAGTCTTTTTCCAGATTATGTAAAACATGACATCCTGTGTTTTAATTTTGAGCACATATTTATAAAATCGGAAACTTTGGTTTAATGGTGTGTGCCTGAAAACTTGAGTTTTCAAAGAAATTATTGTTACTAGAAGTTTTCTTCAACCAAAATTGTATGGATCTAAATTGTATAAGAACAACTGCTTTCTCTGGTCTGTGTGCCAGTCTTTATTTGCATTTGTGAAGGAGAAAACTAGATCATACTTTGCCGTATTTGGCTCTCAGCTGTAGAGCTCTGATCAGCAAACCTTTTAATCATGCCAGATTATGTGATTGTTTCGTGACACAGATGTACAGTCACTAGGGATTAGGGTTTGTTGTTTTAAAATTGTCATTTCAGCTGTCTGTATGCAGATACAGGATTGCCTTCAAAAATCTAAATATGGATCTTTCTAAAAATGCTGACAAATACATTAGAAAAGGAAGGTTTTTTTCTATACAACTCCCTAGAACCCACCCCCCAATTTTTAAATGAAAAAAGAAACCCTAAAACTAAAACATTTATAAAGTATACCTTAACTGGATTTATTTACTCTTCTCTGGAAAATTATAAACTCTAAGTACTGACACATTTTAAGTATACAGACAATCGAAATAACAATCACTCATGTTAATTGTATACATAGTTAAACTATTAGAAAAAAAATGACTACATTATAAGCTTGCAACTTGATATGCTTATGGATAATCTCAGAAATTTAAGAAAACATATCATATTGTGTCTGAAAATACATTAGGCTCTTGATAAATGGCCCTTTACCACATCAGGGTCTTTGTCATTAACAGCCAAATGTAATATTGGCTGAATCTATTTATGTTTTTGCTTTTAGTTGATATTTATTTAGTATTTTCTGTTTGTCAGACTCTGGATTTTTCAACTGCTCTTTCACTTTGACACTTGATTGTGGGTTTTTTTGTTGTTTTTTTTTAGAGGGATGTATGGGATTTGTTGAATTGGGGTATAAAGAAGCCATTCATATCAACAAAGTAAACTAAGGACAGACATCAATATCATATAGGTACCCAATGGCAGTAGAGAAGGACTTGAACCTGTAATTCCTGAATCCTATGGTCTTTCTAGTGTACCTACTTTGTTATTTTGACCCCAAAAGTAGGGGTGAGCATTTATTGAGTTAAATTAACTCAGGCTCCTAATTATGAAACTAAATGATTTTTATGGCACATAGACCTCTGTTTTTGATATTGAATAAGGAACAATTCTTGACCTCAGTGATTGGTAGAGACATTAAATGCCTCAGGCATATGGAGATGGATGTAATTGATGGCCTAACCAGACCCCCTTTTACTGGTGCTGTGAGCCCATGCTCCTCTGCTGTCTGCTGGAATACAGGATAATTCCCCCTTATGCCAGCCAGCCCTCATGGCCCTAGACCAGTAAATGACTAATAAGGAAAAAAAAGCCAAGGTTTTTGGCCTCAAGATAGGACAAGCTCTGAGGTGCAATGTATTCTACGTAGCTTCTTGTGGGGTGAGGCTGAGGCTGGAATTGTATGTGCAGTTACACCTTTTCTTGTTTTTTTACCCTTTCTGTTTTGCTTCCTCTTTTCCTTGCTCTTTTCTTCATAATTTCTTGCACTTGAATCATTATTTAAGAATCAGTTTCTTGGGCTTCCCTGGTGGCGCAGTGGTTGAGAGTCCGCCTGCCGATGCAGGGGACGTGGATTTGAGCCCCGGTCTGGGAAGATCCCACATGCCGTGGAGCGGCTGGGCCCGTGAGCCATGGCCGCTGAGCCTGCGTGTCCGGAGCCTGTGCTCCGCAACGGGAGAGGCCACAGCAGTGAGAGGCCCGCGTACCTCAAAAAAAAAAAAAAAAAAAGAATCAGTTTCTTAAGAATGCAACCTGAGAAAATGTTTGCCTATAAAGTTTTTCTACCCAAGTTGTACAGCTTATTTACCTCTTCCTACCCTGTTAGCTGTTATTATTTGCTACTCTCAACATGCCTTTTCCACTCGCCTTATGTAACACATTATGGGTTCTTCCGTTTTGCTGCTTCTAACCTGGTACAGACAGACAAAGCAGACTTGATAGATTTTTCTGTAAAGTTAGAATGAGTAGCTATGAATGAGGACTTGGGTTTTCCATAGATAACTTCCTCTTCTCGGCTAGAGTTTTCTTTTTCAGTTTTTCCGAGAAGTGACTTCCAAACGAATGCTACATGAAGCAGCTAAAGAACATGAGGTGATATTATAAAGGACCAAATTATGCAGTACAAAAAGAGAAGAAAGCAAACACCATAATAAGATGCTAATTGTTATGCACACTGATTGAGTGACACTGATTGGAGAGCAAACACATCAAGCCCTATTCACCCCGATGCTCTCCCCTCCTCCAATCCCCCATCATCATGCCATGAATGTGAATCAACACAGTTTTCAGCAGGAGACCACAGAATTAAATCAACTTAGCCAGAATTTTTAGGATCTCAGGATTTGGGGGCACCTGGCTACTTATTGTGTTGAGAAATCTATGTCTTCTGGGATTAAGCTTAAATATGAAGGGTTCGATCATGTAGCGCACACTTGGCAATGTCAACACAGATGTCTTTCCACACTGTGTTGCTGTCACAAAAAGGATTGTACAACAAACTTTGGCTTTCCACTCTGCCAGCTCTCTGAGGTTTGCTACAAAGCATATAGTTCAATACATTAGAAGAAAATATGAAAATGCGTGCCCCCCTAGGTACTGCCATGCCCAAGTAAATAAAATGTACTGCATGTAATTTCCTTATCCACAAAGCTCAACAAGCTCCAAGGGATCTGTTTGCAGAGAACAACCATATTCTACTTTGGAGTCCAAATTATTCAGCTTTATTTTTCATTCTTTTAAATTTTCCTATTTCCATTATGGTAATCCATGGATTTAGGATCCACTCTGTGAAATGTGTGGCCTAAAATCATGTTATCTTTATATCTGAAATTCTTCCTTTTTCCATATAGAGTGTAAATTAGCAGTACAAACAAGGCTTTGGGAGGGAATCTTTAAACTAGTTAAGTGAACATGCTGCTCTAGTGCCCTTAAGCACTTCAAAAGCATGTATTTATCCACAGATGGCTAGTATGCTAATTACCATTTGTTATTATTTAGGTCATTAAACCCACTTCCTTAGAGAATTGCGTTAGACAGTTTCTTGTTTTGTAGCCCACGCTGACCTACTATATATTCTTAAATGGAATCAAATTTTGTTTCTCAGGAAACACTATTTGCATGACTATTTAGTAAATCAGACTGGCTTTCCTCCTAAATGATTTTATCATGCTTCAGTGACATCCACGTGGCTGAAGAGATGGTGGCTGCTGGTGCTTGTTATAGTAACACTTATGACATTCTCAATATCATAAACACATTGCTTTCTTTAGTTTCAAAGGAAGACAGTATTATGTTCACTAGATGTTGTGGATTCATTGATCTAAATAACAATGAAATGATGTAAATGATAACTTGTCTTTTTTTTTTTTTTTTTTTGCTGTACGCGGGCCTTTCACTGTTGTGGCCTCTCCCGTTGTGGAGCACAGGCTCCGGACGCGCAGGCTCAGCGGCCATGGCTCACGGGCCCAGCCGCTCTGTGGCATGTGGGATCTTCCCGGACCGGGGCACGAACCCGTGTCCCCTGCATCGGCAGGTGGACTCTCAACCACTGTGCCACCAGGGAAGCCTGATAACTTGTCTTGAATGCAGTATTACCATGTCAAAATGGTGGAATCAAATATAACCTCCTTCCTTGCTAACTCTATCTTCATTACTGAGGAAAAACACGAGCAAACAGAGGAAAAGCCCCTTAAGCCACTATTTCTGTTATGATGTGTTTTGAAGAAGTCTTCTTTACTCAATCACCTTTTAACCAGAAGCTGATTCTTCATTACATAGAGTTTCCTTGGCAAACCAAACACCAGCGTCATTCTTCTCACCAAATGATCATCTTTTTTTAGCAGCAATGGTTTAGTGGAATTGGGGTCTCTCTCTATAATAGAATCTAATGCTACTTCATAGTTGTAAACATTTTTCCATCTCAAAACATTTTGCATTAATTTAATTTATATGTGTATAATCCACTACAACAGGAAATAAATTTACTCCAACCAATACTGGTATGCTTCAATTCACCAGCTTGCAAAAATTGTGTAATACATATTGTTTCTCTTGTTTTTTGGCTCTCAGGAACCTCAGAGCTAATCCTGTGCTTAATTGCTGAAATCATCCTTATTTAACATAGAAAGAAGCATTTCTTTAAATCACATGGTCTTGTTTTAATGGTCCAGTTAAATATGCCTTTTATAATTATAATTTTATATAATTAATTATATAAAAATTATATTTTATATAATTAAAGCAAATGCTTTGGGGACTAATCATAGAATAAACAATAAACATATTCATCTAATTGTGGCCTGTCAGATAAAGAAGGGAAAGATGACTATAGTTCTTTACAGAAGAGAAAACAGCTTAAACAATAAGCTTCCTTTATTACTTAAATCTAATTTACTTCTGAAAACGTGTCAGATATTTCATTATTTAAAATAGTGTAAAATAACAAAAAATCTGTTCTCCATTCATACAAAAACACCAACCAACTTTTTTCTGATGCGATTAAAAACATTTTAAACATGCATTTAACAAGTCACCAAGGATTTTTACACGACACAAAGCATCTAAAACACCAGTTACCTAATTATTTAAGACTAATGAACTCATCGATGGGTTTGTTTTTGCGCAGTTTGCAAAAATACTATTCACTATTAGATATAGATTATACTTTGACACTAAAAGAAATATGTTCTATAATGCAAATAAACAATGCAGGAATCACTTAGGTAAGATACTCAACTGCCTTCATGATGGAGCATTCTCGTTGCCTGAGAGCCACGAGGAAATGGAGAAGCTGTTGACAGAGGCCAAGGTTCAGGGCCTCATAGACAAGTGCCAGGCAGGCCTATGAAACAAAACGAGCCTGTTAATCACCGCTTCCAAAGAAGAAGGAAAACTTACAGCAACTTCAAATAAGCTAGTTGTATAATTTCTGTATAACAGAAGTAGCAACAACTATTCCCATACCAACATATCTGACAGCAGTTTGTTGAAAAACTCAATTGTTTTGACAACCTGTCCCTGAGCTTTGATGGAAGGTCCTATTCATAAAAGGTGCTACTGAGGACAAATTTTGCTCTTAATCCTTTTAGGATCAAGGCTACAAGATGCTGGCTTTGTTATATGTTCATCCTCTACCACTACCTCCTCTACCTTCACTACATCCTCTACCACTGTGAAGAAACAGACCAAAGTAGAATTCCCTTAAGCCTGGACTTATGAAGAGAGACTGAATACTTTGCCCACTGAAGTCTAGGACAGCCAGGAATTTAATTATGCACTCCTAGAGTCCAGAGGTGGGGCAGCCAAAGACTCCACCATCTGGAGGAGGATGAGAACGTGGGTAGCTTGTATTTTCATCACGCACCTGGCCGCCAGGCTAAACACTACCGCTGAACTGGCAGCAGACCTGAGCTGTACTCCCTACTGCCCAGCCACCCTGCTGTGCTCCTGGCAGGCTTCTGGGCACCTTTCCTTTCCACTGAGTCTAGAAATCCTCTTTTAAAATGAGCCACATAACTAGTTTCCTTGTTTGCTTGATAAAACTTTTCTTTTAGTTCTGTCTTTACCCAAGTTGAATATATCTCCCCATTGATGTATAATTCCATCTGAGTTCTCTTTTTTCAAGTGAGAATACTTAGAGCCAGGGTATTTCAGTTTTCAGAGGAAAAAGTGTGAATGGATGTAGGCTGTATATAAGACCTTTTCTGTGCAGTATTTTGTTGATGGTGTTTACTACCTTTTGGAACTATCTGTTCGTTCTTAACTAAGGAGCTGTTAAAAAGTCCAAAATAGTTTTACAATTTTCAAGCCCCAACTAACTAGCTTTTGGAAACTATGCTTCTATGACTATGCAATATCTTATTGTTTTGGCAAAAGTTCTTCCACTGTGTGGTTTTGAATTTGGGCTTCTTGATAAATAGCTGCATCTCATATCAGTGATGTGTAAACAGAAGAGTCCTGTACTCCTAAAACTCTGTTCCTAGTGTTGCTTTTGATGCATAGCATTGTTTAAGGTGAAAGCCATTTGTGGCCTTGATTAATTCTTGGTCTGATTTTTGCAGAGACTTCCTCATGTCCAGTTGGGAGTTTGGCTTTTATGATGGCATTAGGGTTCCTAAGATGTAAGGTTTGAGTGACTGTTCAGCTCTGCTAATGGCTCCTTCCGTGACTCTTGCATTTTCTGATTGCTTTCCCATTCCAGGAACAAAATCCATTCCAGGAATTAAATCTGAGTTTGAGACTCTCAAACTGCTGTATCACAGGATTTAATTCTTATTTTTCAGCCTTTTTCTCCATTAAGCTGTACTTACCAAAGCCAGTGGATGCTCTGCCCTTTGCTTACAAATGAAATTTGTCCCCAAGCATGGCCTTCCACACCTCCAAGGGGTGTGGTTCACAATAATACTGGGGAATCTTGCCTCTCTTATATCAGCCTTTGGTAATTCAGTAAATTGAGCCTCTGGGTCCTTGAAATAGAGTTTACAGATGAGATTATTGTAGTACACTAGATATCATCTCTTCATACTAATGAAGTATTGCTTATTTCCCTGAAGATAAATCTTGCTTGTTTTATTTATCATAACTAACAAGTAATTACTGAATGCCCACTGTTGGTATTTAGTGTGACAAGTGCTGCAAACACTATCAAGTAGATTATAGAGCAAAGAATACAGACTGAAACTGATTCTTTAAACCCTAAGACATTAACTACATTTTAAATGTTAATAGAATGGCCAGGCTGGAAAAAGGTTTTGTGTCCAGACACAAACATTTGCAATGTTGGGAAGAGGAAAACATCATCTTAGTAAAGCAATTTACTAAGTAAAGCTATCCAGAAAGCTATCCAGATAAACACCCACAATATGGAGGTGGGATGAGTGAAATATGGGCATTAGATTGAAAAGACTGCGTTCAACATTATACTCTAGGAAAACAGTGAAGAGTGATATTCTGTATTTCTTTCTCAAAATTGGCACATCTCCTTAATATTGGGTGGCATTCACTTAATCTCCACTTTTCCATAACATTGAGAATTTTCCTCACCTGTTCTAATTGATAAATATGAAATCTGAGGCCAAGTGAGTATTGGCAGATTAACAGTGGGGTGATTGATTTCCGAGAACCAATAGTGACTGAATGCTTACGAATATGCATTCTAATCTTGATGGGGTTAAGCAAGTTTTCAGGCAATGGCTTTGTGACTTTACCCTTAGAATTTCTTAATAGGGACTCTTCACATGAAACCATTCATTTTCAAGAAAATAACTGGCTCAAATGTCATTTCAGATTCATAAACCACGTCTCCAGTGCCATTTCACACATGAAAAATCAGTAATAGAATAATTCGGGGGATTATTTGTTCATACACATTTTAACTTGGAATCTTTTTCTTGGACAGTTTTTGAAAATAGGGTGTAAAATTATCTCTCTGGAATAGTTGAGATGGAGCTCTGGTGGACTAGATAATCTCCATCCCTTTCAAACCATGCTTTTCATACTGTGATCTCTCTTCCTAAGCCATTTAGGAAACTCATTAACTTAAGCTTTGGTTGGTGTAATTACACAGTTGTGAAATGGTGTATCTTGTACACTGTTCTTCTGTACTTTGTAAACAAGTCCTCTCTGTATCAGATAACTGAGAATGTATAACCATTACTTCAAAATAGCAGTTACAGAACAAGGCAAGCTTAAGCACAAATGAAAAGTACAAGTTGTCATTCCGTTAGTATGGATTTCTTGTAAAATGTATTTGTAAGCAGTTTGACTTAGTGGAGGATTAAAGAAAGAAAGAAGCTTTGAACCAAATGTGAAGATTTAAAGGTAATGAACCGTGATTGATGATAATTTTGGAGAAATAAAATCTAAGCTACATACTTAGGTTAAATATGAGTTGGTTAATTATAAATAGTTCATTATTTAGCAAGAGAACAGAAAAACAATTGTGCTGTTATCTAGAGATCACCTTAAATGTCTTTTCAATATATGTTTCCTTTAAATAACCTGTGTTTAGACTATGAAATTGATTTTAATTTTTCTACACACACCCACAAACACAATTTCACTTCGACCTACAGATGTTATCAGTGTAATACTGTAACATGGGTATTTTTGTGCTTTCTAATTCGATACATCTACCATGTTGATTTTACTACCTATTTTTTTTAACATTAAAATTTTAGAGTTCATTGTTAACATCAACCATGCTAGTAGGCATTTAAACAGGCTATCTGTGGTGATTCATATTCTCCGAAAATTTAAATTTCTTTCTAGAAATTTGAAAGTTATGTTAGCAGCTGGTTAACATTTTTTAATATACTTTAAAAATGTAGCTTTCATTGGGATCAAATATGTGAATTTTAGGAATTTGTGTTGCAACACCTTGAAGTGAATATATATTACAATGGTACAACACTGGCTTTGGAGTCACAGAGAACTGGGCTTAAATCCTGACTCTGTTACTTCCTGGTCATATGATCTTGAGCAAGTTAATATTAGTTTTTGATTAAGAGGTATACATTCCTTTCAAGGCATAGCTTATAAGAGAAGTTTTCAAGATTCAGGGTAACTTATGGAACCCCATAGCAGTAGTGAGACCTCTTACCAGAAAATGAAAAGACACTAGAAATTTAGAAATTCAGGAAACTATGGTGGTATATGTTTTATCCTTCTATGTCTCCAGAACAATTTGGTCTATTTTGTAAAACATATTTGGAGGACAAAAGAGGACCACCCAAAGGGAGTGAGAGGGCAGTTAAAAATATCATCATGACCTGGGAAGAAACATAAAGAAATGACTACTACACATAACCAGAGCATCCTCATTTACCAAATAAGCATAAAATACCTTCTCTGTAAGGCTGTTGTGCATGGAGATTAATAGTGATATTTATAAAGCACTTCTGAGCTGAGCACATAGTAGGTGCTTAATAAACAAGCTTTACTGTCATTCTTCTCCTTGACTAGGAAATAGAAGACCATGTAATTATTGCATAATCTGGCCTCAGAATTAACTGAATTCTTGATCTGCTGAGGAAACATGCAGTCTAATAGAAGTAATAGAGATTGTGCCTGAAGCAGAGAATATAATTAGTAGTTGTTAATAATTATGGATACCCATCCCTCCAAGCAAGTCAAACTCTACAAAAGACAGGAAAGATGCTAATGTAAGTAGAAGATCCAATTCTCACCTTAATGGAGCACAGTTCTGTTGGATCACGTGGTATGTTACAAATGAATGAATGGCACAAGGCCAATAGAAAGCATAAAATGTTTGTTTCCGTGAGGCAGGGCATGTGGAAGAAGGATGTGCAGATAAGAGATGGCTCTTTTTAAGACTTATAGAACTTATTGACTCCTTAAACACGACTTCTAAAAGAATGTTCATGCCTTACTCTGAGAAATATTAAAATCAATTTTAAAATTACAAGAAATCCCCAAAAGTGTTTCACAGGAGATGTATTTTAAAATTTACTAGGAAGCTCAATTTTAATTCAGTGTTTAGAAATAGATTTTATAAAATGTCAGTGGCTGTAGTTTAACAAGATCAGATATTCTGAAATTCAAACCCTCTCCTACCACAAAACACCTAAATGCTGGGTAAATTAGAGCCAACAAACTTTGAAAAGCATTACGGAGTTCACAAGAATGTAAAGGAAGTCCTCCAGAACCACCACCACAACAAAAATCCTCACAAAATATAAATAATACAATAAAAGTAGAAAATCTACTCAGAAGCCAAAGCTGCCTTGGAAGTGTGTCTAACCCAGAAACTTCCAAGCTTCACTGATATCAACTCCACTATGGAATAGGACTTGAACTTGACAAGTGTATGATCTGAAGCTGAGACCCCTCCCCTCCCCCCCACACACATTAAGTCAGGCACTCAAAAATGACAATCTTCAACTGATAGGAATGCTTACCAAATGAACAAACCAAAAAAGCCGTCTATCTCTACTGGAACTTGGTGGAAAAAATTAATATTCTTAAAATGAATAATCTTCCTTAATAATTAGTATCAATAGCTCTTCTCTCATGGAGTCCTGAGATTTGAATTATACCATGCTCTCAATCTGTGAAACCCAATCCAAGAAACAACATTAAAATATTTCCTAGTTGGTCACACTCCCCAGCTGGGGTTGCCAGATTTAGCAAATAGGATACAGGATACCCAGTTAAATTAGAATTACTTCTAATTTGCCTGTGTATATATACACAGAGATTTTAAAATCTTGTATGGGATGTATTTCTATTAAAAACACTATTTGTTGTTTAGCTGTGTATCTAAATTGCATACCTTTTTGTAATACCATTTCCCTGAGATCTGGCTCTTCTTAACAGTTCCATATTTTGCACAATTTGCTTAAAAAAATTCTTGCAGTTACAGTCAACCTTCTATTTACATTGTAACGTAGCTCTATAGTGGTCACATGCAACTTATTTATTTTGTCCATTGAACATTGATTTATGAGAAAACATTAATATTATGAGCCAGTAGACTGAATATCTATTTGCAGAAAGTTAACAACTCTGAGAATTGTTCTTCAAATTTGATGCTTTGAAACACGAAATACCGTCTTCAAGACATAACTTGCTTTTCCAGTGTTCCTCCGTATGTAGTGATCAATGGCTTTTAAAAATGTGCTCCAGTAACAAAAAAAAGCATTGTCATGAGTTTTCATTTCCTTGCTCTTCATTTCATGAGTCCACATGTTCTCATACTGGTGATTATTTAATAACCTGCATGTAAAAAATTAAATTCTTCAGAGGATGAAATCTATTCCAAACAAAAATCATGGCAAGGGCCATGATAATTATTCATTATGAGTTGAAGCTTTCCTGTTCATAAGTAATAGTGTCCATTTTAATAACACCCCTGATACTTTAAGGAATACATTTTTATTAGTTCTTTCTTTAATGCATTCAACAAGTTCTTTTAAGCAACAGAATACATTAATAACAGTGATTTTCTTTCAATTTACTAAAGAGATATTGAAAACTATGAACAAGAAATAAGTAGACTTCACTCAGTGGATTATTAAAAATCTTAACAAGAATTTGGGAGGCTCTTTTCTTCAGAATTAAAGTATGATTTTACTGCTTCAAATAAATTGAGATGTCCCCAACTGCATCTGTTAAAGAGACCCAACAGGTTTTTGAATGTGGGAATTGAAGAATACTGAATATAAACAAAATCACAAAAATCCTTTAATTGCTCACTTTGAGCAATTGAACAGAATAAATGATGGAGAGAAAAATTTCATCACAATTAGTTCAATGTCAATAGGAAGAACATCGATACTGTTTCAGCAGTATAACACAGAACATGAGAAGGACAGCCAACATCTTCCATAAAATTACTCATATTTTATTTCACCTTTGAATAAACATTGTCTGCACCTTTACATAAATACCCAGCACATTTCAATTTGGATTATATCCACCAAAAGGTGTACATTTTTTTCTTATTAACTTCTAATTCAATAAAAGAGTCTCAGCAAAAAATTTACTATTGTTCCTGAAGTCTTATGTAGAAGGTTTTTCCTTGGAATAGCCTTATAAGCAAGGCTTTTTCAGGAGAAAAATATTGCACAAGTAAAGGGGAATTTTTTTTCTGCCTTGTGATAACTTGTATCCATGGCTATAACATAAAAAGGTGAGGCATTTATATCTTTGATAATTTCTGTAAAAGTGAATGGAACTGTTGCATTTTTTATTTTTGTAGATTTCCTTTTGACACTTGAAAATTTGCTTGCAGTTTCAGAATCAGAAAATGCTTCTGGTAGAAGTATGTGCAGCTGTTTTAGCTGTAAAACTGGTGGTATACATAGCAGACAGCCATTACAACTTCTGCTGTTATTACGTTATCTTCTGAATTTTATTAATTGCTTTTCTTCAGTACTAGTTGAGGGAATCATCTCTTATGCTTAGCTGTATTATATGCTGACTTATATCTCACTTTCCATCTTTTGTTTATATTGACTAAACAGTTGTATCCTGCACAAATTTAAATTCTTTTTCTTCATTTAAATAATTGTCCAGTGTTTAAAATATTCATCACAAAACTTATGCTTGCATTTTGACAAGGTTTGTGTTGTGTTTATATATACACAAATAAAAATTTGATGATAGCAACAACTACCATAATTGAAGGATTGAATATGATAATCTCATGTCAGTGTGTCATTTTGCCTGTAACTCACGAGTCCAATTTAAAACTAACCATAAACATAGGTGAATCGTTGAAAGATCTGTGAACTAATAATAATTGAACTTGATAGCTGTTGCAGACTCCTCATTGACTGCAAAGGAGACCTATCTTCATAAGGCACGGTCTCCTATAATAATGCCCGATTGATTTTATGTAAATATTTTGGAAACCTGGCAGTCAGGGGCTGGGAGTCTGTCAGAATCTGGAATGCTCAGGGCGTGGTGGATCTTAGCTGCCTTGCTGTGATCACTGGAGTAAAGTCCTATTGACGGCTGGCTTTTAGAAGCATGAGTGACAGGAGGCTGCCCTGATAGGCTGAGTTTCTCAGCACATGAGAGCTGACCAGGAGTTATCTCTGACTAGACACTTTGGGCAAACAGTGGTGTTTTTATTCTTCAATATGAAAAATAACCTAACCTATTGTTGTTTGCAAGCTTCTCTTTTGGTCTTCTCTCAAACTATAGGAGTTGTTCAGATCTTCAGTTGTGGAGATATAATTCTCAGGTAGTGTTGTCATTTGTCATTTAAGCACCACTAAAGGTATTTTGAAATATCTTTTATATTTTAAAATTATTTAATGAAAAGCTGAATGTAGGCCATTTTGGGTACCCTGACAAACTCCCTAAAGAGCACAGGAAAAAATCATTAAATACAGAACATGTTGGGTATATATATAGGGGTTGGGGGAGAGAGAGGATAGGATATCTGGCAACCCACGTAGTAGGGACAATATGAAGATAATGTTCCGTGTATTTACAGTTGTGTAACTGAAAGATTATAAAGTAAACTTAGCATAAAGTAGTGAAAAGTAGCACAGTGATGAGGACACACTTATAATGAGTACTTGTTAAAAATTAAATAAACATGGATTATGAAAACTGACTTTCAGAAATAACATTAAATACGTGAATAGTTTTAAAGTGTTACCACCAGAAGGAAAACTGCCCTTGAAGTTATAGGAAACCTCTGTGTCTTAGTTGGCAGAATAGATGTACATATTTTTAATTTTGTGTTTGTATTTACATTGTTAGCATCTATTATTATTAGCATCTATTCACAGAAATCCCTGTGACATACAATGCAACGGTATGAGAATTGACATAACTAATAATTGACATACATTAGAATGATCATAGATAAACTTTCCTTTGAAGTCCAGCTGTATGTTGCTTTCAATATGTGTATGATTTCATTTACTATGCTATTGGCCTGAATCTTCGGTTTAGGCTTTTTGGATTTTCCTTTCTACATTGTGAGTCATTTGATCTTTAAAATTTTTTAAAGAAAAAAGGTAAAAATACTGCAATCAGATGTTGTGTATTCAAGTTTCTCCTTTAAAATTTTTACCTTTAGGAGGTGGGTTTGACTCCCATGTGAAATTAAGTGGTGAGAGAGTCAGTCCTTGGTGAACAAACACACACACACACACATACACAGAGAATATTTCCTCACTCAAGGAAACGTCAGGAATATATCTGTTGGGTAGAAGGTTCCAAGTGGCAAAACAACTGACATTCATTCTAAGAACTTATCCGCAAATGCCAGCTGTCCAAGTTCCCTCCCTCTTCTTACTGCCTTACTAGTTACATGGCACTGCCTTCAATACTACCTTCTTCCAATTTTTAAGCACAGAGGAGCTATGTTGCTGTCATTTCTGTCTCCCAATCCAGCAACTGAATTGACTTCTTCATCTATTTAGGGTGTCTAAGGGGCAGCAGAAATTTATTTTGTTTAAGAGGAAAGGAATGTTTACTTTATAAAAGGTTAAAATGTCACTCCAGGAGCATCCTTAAACACTGCTGCTGAGAGAAAAATACCAGTATTTGGAGTGTCAAAGTGAGTCATCGCTCAGCTTGCTTCTTGAATTCCCAAATTGTTTTCCTTTCTTACTGCCCAGAGCTTGCTGAATGTTGATCATCAAAATATAATAGAGACATCTTTTCCTGTATCCTCCCATAAAGGACTGTTTGAAAGTCAAAGTGCTGGGCATTCTTGACCTTAAACACACTGGGCACCTCCATGGTTTTAGCCGGCAGTAGAAGCACACAACATTCTCTTTCTTCCGTTAATGTGTCACTATTTTCCCATGAGAGCAGAGATTTTTATACCAAAAACAGCAAGTGGTCAAGAGCTAAAATAGACTTACCAGCGTGGTCCTTCTATAGAGATCTCTGATGTGTAGGGTATCTATTCCGTGTGTGTGTGGCAGGGGGGAGGTTGTAGTGGCCAGTGGCAATTGGTCTAAAAGGATTGCGTACATTTTAAAAAATGGAGACATTACTGAAGTAACTTTTAAGGCTTTGCTAACATTGTAGTAAGGGTTTATTTCATGGCTTTTTTATTTGTGACTTGGAGGATAATTATAAAGAGAGTGGCTGTTCCTCACAGATGGTAACACTAAAAGTAATGTTCAGAAACATTACTTGTTGGATTTAACCCTTTGCTGTCCTAACATATTTTGAAGAATTAAATTCTCAGCTAGTACACAATGTCCCACCCACCCTGAAACCCCTCTCCCTAATTACTAGGTTCACGAAAGCAAAGAAACAAGGTTTGATGAATGATTCTGTTCCTTGTGGTTCAAAGACATACCCACATTCTGTACTGCTTCTTTTGCGATGGCAACCAGACCATGGATTTTCACATGTTTATCTATCTTATGAAAGCCAAGACCAGCTCTACAAACCTCAAGTGAATTTGAGTAGTGTTGACTGCCTGCCTAGCTTCACAGAAGTGACTTTTGGGTGATGCATGATCATATTTATAATGTGCTCTGGCACTTCCCTCTCCGGCTTAGAAGACTGAGTGATATCTAGTATGCTTGGAATTTTTTGACTCTTCATCTCCTACCATACCATTCTCCTTTTCTCCCCTAAACCAATTCACCATTATTTTTGGAAAAAAGAATATTGGGGAATCCAATACAGTTCAGCAACATCTTCACATTGAAATAGGCCTAGAGGATAGTCGACAATAAAGAACTAGGCCCACTAATGTTCTTGAAATATATTGCCTCTCACTTTGGTAGCCTTTGTGTTTTTCGTTATTGCTTGATTTATTAAAATATATTAACCCAGTGACTTGGGGAGATTATATAATAGCTTGTGCAAAATAACACAATTGTTAAAAATCTCCGGACTATTTTCCAAACTTTGTTTCCAATCGTACCTCGCAAGTGTGACTCGTAGGTATTATTTACTACTTATTCTCACAAATTTCCTCTCATAGGTTCACAGCTTAGTATAGTAGACAACCAACACCAGAGTGTTGTTTTGTCAGTGATTAATGGCCAATATGGTTTCATTAACACTAACAGAAAATGAGTATAGTTTTACATCATTACTCTTCACTCAAAAATATGTCTTCTTAAACCCCTCCAGTGAAATACCTATTTTTCTCAGGGGCTAAGGGAGTAGGGCCAATGCTAAAAGCATCAAGTAGAGGCCAGGAATCAGGAATAAGAAGACTCACAATAGATGATGCTAATTCTGAGGGTTCGCACCTTGTCCAGGCCCTTGACTTAATGTGGTGCATCCGTAAAGGATGGATAATCAAATTGAAGCCCCTAAATACTGTGGGAACTGTTGAGAGGAGCTTTTATTATTTAAACATTGACTTACCAATAAATGCACCGCAATAAAATAAATCCCACTTTGTTCCATCTTATCTTAAATGTATTCTTTTTACTGTACAGTTATGTGATGTCATTTTCAGATGGTATTATTTAGAAGTAATACCATAGCTGGGAAACAAACAACTCCTTAATCTCCAAGCCACACTGGAGATCTCAACTTAACCTATTATACTCACTTTTTAAACATAGGCTACATCATCATTTAAACAAAGTATGGATTTGTACATATTTTTCCTAAAATAGCTTGTTGACCTTCAGGGAGAACTGGCAAGTCACAGTTAAGGTTATACTGAGGAGTGTTAATTAGCATTCACCAAGAAGCCTAAGGAAGACAAAGATTGATCTTTGTACTTGGAGTGGAGTAGTTGGTTTTCACGGAATTTATAACTATAATGTCTGATAACAAAAGGACATTCTTCTAATTTAAGTTAAAATGGTTTCTTTTTCAGTTAGGAACACACACTCATTTAAAAGCAAGGAATTGTTTTTCCTAGTCACCAATACTGCTTATAAATTGGGCTTTGGGAGGAAAGTCTTATTTGTGATCAATAATTATGCAGTATAAAATTAACAGAAAAAGATAGTATAAAAGAAGTTTCTATAATAACATTAAGTGATGTTTAATCTCTAAATATAAAGGCAGTGTACAATACTCGTACTCTGAAATTAAAGAATTACCTACAGGCAAAGATTACTTAGATAAATTTAATCCCATTCCTAAACCAGACTCTGGAATGTATGAGAGCTGCTGAGATGCTTTTACGCAAAAGCAGAATCTGAATTCACTACCACCCTGACCGCCCCCAACCCCCAGCTCTGTGCATCAACCTAGAGCCATTCGAGAATCAGTCCGTATGCTTTGGACACACTTCTTTTAGGATGTGGTTCAAAACCCGTAGCTTGGAACTAATTGCTCCTCAATCGTGTGTAGATTAACTTTATAAGCCCGGTCTTGCATCATTACTTTCCACTAAGAGTCAAAGTTCTTACCATCTCCTGAATGTAGAGCAGACCCTAAGGTACCTTTTTTGCCCCTTTGTCTGCTGTTTCTAATGCCAGGGATTCCTTTCCCTCCTCTTCACCAGAAGAAAACCTTTGTTTCTTCCATAGGCTATTGTCACTTTCTCTGTAAAGCCTTAATCAGGTTCTCCATTCAAAATTAGCTTCCATTTTCTTTGTGTTCCCATAGCAGCTGGGTGAAAATCTGTTCACAAGTTTGTCACTCCAATTAGACAATGAATTCCTCAAAAGGAAAAATTGATAATCATTGTCTCCATATTGCCCTGTGTTACTTGGCATTTATTGGTTCTATTTTACTTTGAGGAATAAATGAATATTACACCTAGTTTATCTTGTTTTTTAAATGATGTTCTTTATGTGCAAGATTTAATTATGAAAATATTTTACAGTCCAAAAATATTGGAGAAGTTTTGGGACTCAACTTCTTTGTTATATTGGGTGGTCTTGAAATATCATTTAAAAAGGCTTCATGCATTTAAGAAAAAATGTCATGAAGAACATAGGGGTAAGACAGGAATAAAGACACAGACCTACTAGAGAATGGACTTGAGGATATGGGGAGGGGGAAGGGTAAGCTGTGACAAAGTGAAAGAGCGGCATGGACATATATACACTACCAAACGTAAGGTAGATAGCTAGTGGGAAGCAGCCGCATAGCACAGGAGGATCAGCTCGGTGCTTTGTGACTGCCTGGAGGGGTGGGATAGGGAGGGTGGGAGGGAGATGCAAAAGGGAGGGGATATGGGAACATATGTATATGTATAACTGATTAAATTTGTTATAAAGCAAAAAAAAAAAAGGCTTCATGCTTCATTTTTATTGTATTTTTCTCTAGCTTATTGAGATGTAATTGATATATAACATTGTGTAAGTTTAAGGTATACAATGTGATGAGTTAATACATGCATATATTGTGAAAAGATTACCAAAATAAGGTAGTCATCACTTCTCATAGTTACCATTTTGTGTGTGCGAGGTGAGGATGAGAAGCCCGGGATGTTAAACACATTGCCTTATGTTCCTCAGATACATAGAGATCAAGCTGGAATTTGAATTCAGGTGTTAGGACTCCTAGTCTGGAGTTATTTCAGACCTTTCTTAAGGAATATTTGTAGAATTCATGTTACCATCTCCTAAAAACTCAGTATCTGCCCGTGTAGGGTTGCAGTGAATAGGTCTGGGATAGTCAACTGAGTAGGAAAAAAATAATGGATAAAAGGTTGTGTTCTCTTCATGGTGATTTCCCAAGAATGTGTACTTTCATCCAGTTTTTCACTGCACCATTAGCTTTGATAAAATGTACACATTCATTGGTTCAATAACTAGGAATCAAAAACCACACACAAGCAGCAGCCACTGTTGAACACAAAACATGCCATAGTCAGCATTAGATTTGAGCCTGCGAAGAGCAGTGACTCCCTTAGGACATGTGCTGACACACTGTAACTTGTGTATAGAAACTTGTTTCTCAATGTATAGAAACAAAAGACTGAGATGTAAAGTGGTTTCTAGCCATTTGGGTAAGTCACAAGTTCCATTTAGAATTTGATGAAAATTATGTACCTTTTCTCAGACCTAAGGTTGTTTTTGGAATTCACATTATTGTGCAAGTTAAATGTAGCATATAATTACTGGGGGTAGGTCTGTCCCATAAAGCATACCCATAGTGAGCCTCAGTCTCTCTCTCTCTCTTCTCTCCCTCTCTCTCTTTCTCTTTCTCTCTCTCACACGCACATACCACACTCACTCACAAGCACATATTCATTTTTCACTTTGTGACCATAGTTTAGGCTTAAAAGTCTGTAGTGAAAGTTACATTACATTCTATCTGCCTGTGATTTTTATATAAAGATCAGATTTTCATTATCTGTCAGTCAATCAAAGGGGCTTTTAGTCTGTGAAGATAATCTTTTTAATTTTTATGTCAATAGTGATTTTAAGAAATTAGCAGTTTGGGGGAAATAGCTGACTACTTCTCTTCTAAATTGAATCTTCATTTTTAAAAATTATTCTATTATGTGCATTTCTCATTTTGTTCTATTCCTGAAAAATCGTTGGCTATTGATGTAATATTTTAACATCAAAAAGTGGATATTTATAAAGGTTTGCAGTCTATTCTTTGTTTTCGTATTTTATTTGTCAAGTAAGTGGTTCATCTATTTTCTCATTCCCAGAATATAAGTAGGAATTGCTTATTATACTTGAGAAAAACAAATAATAAAATGTACAAAAATATACCTCTGCCATAATTATTTCTGGCTGTAAAACTAGCTTATACATCATGTTAGCTCCTAATAGAAAACAATAATGTGAGAAAAAGTTTCAAGTGCATAAGGCCTATGACCTTTCACATTATAGTGTTCAGGGAAATAGACATGTTTCTGCATTATATTTGGGGATGAATGTTGGCAAATTCTTGTGAAATTCAAATCTTGTGTAATCAGAAACTGAATTGCAGTGTTTGGAGTATGTTTGAATCAAATTTTGAGGTAGCACAGCTGTACTATAAAGTTCCCTTAGTGGACTTCTAGAATCTTGGTATAAAAGTCCTTCTTGTGAATTTCAATTGAAAGTTTCCGAGATGGGATAGAATTAGTGTATACATGTAAAGAATTTCATTTGGTGGATAATAAAGAGTAAATCTGAAGGAAATTCCATTTATAGGTCAATAATCTGGATTTTTTTCTGAGTTGCCTTGATTTCATTAAGCTTAATTAAGATTGTTCAGCTTTTACTGTGTCATTATTCTTTAATTGAAACATAATCTATTCAGTTAGTTCTTCGGAACAGGAAAACAAATTCCTGCAACAATTTTACCAGCAAATATTGAAAAAAATTGATATGGAATACACTTTTAGGATATAAAAGCTGTGGAATATGCAGAATAAGATCAAATGCAATGACTTTGTCTTGAATCATTGACAAGGAGGTTTAGTTACTTAGGCAGTAAAATAGCATCTTTATCAAGTAATCTTACTTTCAAGGACATCTCAAATCATAAACTCCAAAGGACAGTGTTATATTGAGTGTCTTGGGTTCCTTGAATAAAGGTAATGTATTTTTCTTGTAGAGGTTATTAGAATTCAATTATTGCACTAAGTATTAGGGCTAAGTTATGCAGAGCATTTCTCAGGAAGCTGTTGGATGGAAGTTACTATCAGAGAGCCCTCCACAGAGAAGGATGAATCACAGAACGTTTTGCTCTTCAAGAACACTGGTAGAAAGATACCTTCATTCTCCCTTAAAGCCTTCAATTTTGAATTTGGCTAAAGGTCAGCTGATATATAATCATAACCATTTGAGGTTATCATACCTGTTGCTTTGTGCCTTAGGACGCTAGACTTAAAAAACATAATAATGGCAGGTTGTATGACCCTGCCTTTGATGACTTTCGACTATGTTACAAAGCTATATACTACATATATGTTGCAAAGCTATAGCAATCAAAGCAGTATGGTATTGGCATAAAAATAGACTCATAGTTAATGGAACAGGATATAGAGTCCAGAAATAAACCAATGCATATATGGTCAATTAATTTGCAGCAAAGGAGTCAAGACTATGCAGTGGGGAAATGAAAGGACTGTCTCTTCAATAAACAGTGTTGGGAAAACTGAACAGCCATGTGTAAAGAATGAAACTATACTACTATCTTATATTATACACAAAAAATTATCTCAAAATGGATTAAAGACTTGAATGTTAGACCTGAAACCATAGAACTCCTAGAAGAAAACATAAGTAGTAAGCTCCTTCATAGTGGTTTTGGCGATGATTTTTTGGATCTGACTGCAAAAGCAAAGGCAACAAAAGCAAAAATAAATAAGTGGGGCTACATCAAACTAAAAAACTTCTGCACAGTGAAGGAAAGCATCAACAAAATGAAAGACAACCTATGGAATGGGAGAAAATATTTGCCAATAATATAATAAGGGGTTAATAACCAAAATATATAGAGAACTCATACAACTTAATAGCAAAAACAAAAAACAAACAAAAAACAATCTGATTAATAAATGGACAGAAGATCTGAACAGACAGACTTTTTCTAAAGAAGACATATGTATGACCAAAAGATACATAGAAAGATGCTCAACATCACTTATCACTGGGGAAATGCAAATCAAAACCACAGTGATAGCACCTCACACCTATCAGAATAGCTATTATCAAAAAGACAAGAAATAAATTTTGGCGAGGATATGGAGAAAAGGGAACCGTTTTGTAATGTTGGTGGGGATGTAAATTGGTCCAGCCACTATGGAAAATAGTTTGGAGATTCCTCAAAAAATTTAAAATAGGACTATCATGTGATCCAGCAATTCTACTTGTGAATATTTATTCCAAGAAAATGAAAACACTAACTCCTAACGACATATGCACCCCTATGTACATTGTGACATTATTTACAATAGCCAAGGCATGGAAATAACCTACGTGTCCATCAATGGATGACTGGATGATGAAAATGCAATACACACACACACACACAATCACAATGAAATGTTTAGCCATAAAAAAGAATGAAATCTTGCCATTTGCAACAATATGGATGAACCTCGAGGGTATTATGTTTCGTGAAATAAGTCCGACAGAGAATGACAAATTTCATATGATCTCACTTAAATGTAGAATCTAAAACAAACAAACAAAAACCAAGCTAATAGATACAAAGAACAGATTGGTGGTTACCAGAGGCAGAGGTTGGGAGGTGAGAGAAATGGGTGAAGGTGAATAAAAGGTAGAAACTTTGAGTTAAAAAAACATTAATTTACAGCATGATGACTGTAGTTAATAGTACTGCATTGCATACTTGAAAGTTGCTGGGAAAGAGAGTACAGTCACCCCTTGGTATCCACAAGGGATTTGTTCCAGGACCTCCTGCAGGTACCAAGATTCACAAATGCTCAAGTCCTTTATACATATAAAATGGCATAGTACAGTTGGCCCTCTGTATTTGTAGATGTGGAACTTGTGGATATGGAGGGCTATCTGTACATCTTAAAGATCCTTATCCTAAGAAAAAAAATTGTAACTATGTATGGGAAAGGATGTTCACTAGACATTGTTGTTATCATTTTGCAATATATACAAGTATCAAATTATTAGTTGTACACCTGAAACAAATATAACATTATATGTCAATTATACCTCAGAAGTATTAATGACAGGTTGTATGACCCTGCCTTTGATGACTTTTGACTGTGGAAGAGTAACTGTGTGCATGCAAGTTGAATCTAGGTAGAATAAAGGAGACAGTAAAGCTTTATGCATCCAAAGATTGTCCCTAAATTTGACCCTTTATAAATCAATTCCTTTTGATGAAATAAATATTGCCTTCAGAGATATAATCCAAGGATAGTGGCAAGCTAATTGTGTTTTATATAAAATATGACTTAATTAGATGTTTTCCTTGTGGAATTAAGAGCTATGAAGAGAGAAAACACTGTGTATCATAAGTCTGGAGAGAAAATAATCTTGGAAAATGATGACTGAAGGAGGGACCTACATGCAAAGAATAGAGTTTACCCAGGTGACAGATGATGCAGTCAGTCTAGCTTACATAGCCTTCTTGTAATTTTCAAGTCGCATGTGAGGGACAACCGTGATTATAGCACTCTCGTATGCCAAGCTCTCACACCATGAACTATCTGTACAAAGCAAAAATTTGAAAATAAAATTCAAAGTGGGGGTAAATTAGCTGACCGTGGCCAGTACGCTGACCTCGTCCTTGATGAGTAGTGACTCCATTCCTAATCCATGATGTTAGTGACATTGCCTTGATTACTGCTGTGTTCCCAACACATAGAACAATGTCACATAACAGGGAGTTTCAAATATTTCATGAATGATGAGACAAACCCACAATAAGTAAAATAATGGACTTTTCTAATCTGTGCCTATACAAAGTGTTAATCTATATGGAGTCAATAATTGAAAGCCATAGGTGGTATGTCGCTTAAATCTTGAATCCATCACTGAACTGGTGTCATGAATTGACACAATTTATTTAACTTCTTTGAGTCTCAGTTTCTTAGTTTATATAATGTGACTGGTGATCATTCCCATTTTACAGGATCATTTTAGGAATTAAGAGATCATGAGTGTCTGGTGTAAGAGGGCTCTTAGCATGTGGCAGTGATTATAGTTATGTGTGTGAGTTTATAAAGTGTTTCTTACTAGCAAATCTCAGTATGAGGAATGTTTTGCTCTGTATGAACAACCAAGCCGGTGTATGGAAGACGAGTAATTAAAACCATCTGTGTTACTAGATTTTCAACCTGTTCATTCTGGAAAAGAGAACCCTGAAAGGAGTACTCTTACTTTCATTTCTGTCAGCAGCTATTAGGAAGCTAACTGATCGGTGGACTTACGAAGTTTTGAAAATATGTTTATTTCCCTCACCCCTCCTGTCCAAAAGGAAAATATTTGAACACATAAGCGGTCGTGAGAGTATTTCTTTATGATACCTTGAATTGATACAGCTTCTTTCTTCCAAGGTGCTCAGATGACTCCACCCATCTCATCTCATTTATTCCTCTCATAGTCTTCTAACCTTCCAATGATACATTCTGGCTTATCTGGATTTATGAATCTAATATACTCATTTCGTATTTTTTCCATTTACTTTGTCATTTTGAGTTTATTTATTTTTCTTATTCTCTTTTTTCAATTGTATATCACTAGAACTTTTTCTTCAGCTGGTTAGATACTACAACTTAAAATTAAGGATCTTGTTAAGCACATTGTAGTCTACATGCTAGTGAATATCATTCACATTCTTGTCTACCTAGAAACAAACTAGGCAACCTTTCTAAAAAATGGCACCACGATGGAAGAAAACCTGGCTTTATGACATGAAAAACAATTGAGAAATATTTTTAAATGTTTGTCTTAATGTTTAGCCAAATCCAATGGTAAATCATACTGATTGTTAATGTTAAACCATAAAAAACCTGACTAGTAGATGCAGTTTTATTTTTGTGGTAGATATGCTAAGGCAGAGGGCAACACAACCCCCCATTGCTAATCCTCAAGTATAAATTCAGTCTCTTATCCCATGGGGAGTTTTGAGTAAACTGCTTCAGTGGCCTTGGCTGATTCGAAGAAGTTGTATGTGCTATAGGCTGAATGTTTGTGTCCCTCTCAAATTCATGTTGAAACCTAATTCCCAATGTGTTGGTAAGTGGTGGTGGGGCCTTTAGGAGGCCTTTAGAACAGGATTGGGGCCTTTATAAAGGAGACCTCAGATAGCTCCCTCACCCCTTCCACCATGTGAGGACACATTGGGACAACCACCATCTATGAAACAGGAAGAGGGTCCTCACCAGACATCAGATCTGCCAGTGACATGATCTTGGACTTCCCAGCGACATGATCTTGGACTTCCCAGCCTCCAGAACTGTTGAGATATAGATGCTGGTTGTTTAGTCACCCAATCTATGGTATTTTTGTGATAGCAACTTAAACACTAAGACACATGCTTCTTTATTTATTTATTATTTTATCTTTGTACCCGAGCACTTTACTCCTTCTTTACCACGTAATTCAAGAAATGTTAAGTATGTTTCATACCATGGGTCTATTTAATACTAATGTTCAGGTTGCAATGCCAATGTCTTTAATAACATAGTTGAGGAAAAAGTAATGTTAGCATCTCAAATAAACAGAGTTCCATAATAAATGTGATATGGTGGAAATTATCTAAACCATAATCTGTTTGTACAGTTGTGAGAAATAATAGGTGATAGTAAAGTCAATTAGTAAGATTTTGTGTCTATCATTATGTTGTCCTATAAGTCAGTGATGCCCACAGGAACTATCAAAATGTTTATGATTCTTTGTTCTTACACTAAATGGCCTTGGATATCAGTTTTTTGAGTATTTATTTTCCCTGCTTGCTATGGTCTCCCTTTGTTCAGTTTTCTCCATCATCATTGGTTTATTGACTAGTCCCACTATCCACTTTCACTGGCTGGTCTGTAGGAGTCCTCCACTCTCTTGTGATTTTCTGAATCAACTATTTTGTGAGATGAAAAATCAGCTTTACTTGTTAAAGTAGACTATAAAATAGGAGGAGGTTCAGAGTTAGAACTAGGTGACTAGGGAAAAGTAAAGCCCAGATACCTCCCGTGTTTCTAATCTACAAACACTTAATGGCTCTTTTTAAATGGCAAAGAATATTGAATATAAAATGACCACTGGAATATAGACAACTTTACAGATCAGTTATGTTTATTGTTTTCTATGTGGGGTTACTTCAGATCATTTATAAAGAAGAATCAATAAAGAAGTAATGCATTTACTTACAAAAGGAACATTATTTAAAACTGGAGGATTAGAGCCAAAAGTGATATTATCAGCTATTGGTTTTGCACAACTAAGGTTTAAAGTCATAACTTTTTAAGTGTTGGCAGCAAGGAACTATCAAAAAATTTTTATACGAAACGTGCCATTTCTGTATAAACATCAGGCATTTTATTTTAGGTGCAAGATGTTTTTATTGAAAGAAATGAAGTGATTTCACCCATTTATGTTAAAAGCTATGCCAAGCATGCCGTATCCTTTACTTGTTTATTTGTTACAAACTACTTTCATTATATTAGCCAATCAGCCAGGTTGGAACGTAATTTTTTAGAATTGCACTCCTTGCAGGCACTTCTGAAAATAAAAGTGTCAACTTATTAAGATTTTTAGGCCTAAGGCATCAATTACCCCAAATACAACATCTGAGGGAGCAATTTTCTAGAATGTTGTAATCTGCACGCAAATGCATGTGACATTATACCATTGGTATAAGATCACACGCCTATTTAGCAGTTGAAAGGCTTTTGCTTCAATGTCCCAGAAGGTGGGTGTCTTATGTGACACAGTAGATATGTTCCTGAAAAGTTGTATTAAAATTGATTTATGGCAAATTCTACTAACTGTGTGACCCTGGGACAATTATGTCACCAGAACTGTTCAGTAAGCAGCTGAAGGTATAAGCCATGCTCACTGATAAAATCTTAAAACACTGCTGTCCTATAGTCTTAAGCCTCTAAAAGCCTCTCCCCCCAAAATTTCGTGGCTATCTCATTTCTTCATAGAACCCCTTGAATCTTCCCAAGCTTTAGAAAATAAGGATCAGGGGACCTTTAGGACCCAATTCTATTGCTAAGGCCAGTTCCATTCTGATAGGTTGATGCCAGAGTACTTAAGCAGTTTGATGTTCACCTCAGCTTACACCCTCTCTGCTTCTCAGTTACCTTCTTGTAAATGAAAAAGCTGGACAAGATGGTGTTTTCTTGCAGTTGCAAAATAAATAAATAAATAATGTTCAAAATGTGAACTATATTTTGTTATTTAGAAATGCATATCGAGTGCCTATAACGCGCTGGCTTTCTGAGAAGAGAACAAGGTTATACAGCTGTCCTGCCACCCTCTCCTTTTCTTCCTCCCCCTCATTCTTCTTCTCTCCTCTCTCTCTCTCTGTTTCTCCTCCTCCCTCCTTCTAAATTAGTAAGAAAATAATCATTTTACCTAGATTTCTTTAAAACAGCAGTGTCAGAATTAGCATGTGACTATTATAAACAAAATTCAAAAGAGTTCAAATGAGGTAGAGATAATTTCTGACTGGAATATATAAGGGAAGGGGTGGAGAAAGTGAAATGTAGTCTGAACCTTGAAGATGTATGATATTTGGGAATGTAAATTTGGAAGGCAGACAAAAAGTCAGAGCTTTTCCACTTGGACAGAGTGGTTTATCCCAGAACTTGTAGGCAGATTTGTACATTGGGATTTAGGGGTAGATATACAGCAGTGCTAGGTAATAGGACTGTGTACTGATGGACACTCTGCTATGTCCAATACAATAGCCCCTAGCCACAAGTGGCTGTTGAGGACTTGAAATATGGCTAGTGCAGCAGAGGAACTGGATTTTTAATTTTATCTAATTTAAACTTAGACTTGAAATATGGCTAGTGACAACTGTATAAGGCAGTGCAGGTTTATTAGTGGGAGCTTGTGTTAGGAAGGATGGAAGAAAATTCCCAGAAAAAGCATATTGGAGCAATAACATTTGGGTTAAAAACTCTAGACATACATTTTATGTGATAACAGTGGCAGGAGCACAAGGATCATAAAGTATTTTAAAGCAAACAGTGCTTTTTAGGAGATTCCTCTGGTTGTGGTGTGAGTGGGAAATTGAAGGAAGGGGAGAAGATAGGAACCCAGTTAGGAATTGGTAGTTAGAGTCTAGGATAGAAGTAGAAGGGCTGGTGCCAGTAAACCTGGAGAGGTGCCACATGTAAAATGGATTATTTATTTTAAGAAAGTTAATGAGTTTATCAAGGATTATCTCCTCCCTGGTTCATTGATTTTGCAAATCTAGATTCCCCAATATTTTCTGTGTACAGCTCTAATCTTGGGAAACTGCCTGTAAGTGACTTTAAAAATTTTCATAGTACAGGGTGCTTCAGTAATCTAATTGTATTTTCCCTACGGGTGTAAGACTGTTGCTCTATAAACCAACAAAAGAGAACTATTTTATTATTGTACTTCTCCCCCCAAATTCTTCTTCATCGTTTCTATGATGAAGTGTTAAGCACCTAAAATAAAGTTCTGGGGCTTCCCTGGTGGCGCAGTGGTTGAGAGTCCGCCTGCCGATGCAGGGGACACGGGTTCGTGCCCCGGTCCGGGAAGATCCCACATGCCGCGGAGCGGCTGGCCCCGTGAGCCATGGCCGCTGAGCCTGTGCGTCCGGAGCCTGTGCTCGGCAACGGGAGAGGCCACAACAGTGAGAGGCCCAAGTACCGCAAAAAAAATTAAATTAATTAATTAAAATAAATAAATAAAATAAAGTTCTGAATAGTCATGGCCTCTCATAAAACAGCTGTTTGTCATTGTAATTGATTTAAACATGCATGTGCAGACATTGGTTCTGTTCATCACTGCCTCTGTTTGTCTGCAGTGTATGTCACTGCATTCATAAATGCTCAGGCATTAGTGTACGTTCTGGGCTGTCATGCTCACGGTACAGGGGTTCTAGCCATCTAGTAAACTTGTTGAGAGGTACCACTAACTGGGCAGGAAACAACTCAGTGGGTGACTTGCTTGGCTCAGCACAAGCGATTCTGGGCGCTGAATGTCAGATCAGCAGCCTAATATGTTAGCCAGACTGTCTGACTGAGCATCATCATCCCCACAAAGATATTATTTAGGTGGGATTTCAGGAGGACTAATGCCAGCAAATCTGAGCAGTCTGAAGAATTCCAGCAGGGAAAACGCTCATTAATTAAGAGAACCATGAGGACAGCCAGTTGTCAATATGTACATTTTTTTCTCTTCCAAGGATTTGTTCTTTTGCATATTTGCATTTGCACAGAACTGAAGAAAACAAAGACAGTTAATTTGAGATTACATGTGTGTCTATTTTCGTAGCGCAAACAAATTGGACGGCATTTTTTCTTGCCAAAATTCGTCTTTAGAGAGAATTATTCTTTTATTATCCAGAATAGCTTTTGGATTTAGGCATAAATAGAAAGCTTTATAATTTCTGGTCACTAAGTATAGAAACCCTCATATTCTAGATTTGTTGTTCCAATTGAGAGTGCTTTAAGCACCCTGTTTTAAATTACCAATAATCCCAGAGAGGAGATAGTATAGAAAAGTAAACAGTAATAGATCTGGGTTTAATTGCCAGCTCTCACCCCTACTAGTTATGGGATCTTGGTCAAAATATTTAATCTCACTGAACCTTAGTTTCCTCATCTCTAAAATGAGGTGAAGAAGTTTTAGACACACAGCCACTGTATTGCAATGATTAAATGTGGTAACTGTGTAAAATATAGTAAAAGCTAGTTTACTTTTGTCATACCTTAAGAATTCACAAACCATTCTTAAAATGGCTGATCTTTCAGCAAGATGGGAGCGTGAGGAGTGATAAAGCACATTTACAACATCAAAAAGATACCTCATTATAAAGACCTATTCCTTTGCAACTCTAACATTGTAAACCTTATATAACCTCAATGATAACCCTTTTAGCATGATACTGAAAAGCTTTGAGGCAAGTTATCTTTCCATATCTCAGTGAAAGAAAGATACATTTTCTTGGTAAAATTTGATTAATGGGAACCAATTTCCTTCTTTTCTGAAAGTAAATGCATATTGCTTATTTCCTCTTGGAGATTTCTGAATTCTTGGAGAGCATTCCTTTTGACTTTATATATTATGAGGGTTTAGAGATGGTTAGGTGGGAGTATCGTAAAACTTTGGGGATCAGGAAAGCTTTAGCTGACTAAGAATAATTCACCGGAAGAGGAAATAAGAGTGATGTCTTATGATCTTTGATTACTCTTGTTTCACTACTTATAGTTCTTCCCAAAAGAATTGTCTAAATTACTGAAAATCAACTAAAAAACTGAAAATCTATACCAGTAAGAAGACCAATCCCCCTGTCTTGGTTCCTTATTAGAGCATTAGAGCTCACTGTTTGATGTGTATCCTTCTTTTATTTCCCTTGCAATCTGTATAGACTACCCACTATATAGGGTCATTTGCTTATGTACCAGAAAAGTTCAAAGTAGCTATTGCAGATGCCGCAAGGAAAGAGGATGGGGGTGTCTTAATTAGTTTGCAGTAAAAAAAAAAAAAAAAAAAAAAAAAAAAAGCTGTTCTAGATAAATTCAGTGAGTGCAAATTGAAAAGTAGACAGCTGGAAGTCTCATTAAGTGCATATTAGCTGGTATTAGCACACTGCAAAGCTGTCTGCAGTGCTTCATTCTCACTGTGTGAAGGTATGTCTGCAGAAGTAGAAAGCCTGAATCCTTCAGCCTCCTCTATTTTCTGTTACACCTCTATTAGCCATATATATATATATTATTCTAAATTTATAAAACTGATTACTGATGTATACCATGTATTTTTCTGTAAACCAATTATAGAAACATGGACAGATCTCCTTGGGTAAATTAAGAAAGTGATTATTAGAGGCTCCCCAACACTTTATTTTGTTTTCTGCTGTAAACGTTTATTCCATGGACTCCCTGTGTTACTCAGGTCCTATCTTGTAATAGACAGTTCTGTTTCTTTTTGAATGACTGAATAGCACTGAGTGATTTTCTTAAATGTTAATTCTACCCAACTTTTAGATCAGGCTGATGTCATCAGAATTTGTACTTATTTTCTACAGGTTGGTTGGAAGCTCTGGAGGGTGGTTGGGAAGTAAGGAGAGCAACAGAGTCCCCGTGGTAAGAGATAATTATGTAGAAGGAGTTAGGGAACTAGGAGTGTATTTATAGCTATCATATCATGTATTTCTCCTTCTTTGTTTCCTCACTCTTTATTGTCATTTTAACCAAAGAGCTTGCAATTTCTTTTGGAAAGACACTATACTGAAGGAAGAGTTGGAACTTCTTTTTTTTTTTTTTTTTTTTTGTGGTATGCGGGCCTCTCACTGTTGTGGCCTCTCCCGTTGCGGAGCACAGGCTCCGGACGCGCAGGCTCAGTGGCCATGGCTCACGGGCCCAGCCGCGCCGTGGCATGTGGGATCTTCCCGGACCGGGGCACGAACCCGTGTCCCCTGCATCGGGGACTCTCAACCACTGCGCCACCAGGGAAGCCCACTGTATGTATTTTTTAACCAAGAATCTAAAACTATTTTATATAGATCTCTTTATGTTGATACATGTAACTTTAGTTCACCTATTTTTCACTGGTGTTTACTACTCCATTTTATAAAAACAACCAAAAATTACCATTTTTCTATTGATAGACATTTTGCCTCTGATTTTATGTGTTACGATGATCATTCTTATAAATGTTTCTCATACATAATATAAGAAATTAAATATAACTTCCAGGTGTGGGAAGCTTTCATAGATATTGCCAGTTTATGTATAGAGAGATTTTTCCAGTTTAAATTCCAACCAGCACTGCATGACCCCTGTTCCTACATATATCAGCCGGCCATTTGTTGGTACCATACTTTAATATTTTTCTCTGATGATGTGGAATAGAATATCACTTGTTTTAATTTTACTTTTATGATTACTAGTAATGTTTTACATTTCTCACAGAATAATAGTTATTAACTTATTTAATAACACTAACATTTTTATTCTGAATTGTGGGTCTTAGTCTGTTTTTAAGGATTCTTCACATATTTTGAATATTAATATACAAAAGTATATTGCATATTTTATCAATGTCTTCTCTCATTCTTTTTTTCCCATTTTATTATGCATTTTAAAGAATACAGGTATGAATTTTTAATCAGATCCAATTTATTAATCTTTTCCTTTATTACTTATCCTTTTTTGTATGTTTTTAAAGAAATTTCACTCTACCCCAAATCCATAAACATTATCTAAAATTATATAGTTTTCTGTGTTATTGTAATCTTGATACTGATTTTAAGCAGTGTATTAGGCAAATGTAAATCAAATTTTATATTTTTTTCTTACATGGTCTCAGAATCATTGAACAGTCCCTCATATCACCAAGAATCTTCTGTAATTTTTTTCATTTATGCATGGGTCTATTTCTAGGCACTCTTGTTTTCTTGTCTTCAGTTTGAACTATCCATGCATGAATACCTTCTGTATTGATTAGTATAATTCTATAATAAGTCTTGCTGCATCATTCCTTTAGGGAGGCAGGCAGGCAGGAAGTAGGGAAGTAAACAGCCTCGATATCTGTCAATATAGATGTTAAAAGTCATACAATGGCATTCTGTTTAGCATTTAAGATGAATAAACCATAACTACATGTGTTAACATGACTCAATCTCAGAAGTATGCTATTGCATGATAAAAACCAGTTGGTGATAGACACTGTATGATAACATTTATGTAAATTTTAAACACACAACAGTGATATATGCTATTTATAGATACCTGGATATGTGTGACATATTAAAAATAATGCATGGGAATAGTAAACACCAACTTCAGGAAAATGGTTACCTCTGGAGAGGAAGGGGGAAGGAATGGTTTACTTATATCTGAAACTTTTTTAGTTCTTCAAAACTAAAATCTAAAAGGACTATAGCAAAAGGTTAATATTTTACATTGTCAAATATGAGTTATATCTGGACAGTAAAAACAGCTGTTTATTATCTTCTAAACTTTTCTACACTTTTGGAATATTACCTAATTTATACAAAATAAACATTTATTTTAAATTGTAGTCAGTATCCCTTGGGTGAAGATATTAAAAGAAGTGGTAACAACCGCTTGTCTACATTTTTACAGTGATTTCCTCAGGTCTGTAGTTTGCAATAATACATGATCACATTTTTTCTGTATCTTAACATTGCTAATAATTAGATTATTCTTGAATGAGAAATCCAATGTAATGTCCAGATACCTTTTTTTTAATAGCAGCTACATTTACTGTAGGAATTACCAGCACAAATTCTTCTCTTAGGAATTTCTCCTCAAACAATAGACACTAGTTCCCTTGCCTGTCCCATATGACAGCCCTCTGCCCAAAGCTGGCTAGTCAAAAGATGCACAACTAACTCAAATGTAAAATTCAGATTTGAGGGATAAAGAGAGGTGGAATTTTTGAAACTCTAACAAGCTTATCATGATTCTTTAAAGGAAAGTTTCAATTAACATCTCTAGTGAGAACCTGTGAGGTCCCCATGTACCTGCTTTTCTGATGGCTTGCTTGGGTGGCTTTTCCTTGTCTTCTGCAATATAGCCTAACTTCTTCTAATAAATTTCTTGTTTGGCCTGGGTTGGCTAGAGTCTGATTAAGTTTCTGGTAACCAAAAGAACTATACATAACATACTAATATAGAGCATTTTACTCAAATTTATGTATGTGCTTAGAAATTTACTGGCTCTCTTCCCCCAATTTTCTTCAAAGGCAATGAAGAAAAATCCATTGATTTTGGCTTATTTTACTCATCATTCACTCTCTATATATCGGCATTTTGTTCTTATCAGTTTTTTTTTCTAACCTTCTTTTCTGTGCACTAAAGCCCAGTTTCCTCCCCCTTCCCTGTTTGTTATGAGTACTATTCCATATTCTAATTTTGAAGCTGAATCTGTGTAAATTCTTGTTGGTATTATATTTCATTTCTTGCAATCATTCGTCTATTTAATGGAGGCTCTTCTTAATTTCCATGTGTCATTTAAGGCAAGTGAAAATAACATATATTTCTTTTAAAAATAAAAGGCTTCTCATTCTTTCTTAAAGAAACTAAAGTTGTTTATATGATTTAGTTTTGAAAGCAGTAATTTAGTGTTTCCATTAAGAGTAAAGTTGCTGTCCCTAGTTGATGGCAGTTTCTCTTTTTTCTCCTGTCGATGGAACTCTGATTTTGAAATTTACATCAGAGTACTGGAAATGCAAAATTCTACAGGGTCTCTTCCCATAGTAAATGTTTTCATTAAATGAATTACTAAACTTCTTCACATATAAATATTTCTGTATCTTTACCAAAACTTGTGAAAGAGGAGGAAAGAAAAGGAAGGTTATAGAACAGATATTTGCCTCATTTGTCCCATATTCACATAGCGATTAGATAGAGAAAACACTTGATTTTGTACATAAACTAATTGGAAACCAGTTTACCACTTCACTCCGGATCCTAGCAACAAGCAGTGGAATATGTAAAGAAAACGGAGGCATGTTTAGTATCGAAGAATCACACTATTCATCTTTCTTTTTCTAACAAGGCTTCCCTCGAAGTTTTTTGATGGATTCAATTCTGCTCCACCACCTTTTCCTAATCAATTTACTTGCAGTTTTGAGATACTTGATGAAGATTCAAGGGTAAGATTCTAAATGCAATTTAGGATGAAGATAAAACTCCTTGAGAGTTTGAATGCAGAGATTTGACCTCGTTATTATTCTGCTTACCTAAATGGAATTGATCTACTGAAGCCATATTTATGTTAAATGAAAACTAATGGGTCTGAAGGTTTTTTTGGGCCTCTCACTGTTGTGGCCTCTCCCGTTGTGGAGCACAGGCTCCGGACGCGCAGGCTCAGCGGCCATGGCTCACGGGCCCAGCTGCTCCGTGGCATGTGGGATCTTCCCGGACTGGGGCACGAACCCATGTCCCCTGCATTGGGGACTCTCAACCACTGCGCCACCAGGGAAGCCCTGTCTGAAGGTTTTTTACCTTTTCACATCTCCCTAAAGTATCAAGGTATTTTACTCTTGGTTAAGAGCAAATTGGTTTAATTTGACGGATTAAAATTACATATCTCACCCTTTCTATCTGCTTAACCTTAAACGTGTTGTATGGATTTCAGTGCCTGTTTTCTTATCTGTAAAATGGGAATGATGCTAGTTATAGTACTTATCACATAGGTTTCTTATGAGAATAAAATTAGCTAATATGTGCAAAGTACTAAATATGTGATTTCTAATAAATATGTAGCACTATGTTGGTTATTGTAATTAATATTTTAATCAAATACACCTCCTTTTTTGGTCTCATAATCACTACCTTAACTGAGAATTTCTCCCCACAATCCTTGACCAATTGCAGAAGTCCCCTATACCGCAGTCTGGATCTTGTATTTCCTATAGAAAACCTTGTGGGTTATGTGGATTCTTTTTCAAATCAGACAGACACAACTGAATTTTGGCTCCCTCATTTTCTACCTCGTGACACTGGGAAAGTTATTTCTCTTCAGTAAATCCCAGATTTATTCAATACAGATTCAACAAATCTATAAAGTATAAGGGTTCTTAAGAAGACTTAATATACAGTAGGCATACACAGAGTAGGGGAATATTTGGCAAATCTTTTTTTTTTTTTTCTTCCGGCGGTACATGGGTCTCTCACTGTTGTGGCCTCTCCCGTTGCGGAGCACAGGCTCCAGACGCGCATGCTCAGCGGCCATGGCTCACCGGCCCAGCCGCTCCGCGGCACGTGGGATCCTCCCAGACCGGGGGTTCGTGCGGACTCCCAACCACTGCACCACCAGGGAAGCCCTATTTGGCAAATCTTTAAGTGTGCTTCTTTCTCACTCTGGCTGGCATTTAAGGACTACTACCCAAACTTTTCTTTCCTTTTCCACTTTCCCTCTACTTTCACTGCCCACTCTGCCCTCCCTACATATAATAAATAAAAAGTTCTTTGATATGGTCAAATCAGACAATCCCCTGATTTTTAAAAATCTCGTTTATCTTTTTACTGTGCCTTCCCACATATTATAGTGCCTCCATCCCAAGCCCAGAATGTTTTCCAGACTTATTTTTGCAGACCTACTGCCTTTCCTCCTTTCAGAAGTTACAAATTGGTAACCCTCTGGCAGATATGTTTTATTGGGGCAGTCCAATTTTTTTAATTGAATGGGAATGCCTTTCAATGTACCGCAATAACCATTATTCTGTCACATATTTAGGTCTCCTGCCTGGCCCCTGAAGTCATTGTGTTTATCATTGGAACTCCTCGTTTAAAGCTAACATAAATGAATCACTACCTTGTCTGCCTCCCCTCAGTTCAATTAAAATCTTCTTTGGCCCCTTTATACAATCTGACATAAGACAGAAAAAGGGATTTGGGGGTAAGACAGAATTGATTTTAATCTCTGTAGCTAATAATTGAATAACTTTTAGCAAGACTTCCTTACTCATCTGTAAAATGAAGAAAGTAATTCTCATAGGCAAATGACAACTCTCTTAGGGTTGTTTTAAGAATGACATAAGGGCTTCCCTGGTGGTGCAGTGATTGAGAGTCTGCCTGCCGATGCAGGGGACACGGGTTCGTGCCCCGGTCCGGGGGGATCCCATGTGCCGCGGAGCGGCTGGGCCTTGTAAGCCATGGCCGCTGAGCTTGTGCATCCGGAGCCTGTGCTCCGCAACGGGAGAGGCCCGCATACCGCAAAAAAAAAAAAAAAAAAAAAAAAAAGAATGACATAAAAGGACATATATAAGAAAACCAACACAGTGCCTGGTCCCAAATAAGTAATCTGTAGATATTAATAGCTCCTCTGAATCTGTTTTCTAATTTGGCACATGTGGGCGCTGAGATTAAGTAATCATCCATGTCCTCTTTCCAGCTCAAAAAATAGTAGGAAACCCATGGAATTCTCAATGTTATATTTTAAGTATTCTATCTCTTGTGTTTTCTTCTCACTATACTATAATAAATATATGCTCTTTGTTCCTGTATATTATGTTTCTATATTCAATGTGCATCTGAATACTACCTTGACATATCTAATGCCATACTGATAATGCAGTTTACAATTCTTCTTGCTCTTACAGTTTCTGGCTTTTTTAAGGAGAGAAGGAGAGAAGGATACTAAAATGGTGACAGTGCCCACTATAGGCTCCCTGCTAGGTCCTTGCAAACACAACTAACTCTTGTTGATGGAATGACTCGCTGATGGAGCAGAAGTACGTGAATAGACAAGTGGGTGGTCACTTCAGAGAGGGTTTGGTGTACCTGGAACATCAGGTAGTGAAGTTTACAGAGATCAGTGCAGAGATTCTGTTAACCCAACACCCACTAAGTGCAAGTCACTCAACAGAGCTGTCACTGCTTTAGATCTAAGATTCCCAGGTACAGCCATTTTTAATTGTGGAGTCGCTTGATAACAGAGCAGGCGACCGTATTTGATAAAAATGAGCTCATCAAACTTATGCCATTATCACCAGTTATTCAAGTTTCTTTTTGCTAGGATCATAATTGTTTGTTTTATGATTTAACAAAGGAATCAAGATCATATCAAAATTAAGTATGTCACTGGGTGCCTTCTAACCCCCTCCTCCCATGTTCTAATGTGTGAATGACTAGTTTGAGATTGGTGAAGCAACATTGAGTTTTACATTATTGATTGAAAGCAAGAAAATATATTTTATTCAAAATGACTGTTCTGCCTTCTCTCAAGCCTTTTTAATGCTTTGTGTGCAATGTTATATAAAAAGCATGTAGGCTTATGCTAAATATGGAAAAATTAAGTAGGAGATTTTATATATTCATACATCTACATTTTTGGTTGTTAATACATTTTTGTCACTGTTTCTGGGTTTAAACTAAAATATCCATAACAATTCTGAAGCATTCCAAATATGAGTGTTGCTCAGTCCCAAGTGGCCTCTGTTCGCCAGATTATTCAGTGCTCTACATAATGTGTCAAATTTAGTCACAGGGCATAAATGAAGAGATCTAGTGCTTGATAATCCAGAGCTGCCTTTTTAATAATGAATAAAATCATTTAAAGACATTGAAAGAAGAATAACAAGTAGCCTTTAAAACTTTCTCTTGGTTCCAGAACTGAACTGTTCTACATCTATATATAAAGGAGATTTATAAGAACTTTGTCATAAGCTAAATAAAGCATAGGTTTAAATAGACATTTATTAGATGGATCAAGTTGTAAGTGGGAAATTCAGAGGCTTGTTAAATCTGTTAAAGACGCTTGGGTAACTTTGATACTTTGAAGTCTCATATTCCCCTTCTGCCTTTATGTGCAACTGCCATTTCCTGATTAATACATATATCATTTGGCATGTTATTTGCATTTTAGAAGTGTCTGCTCTCGTCTCCCCAAAATTATCTAACCCAGAACGTTTGGCAAAGGACGTATTTTCTCGTATTTGAAGCCTGCTTTTTCACTGGTACTTGCCTCCTAACAGCTGTTTTTTGTGCTCTACACTTGGCTTCTTCTTCTGTTCCTTTCTGCCCTTTCCTAGAATACCCTCTGCTTTTAGCCTCTAAAGCAAAGGATTGTTGTATGTAGCAGAGTTTACTGAAGTTTTAGGGCTGTTTTTCTCTAAGTGTGTGGTATTAGCACCATATCACCCACACCCATACTGCTGAAATGCAAAAATACTAACCCTTGAACTCAGGGCTGCTTCCATGAATTAATCCTTGGGGATCCTAGCTAATAATCTGTATTTGCAACAAGTGCCTTAAATGATTCTTAATCACGCTAAAGAGAACTCTTTGGGTTAATCAGAGGTAATGGGAGAAAGGATCATCCATCTAAATGAGCATAAAATGTAAAATATTTAAATGTGATTCTTAGGCATCCTTGTCCTGATGTTTTCTGGGTATCCAGGGCGCAAGAATGTCTCAGAGGGTCACTTTCTCTCTGGGGCTCTCTGGTAGATGTGGGGATGTGCTGCCCAGGTTCTGGTTCAAGGAAGGCCTTCTGTCCTGCTGTGAGGAGAGCTATCAGCAGACAGCTTGCAGCTGCCGGTCCTTCAGGCTCTTCCTTAGCTGTAGAGGACGCCTTGCTCTACCTCTTACTCTTTCAGCACCTGGTTTCTCAGTGAGGAAGGAAAGGCCATTTCAGCCTGTTGCAAGTTAACTTTCTCAGGCACTTTCCACTCTAGAGTTGCCTGCCTGAGGCCTTGTTGCCAGCATTACAGTTTGACTTCTTCCCTTGCCTTATCCTGCTTCTTACCTTTCTTTTCATAGGTGTTGATCCCTAATGAACATCTGGCACTGCAAACTCTGTCTTAGCATCTGCTAGAGAACCCAGTGTGTAATAGCCTCTGCCCACAGTAATATGTAAAAGCTTTCTCCCTCCTCTGAAAATAGCCTGTCTCAGGTCCCTGGGCCTCTCTCAAACCATGGAGATATGTTTCTAATATTTTTTTCCTTTAGAATACACAGTTATTTTAAATTTTAATTTGAAAAATTCAGCACTGGGACTGATTTTCCATATTCAAGAACCCAATAGGTGGGTTCTATTTTTCTAATCCCAGCTTGGCCATCTACTTCCTGCAGTGATTTATGCTGTACACCCAGGAAAGGCAGTTAGTTGCGTTTTAATGAGCATATCTGGGCATTTTGTTTCAAAGAAATGAGAACATGTTTGTTGCTTCACCGGCTCTGATACTTTGCTTTTTGCGTAATTAATAAACATGGCTTCCCAGACCTCTTAATGATTCTGAAAACTAGATAACCAAACATATGCAATTTTCTTCCATATCTGGAAAGTTGACTCAATTATAAAAAATTCTCCTTGTTTTTCTATCCATGATGTTTTGAGAATCTATTCTTCTGCCAGGGGATGTTATTCTGAAAATGGAGTTTCTGATTAATTAAGCCATCCTCATAAGGACCAGTTAATTTCACCAAAGCACATAAACATGTGATAGAAAATGTGCCCCTCCTCCTTAGGAGAAGTGCTTGTTTGTAATTTCACTGGTAAGACAATGGTATTCTCCGTCTTGAAAAGACCACAGAGTTCGTTTCAGTATTCTAAGGTAAGTTAACCACTAAATTCCTTTGCTGACTTCTGGACATTATCTTGGATAATGGGATGAAATGGTTTTCTGTTCGGAAATATTGCATAGTTTGAGTTGCTTTTATCTTTCTATAGCATTGTGTCAGTGTTAGCAACTACGTTTTTATTACTCACTCTTTCTCATGTTGGCCTTATCTAGAGGTCCTTTCTATTTAACCTGTCTCTATGCTATCAGAAATATGTTCAAATAATTTACTCTAACAAGTATATTGGTATGGACTTGGCTCTTAGGTAGGAAAATAAAGCCATTAAAGGAATAAAACACTCTTTTTTAACTGGTACATGAAAAAAAACAACCCAAAAGTTAATGAGGATTCAGAGCTCAGAGCAATAGGTTAAGTAAGTAACTACCTGGGCAAGTCTCCAGCCTACAACGCTGCATTGACAAGGTGCAGACTGGAAAGCTCTGTGATGGCAAAACAGATCTCATCTTGCCCAGATATGGATTTAACCTAATTTTTAAACTGTAAACTTGGTGGGGTGATGATGGCACCTACACATTTTTATTACCTAAATCCTAGTGACTAAGATCATTCCTTGATTAAACAGACAGGTATAAAATTGTTACTGAGAGTGATAATGGCATTGGAATTGTTTTTCTATATTATGTGGGAGATAAAGGCAGAGAAGACTGAAAAATGCTATAAAAGGTGAGTTCATCATGGCTGTAGCCACATGTGATAGTTATGGAAAAGGAAATAAGGTAAGGGTTCTCTGCTTTCAGTTTCTTATCAAACTTTTTTCAGCGTTGTGTTATTTCTTTTGGAATCACTCCCCACCCACACCATAATCTAAGCTTTCTGTCTAGAAACACTTGTCAAATTTTGCAGCATCACTGGATAAGAGAAAAGGGTGAAGGAAAAAATGAGTCGGGCATCCTGTTGAAGTATATCCAGCTAGTGAAGCCTGTGGGATCTCGTAATGTTTATCAGCTCCTCCTACACTCTTTGCTGAACCTGGACTCATTTTGCAATTAGAGTTGAATTAACAATTCACATTGCATGCTCACCAGCTGCTATTGAGGAATGTGAAGGAGGTAGCCACATAACCACACTGAAAACAGAATTTGAAGATCACCTTGTCCTAGTAGCATCAGGGACTTGGTGAAACAAGATGACTGATTTATCTATGCACCTCATGCCTTTATTAAATAAGCAAAGACGAGAACACGACCATGATATCGCACAGCAGTGTTATCAGTATGAGTCCCAGTACCTGTAATTTAGTAGTCACATTGTCTAGCTCAAACAGGTGGCACAGACTGGCAGATGATAGTGAGGATTTCTTTATAAGGTTAACTGTTTCTTGCAAACTGCTTGCCTTTTTTTTTCTTTTTCTAAAATTTCATGTGTATGTGTATGTGTGTGTGTATTTATATGCATATACCCAGTTGTGTTTGTATAATATAAGGAGTGCTCATTTATTTTTGGAGGCTGTTAAATCCATATAGACTCAGAATTGTACTAACTCTCTGATCATTTTTTTCTGTTACTGTTCATTCAACAGTCACTCAACAAACGTTTCTGAGCACCTATGTGCCAGGTACTATTTATTCTAGATTTGAACTTAGGATATATTGATTAATACAGTAGAAAAAATCCCATCATTATGTCGCCTACATTCTGATAATAAACCACTGTATAAATAGATATTACTTAAAATCAGTGTTGTCTCAGTGTTGTTCCATAACCTTTTTCAGGTTGGTATTACCTGATGTGTTCTCTTTTGAGATCTTTCATTTCAAACTTACTGAAAGAAACTTTATGTTTAGGTGTGTCTCCTGTAAGCATAGCATAGCTTTAAAAAATACAGTTGGGGCTTCCCTGGTGGCGTAGTGGTTGAGAGTCCGCCTGCCAATGCAGGGGACATGGGTTCGTGCCCCGGTCTGGGAAGATCCCACATGCTGCAGAGTGGCTAGGCCCGTGAGCCATGGCCACTGAACCTGTGCGTCTGGAGCCTGTGCTCCGCAATGGGAGAGGCCACAACAGTGAGAGGCCCATGTACCCCCCCACACACACATATATATACACATAATTGAAAAATCTCCTACTTAAAACTGGGAAGTTAATAGGTTATTAACTGAGAATAATAACCTATTTGGATATATTCCCTTATTGTGTGTGTATTTTTTCTCTGCTATGTTTTCTTTGATTTTTTTATAAGGTATTTTCCCATTCTTTTTTATGAGTCAAGTTTTCTTTATACTCCTTTATTCCCTCTTTAATTTGAAGTTATGCATTCTGTTTTTATTCTTTTAGTGAGAGTCTTAAGTTTAATGGCTTAATACTTGTCTTAACAAATACTTGTCTTAACCATGTCTAATGTTAATGAATATTTCTATTGTCCTCCTCCAAACACAAAGACTTTAGCAATTTTTTTCATCCAATCACCCCTCCCATCTTTCATGTCTATGTTTTGAATATAAGCCTTCAAACGTGGTCATTATTATCGATGCTTTTTATAGCCAGTACATTCATTAATTTATTTGCTTGCTGTTATATTTTATACTCAGCATTTTCTTCTGAGTTAAATTTCATTCTGCCTCAAGGCTTTCTCCTAGCTTCTGGTGGTTTTCTGGCAATCTTTGGCATTCCTTGGCTTTTGCTCCATCACCTTGATTTTTGCCTCCAACTTCATATGCCATTCTTCCTGTGTGCATGTCTGTGTCCATATTTTCCCTTTTTGTAAGGATATTATTCATGTTGGACTAGGGGCCCAGTCTTATCTGGTATGACCTCATCTTAATGAATTACATCTGCAATTACCTTGTTTCCAGATAAGCTCACATACTTGGGGTTAGGACTTTAACATATGAATCTGGGGAGACACAAGTCTGCCTATAACAGAGAAACTTTTGGAAGTAGGTATCTTGAATTTAGAGTCTGAGAGATTTCAGTCTGAAATCTGTCTGTGCTAGTAACTAGCTTCAATAATTTCTTCTTTTTCATTATCTGTAAAGGGGAAAACAATGATTGTATTATGAGTTAATTAATCAAATGTGTATAATGCATGATATTGTCTACCATAAAGCACTTCCTCAGTGAATGGTAGATATCATTGTCTTTCCTTGGTGAGAGACATGTGCCATAGTGGCCTAGTATTTGTTGAAGTTCTGCCTGCTCACATCAGACGTGCTGGAAATTTATGTGGTTACACATGAAGGGAATGAGGAACATGCTAGCAGTGACTAGGAACAGACTGATGTGATACAGTAAGAGAAGTTCAGAGACCTCACTTGAAGAGAGCTCACATTATTGAGTAATTTTTGTAGCCAACCCTACACTAAGCCCTTTTGTGCGTTGTCTTTTTCAATTATCAGCACTTCCCTGAGACAAAGAGTATGGTTACTTCCATTTTACAAATGAGGAAACTGAGTCTCCAATAAGTTAAGTAACTTGTCCAAAGTTCCACTGCCAATAAGAGTTGGAGAATGAATTTAAACTTCAGTCAGCTTGACTCCAGAACCCATGATGTTATAATGCCTATCAAGTGAGGAGACTGATTCTAAACCACATAGAAGAATCAGCCTTGTAACCTCAGAAGATATTTCTGTTACTTCTCACATTTCCATAGCTTCCTAAGGTTTCTGAATCACAGTGGTCGCACATCTGTAACAGTCATTCATCACTTTGCCCTAAAAGTTACATAGTACCAAATACCATATTTTATAACCCAGCCTGGTTACTATGCTACATGGTCTATTCAAATTCTGTCAAGCTGATATCTTGGTGTGATCTTGAGTAGATTCTTGACTTTGGAGTTACATTTATCACAGCTTTTCATGGAATTAGAGAACACTGAATATAATCAGCATTTAAGGCACTTTCAGTGACCCATGCGACCACCCTCTGTCTACCTTTGTTGCTTGTGCATGACTGTCTTATTCAAGATTTTCCCATATGACTGGCTTTGGGTGAGGGGAGATATTCACTCGTGAGTTATTGTTCAGCTGTGCTAGATGCACAGTAGCAGCTATATTTCTGCAGTGACCTTACTTTTGCTTTTAACTTAACTGGAAAATATTGAAAATTGCTTGGAGAAAACTATGACCACACTTTAAATAGTTCCTTGAGGAAACACAGTATTTGTTTTTGTAAAGGGTAAGAATCCCTAACCAGTGAATATTTGTATGCCTGTGAGTTATTTGAGGGAAGGAATGAGTGAAAGGATTTCTAGTAAAAAATAAGAATTATGTAAAATTGGATATCATATCTGTAGAGTCTCTGTACCATGCTTAGACACAGAGAGTTAAAAATCTGTATTGGCGGGCTTCACTGGTGGCGCAGTGGTTGAGAGTCCGCCTGCCAATGCAGGGGACACGGGTTCGTGCCCCAGTCTGGGAGGATCCCACATGCCGAGGAGTGGCTGGGCCCATGAGCCATGGCCGCTGAGCCTGTGCGTCTGGAGCCTGTGCTCCGCAACGGGAGAGGCCACAACAGTGAGAGGCCCACGTATCGCAAAAAAAAAAAAAAAAAAAAAATCTTTATTGGCAATGTGTATCTTCAGCCTCTGGTATCTGTTCTTTCAGAACAGAGTCCACGCCCTTACCTAAATTTTGTCTCCAGTCAAGAACACCCAAACTTCTGATTCCTGAGTGACCAGACCCCCCCCAAAAATCAATATTATTATTATAAACAAAAATAATAAAATAAATACCATCATAGTCCTTGGCCAAGGAAGTCCTCCCTTGTGCTGGGGTCTCAGGTCTAGCTCTCTTGCTTAGCTGAGGCCAGAGGGCACATCTTCTATCCCCAAGACCATTAAAAGCCCAGCACTAGAGTTTAGATCCTCCTTGGAAAGTTCAACCAACTATCATGATATCAGTGACCTTTCCTTTTCTGGATTTGGCTTCTCCCTTTGTTTCCACACCTGCAGAAAATGGAAGAGCAGCTCTCTGGCTTAGCTCAGTGAGCGCATGTATGCATGTGTGCAGATGGACTCGGCATTACTCAGCATTTCTCTGTATTTGTGGCAAAACCTTTCCCCACCTTGCTGTTGAAGTTCCTGAATATTTTCTCAGTGTGTGTACATTTTTTTATAAGTAAAGAAATAGGTTTTGTTTGTATGTTTTTTGTTTTTCTAAAATCATGGCAATATAGATCAGGGTTTCTTTACCCAACATCTCAAAACTGGTTGCTGGAAATTCACACCTCCCAGCCCCACTCCCAATTGCTTGCCATTTTGTTGTTTGTGTACATGAGTGCATTTTTCTAGGTGGAGCTAGAAATATATAGCTTTTATCAGAATATCAGTATAATCCATGAACCGTGCAAAAATCTAAGACATATTGAATATAATTTTGAAAATATGTTATCTTCATGCACATTAGATTATGCCCATTGCCCACTTAGCATTCTCATAAGGCATGCCTATCAAAGGGACCTAGTATTCCATTATAAGAATATGATGATATTTACATTAAATTCCTGAATTGTTGGATTTCAGATTTTTTTCTGTATAGATTACTGTAATGAAAAAATGCAGTGAACATTCTTGAAAGCAAATACATGAACTCGTATCTAACCATTTCCCTGTGCTAATTTCTTTGGAGTGGAGTTTTGGGGTCAAATAGAAAAGTCATTGTTAAAATTATAGATATATACTGTCCTTTTCTGTTACATTTATGCTTTTAAAAAGTGTGTGTGTATACAATTTAAAAAATTTTACTTAACCCATATAAAATAATGGAACAGCTTTTTAGGTTTTTTGACAAAACACCAGAATAATGTGCCATGAATAATAAGTAAAGCTTTAAATTCAGCTGCATTGATGCTGTCGTACAGGTGAGATTTAAGTATACAGATATTTCTGCTGTGATTGTACAATGTTAATTTCTATTCCTTTGCTCTAAGTTTCCATATTTAATTCAGTAGAATAATTTAATGGCTTTTTAGTTTGCTGATTTTTCAGTATGTAAGGGCTTTTTAAGGGAAGCAAACATTTTAATAGTAAGCAGTGTTGTACTGTATAAAAAATAAGACAGGAAATTAAATAAATTTTCTTAGAAAGAACATAAGAATGACAAGATTATGGAGTGTTAGTGAGAAATGGGAAAATCAAGGGAGAATCGCTATAGTACAAGGCATTGTCTAGTTGTCAAATAGAAGAAAGAAAAATTCCAGAGGGTCCAGAAAATACTCCAGGGCAGACCTTACATGTTTTTGATAAGGTCAATGAGCTCTAGTATCAAGTATCAAAGCAAGGAACTGTGTAGTAGGTTGAATGCTTGGATCCAAGCCTTTTTCCCTCCCTGCATCCACACTCTCGTCATGACCTATCATGGGAATAGTGAAGTCTCCACTCCTTGACTTTGGGCTTAGCTATGTGATTTGTTTGGCCAGTGGTATGTAGACAGAAACAATAGTTTACCAGACTCAAATCTAGCCTTTAAGAAACCTTGCTCATTTCCACTTCTCCTCTTGGGCCTCAGCCGTCCCATGAGGCAAGCATGCCCTGGCTAGCCTACTGGTTCTTGGGGGATGATGATAAACAGATGGAGGAGAGGCAACCAGCCAACAGGCAACATGAAGCAGAGCTGCCTCAAATACTGCAGCTTGAAACTTAGGCGCCCCAGGTGATCTACAAACTCATGAGCAAGAAATACATGCTTATTTGTTGTGTAACACTGATATTTTGTAGTTGTTTGTTTTGTAGCATTATTGTAACAATATTTAAACAGAGACTCAGATTTTCTTTACAGAGCTAATGTTTCAAGTACGAACTTCCTATGGGTTCACCTAAGTCAGAGAGAAGTACATAGACAGCAAAGAAACTAATCATCAAGGAAAGGAAGCAATAGATTCAGCAGGGCATTCTGGAAAGCAAAACAGTACAGCAATAACAAGCTGGAATGTTGTGAACTGGATAGGCGCCTTCAGCTGTGTTAGCCTCAGCTATTCAATGTTCTTAATGATTTTTTGTTGTTGTTCAATAGAATTAGTTGACAACATTAGAAAATTTGGAAGGAATCAAAAATCCAATTTCTGGCTTTCCTGGAAAGGTCAAAAGCAATAGCAAGACTAGGAATGTTGTCCCTCAATGCAATAATTGGCTGAGGTTGAGTAGAAGCCACCTTCTCAAGATGGCCTGAGCTCTCCTGTTTACCCAGCACTCACCTACATATCTTTCTCAGTTAGCCATGTGCATATGTCTACTTATGTGGTTTTGTAAGAATGAAAATAGAATTCTTATCAAATATGCCTGGTGCAAAGAAGGTGCTCATTAACAGTATGCTTTATTTTTGAGTATTCAGTAAATAGTAAGTCACTTAATAGTAGCAATTTATGTAGTATATTTCCTGTGACATACATTTTTTTTTTTTTTTTTTTGCTGTACGCGGGCCTCTCACTGCTGTGGCCTCTCCCGTTGCGGAGCACAGGCTCCGGACACACAGGCTCCACGGCCATGGCTCGCGGGCCCAGCCGCTGCGCGGCATGTGGGATCTTCCGGGATAGGGGCACGAACCCGTGTCCCCTGCATCGGCAGGCGGACTCTCAACCACTGCGCCACCAGGGAAGCCCTATGACATACATTTTAATCAGTGAAAATGCATCCTTTAAATCCTCTCTGAATTGTATTTAGGTATCCACTGGTCTAAAAGAACAGAATGAGATTTCATGAAACCTAGGTGATATTGAATTGTGTACCCACCTAAGGTGTCTTCTTAATTAATTTGATAAGAAGAAAATAAATTGCTAATCATATTTTCACTTATATCAATTGGTTCACACCCCTCCACTAAGTTGAAAGAGCTTAACTACAGTAATACATTAGATTTGTTGAGTGGTTACACGTCACAGAGGAGCTTCGTGTTTATTATGTAACTTCATCTTTAACATGGAATTCCAATATCCAATAGATATTTAAACTTGAAAGAAATAATACAACTCCTCAAACAGAAAAAAACTACCATCACATTTAAGCTAATTTACTTTGACCGATTTATCAAATACTTCATGAATATCTCCTAATTCAGGTACTTTTCTAGGTACTGGAAATATTGAAGTAAATATTAGCTACCATTTACTAGACTCTCATTGTATTACATTCTTCTTTTTTCTAAAGGAAAAAAAAATAACAATCCTTGTTATCAACATAGTATTTTTCAAAGCTACAACCTAGTGAAAAAAAGGATATATACAGTCTGCAATCACTTTCAGACCTCAGCACTGCCAGATAATGCAGGTAACTCATTCATTACCTGTTGTAATTCATCAACCTAAGTTTGAGATTCTCAACTCAATCAGATTCCAACGCCATATTTATGTCCTACATCCTCCCTTGTATGATGACAAGTATCATGAACAGGTTCCAAGGTATTGCCTTGCCAAGACTGATAAAGGGCAAACTGGATCTCAGTCCATTAGAGGCATCATTAGAAATGTATGATGGAGAAGGAAATTATATTTATAAGAACTCTCAGGGAGAGAGTCTATATATTTGGGAGGAGTTTTTTGATGCCCAATCCCCCATCCTCTACAGTCAGCCTTTCACCATGGGCTGGTGTGGTTAACTTTCCATTCATTCATTCTTTCATTTATTTATTTATTTTTTACTTTCCTTTCTTGAGCTGAGTTCAGAGCTGAACTGTTTGGAGGTTTAGAGGGGGAATCAAACGTTGATTGTAATTAGAGATCCTGCTTTTTCTTTCTTGTTAGTTTCACCTCTCCACCAAACGTTGAATAAATATACAATAAATGTGTAAGGAATGTTAACTTGAAGAAGTATCCTCAATCCCAATGCAGGTTCAAAGACTTTGTTTCCTAATGTAACAAATGGAAGTGGGTAAGGCCTCCTTTTTCCTGGGGAAAAATGCATTCAGGAAGAAAAATCTGAGGAGAACTCTTGAGAAAAAAAAAAATCAGCAACAAAATGATTGTTTTGGCACTTTTAAGTCTCATGATCTCCTTTAGCTGCATATGAGAAAATAACTAAAGCAGGATCTGATTCTGGTTTGCTGAACTCAAACCTCTCTTCCTCTTTTTCCTTTCCCTGATTTCCCTTACCTTCTCACTCAACCTGCATTCATTCCTCCAACCTCACTTCTGGAAAATTGGTAGTGTAAAATCTTCTGCCATGGGTGAAATTTGGACAAAGAGAGAAAGAGATTAAATAGGGGAAGTCTATTCCACTTTCTTTTCCTCAGCCCAAGCTCTCTGAAAAGATATTGTCCTTACTTTTCAGATGAGAAAACAGAGGTAGAAAACCTCTGTTAAAAATCATCTGACTTCTGCTTTTATTAGAAATGAGAATGAGAGTTTCTGCTCTTGGTTCAGTATCTTGCCACTTATACTTGCCTCATTTTTGTAAATCTGAATGACTCTTATTGGAATGTTACCAGTTTGTAAAATAAGAAAGCTCTCATAACAGTTTAAAAACCATTTTCATGCCTTTAGATACCAATAACTACAATTTTAACATGCTATTTTATTTGTTCAGCTGTTAGCCCATAATATTTTCCAAATAAAAATGAATAATTCAGTGCTTCTTAAAGTTTTGTATTGGAAATGCTCCAGGATTTTCACACACAAAAGCTGTTTTTTTATCCTTGAAGACTTAAACTAAGTTTCCTTAATACCACTCTGTAAATTTCAAGAGCTGGCCCTTAGTGTATGGCAAAATCATAGTTGTTTATTCAGAAACATTAGTGTAAATAAAGTGAATAGCATTTGGAAATTAAATATATATCCTAATGGTAATTTGCTGATAATAGTTTTATATAAATATTTCTGATTTTATCTTTTGTATTTGTGGTGTTTAGCAAAGGGGAAAAAGTAGATAAAGCATAATGAAGCAGGGTAGTCTTAAAACTCTGGCAAACAAAGGACAGTGTAGCAAATACAACCACTGCTTTCAAACTTCTAGGATTGTATGATGGAAGGGGCAAAGGTTGATGTAAAAGAGGCAGTGGGTATCCACTTTGATGACGCATTACTGTGTGAGGAGCTAATAATATATTTTTTTGGATTTTGTGGAGAAGGCTTAAGAAATATTTGCTCAGAAATGATTTTATTCTCAGTCATTTCAGTCATTGTTAGGGTTGCCAGGTCAAATATGTGATGCTGAGTTATATCCATTTCAGATAAACAGTATGTAAGTATAATAAAACAATTTTATTTTACAATAAATAAAATTACAATAAAAGTATTTTTAGATAAGTATGCCCCATATAATATTTAGGGGGCATACTTATATTATATGTAAATATTATATGGGGCATACTTATCTAAATAAATGTTATATGGGGCATACTTATCTAAAAATACTTTTATTGTTTATCTGAAATTTAATTTGACATTCTGTGTTTTTATTTGCTAAATCTGGCAAGCCTCGTCACTGAATCTCTGAGAATATTGCAGGACTTAGCATATGGGAATTATGAAGCATGGTATAAGACATTAGGAAAAAGGATCAGGTGCAAAAAAAGAGGTGCTTTTTAATATGCACTTAATATGCAATAAAATAGACATATGTGTAAAAATTGAAATTTTGGAGAACAGAAATCCTGAGAAGTTTATCATGATCAGAAGATGACAGAGGAAAATCAGTAGTCAAAATTTCAATATTAATGATTTAAAATATGTCATTGATCTCTTTAGGTAATATGTTACTGATTTTTATTTAGTGATTAAAAACATCCCTTCCATAGGCCTATTCTTTTAATCCTATTTCCCCATGAAATCTCAAATCACTACAGGTTTCATTTTTTTTCACACAGTAGTTTTGGGGAAGATGCTCTCTAAAGTTCAAAGGAAACAATGGTATAGTGTTAATTGTGTCAGCCTATGCATAGGGTCTTTATCTTTACTCTGGTAGGAAATGAGGAAATCCACATATTAATGAAGACATCACATTCTTTTGTTGTTGTTGGGGCAAAGGTATCCCAGTTTTAGATGGTTTTTATTTGAGCAAAACTGTATTGTACATTTTGTGTAAAATCTAGCAAGTGCAGTTGTTGCCTGAGGGGTGATTTGCTCAAAATGGAATGGCAGATGGTACATGGTGATGTATTACTATAATCTAAAATATTTTGCATTATCCTCATCACCATTATCGTGCTTTAAACTTGTCTAGAATTGTCTGATCAAGAGCCATTGCCCACAATATTTTCTCATCTGGGATACCATCTTTACCCGCTTTTTACCAGCCTGAACTCAGCTCATCTTTTAATGGTCATTTCAAAGGCTTTATGGACCCTCTTTTACTCTCCAAATCTCCAGGATCATTTTCTACTGATTCCTCTAGCCCTAATCACGGAGTGTTAGAGGTGGAAAATACCATGTCAGGTTTAATCCCCTTATTTTAAAGAGGAAGATGCCCAGAAAGGTTAACAAATGGAGTCAAGATTGAACAACAATTTCGAGGTTGGATTTTTTTGAAAATAATGTTTTTTAAATTTAGGGCCCTTTCCACTCTCTCATGCTCTTTCACTTCATCATATAAACTACTCCTTTGGATTTATATTTATAGACTTATCAACCCAGAAAGAAACTGGTATTCAGTATTATACTATTCATTATTTTATAGTTGTTATTTCTCTAACCAACCAGATTCAAGATTTTTATGACAGACATGTGTTTCAAACTCTTTTATAGCTAGAACAGAGATGGCAAATACATTTTTTTGCAATTTATCCTAATAGTTGCCTGAAAGAATAGTTTAGGTAGGACTTTGAAACCTCAAAAGCCTGCCATTTTGAATTAGAGATGGCTACCTTAATTATTCACTATGACATTGTACATTGTTGGTCATGAAGAATGAATTAAGGACCAAGGTATATGTGAAAAAACAGTGTCTTAGACTCTTGGCATGTATCATATTTAAAATGCAAAATTGCTTATGTGTAAACTGAGCCTTAAGTAGTACAACTAATATGTGGAAGAATAGGGATTTAATCCTAGTTTTTCTAATGCTAAATTCCATTCTAGATAAACAATTTTTTTAATTTAATTTTTATTTTATATTGCAGTATATTTGATTTACAATGTTGAGTTAGGAGTTTGGGATTAACATATACACACTACTATATATAAAATAGATAATCAACAAGGATCTACAGTAGCACAGGGAACTCTACCCAATATTTTGTAATAACCTATATGGGAAAAGAATCTGACAAAGAATAGATAAATGTAAAGGTATAACTGAATCACTTTGCTGTATACCTGAAACTAACACAACATTGTAAATCAACTATATTCCAATATAAAATAAAAATTAAATAAAAAATAAATGTTTATTAATAATCAAAATAGGCCTACATTAATTACAGCTTGTATATACACTTTTTCCCACAATTCCACTTGTAATATTGAAAGGAGAATGGTCATTACAATGTTTAAAGTGTCTTTAAACATCTCCTTAGTGACCAGATGGGAGCCCAGTGGGTTCAACCTGCAGCTCCTGAAGGAAAGGAGGAAACAAGGTTAACTTTCAAAAACTATTCCTCTGACTTAGAATTACTCTGAATGATACTCAGGCTAACCTCAGAAAGAACACCAGGGGACTATTCCTGCCAATGATTGGAACAACACCTAATCCTTAATGATTGAGAAAAATGAAGAAAGTATGTTGTATTTTAAATAAGGCATTGATTTGTTGAGAAAATAATGATTTTTTCACGGCAAGACCAACTAATATCATTACCTCAAATAATAGATGGAGTGTTGACATTCTTTTTCTTAGTATTTAGTAGATAGTAGACCAATTTTAGTGTCTCCTGTGGAGTTGTTTGTAATACAATTCAAAGACAATTATGTAGTACAACCCCTGTAGCTTTCTTTAATGCAGAGACATCCTGGAGTGTTTTCCCATTCCCAACATAAAGTGTAAGCAGTTTTCAATTAGAGAGCATGCCCCAGTGAAAAGATAAAAGTTTAGATCTGAATGAATCTATCGACTCTACCATATCAGATTCCAGCTGAGAAAGAATTATAAATTGACTTGTGTGATGACTAAACTGGAATGTGTGGATTTTTATTTCAGTATTGAGGGTTTTGTTGTTATTGTTTTCTGCTTCTGAAAGTAGACCCATAGACCTTCATCCCTCAGTCACAGACAAGAGCTCAGCTCTGAAAGATAGCTTCTGACAAGCATCCAAGTTCTAAATCATGGATTTCTTTAGCTGTAAGTCATTATGTGGCAATTATTAAATCAATGTGGCATTTAACAGAAAACCAGAGTAATTTTATCAGAAGTCCAACAGAGCCAATCTCTGGTCTGTTAAAATCCCAGTATCAGTATTTTATCCTAGGTTGAACATTGGAGAGGGTTGTATAGATATGAGCTGTCCATTGCAGAGAGATGGTGTGGAGAATACATGACATCAGTGTGGAGAAGGAAGTGCAGTTGACCCTTGAACAACATGGGTTTTACGGGCACCCACCCTTTGAGCAGTAGAAAATCCTAGTATAACTTATAATCAGCCTTCTATGTATCTGTATCCATGGTTCACTGTATCCATTGTTCCTCCCTATTTGCAGTTCCTCCTTATTTGTGGCCCAGCATCCATGGATTCAAACAACCACCCGCAGAGTAGTAACTGTAGTGTAGTGCTTACTATTGCAAAAAATCCCATGTAAGTGAACTCACTACAGTTCAAACTTGTGTTGTTCAAGGGTCAACTGTAGTCCTAGAAGTATGTTGGGTATTTTTTGACATTATTTACTAATGACTAGTTTGGAGCTATTAAGGTACAAGTAACCCTAGCAGGAAGAATTAATTTCTTTAAACTCATTTACAGTGAGATGTAAATGGTTCATATAAGACCTTATGTTTATGCAGACATTCTCAATTTAATCAACAACAAATATTTAGTGAGCATTCATTCTGTTCCAGGTACTATGCAGATACTAGAGATACTGGAACAAACAGGACACAAGTCCCTGCCCTCTAGGAGGTCATAGTTTAAGAGGAAGGTATGACAAGTAAGTAGATAAATACCTTCAAGTAGTGATGCTCTGACAGAGATAAGCACACAGTGCTAAGGGAGCACAAAGCAAGGGCATGTAGCTTGGGGCAGCGAGGGGAGCAGAGAAGGCTTCCTGGAGAATCTGTCTCAGGCTTATAGCTCAGTGTCACTTAGAATAGGAATGCCCTGCATCTCTGAAGAAAGTGGAGCTTGGGAAGAAAATGGTAAAGCAAAGAGGAGTGGGAGGTTATTTCAATGAATCTTTGCAGAAGACATGTGTGATCAAGAAATAATGGCTCCCTGAGGACATGTACCTTGTCTGTCTTCTTTATCTCTGCATTTCCTGAATTTCAAAGACTAGCTAGCACAGAGTGGACAGTGAATACATATCTGTTGAATGAATACAATAATAGAATGTTTACAGGTACAGATCTAAACAGAAGAAGATGTTATGGTAAAGTGTAAGGAGTATTAATTAGGCAAACAATCAAAGTCCTAGAGTCTGGTCCCAGCCTGCAGTGATTTAATTGTCATCAATTCTACAAGGGCCAAATTTGCTCACCTGTACAATGAGTTTAGATTACATAATCTAAGGTCCCTTGACATCTGGAATGTATAACATGATTCTATTGATACTTCTGTGAAAAAAAAGCATAGAGTCTTATTATGCTTTTAGAAAATTATTTCTAAGTGATTTTACAGAGTGATTGAGTTGGTTTTTCAATAGTACATGATCTTAATATAATAATATAAAATTTAACATGATAAAAAGAAGGTGGTTCTTCAAACTGTATTGTAGTGGACACATATTTTGATTGCTCCCAGGAGACGAACATTAATTTTAATTTTTAGGAAAGTTACTATAGTTTTTTAAAGAAAAAAAAGTAATTCATTTAGAAGATACAATAACAAGCTCAGAGATATTTGTTATATTGTAAAATAAATAATAAGCTTAATTGGAAAGGTTGGGCAGGACACCCGAAATACTATCAGATGTTGCATTCAGCAAATGAATAATCCAGGGAATATCTGTCCACAGTTTTAGGATGGCATTTGGCCATTGGGTCTGTTCTTAGAAACACAGGTATCCTCTGACTCTATTACCTTAATATTATAGGAAGGCCCTAGAATTCATTGAGATTTATCTAGAACTTCAGTTTTGATAGAAGTGGATTCAGAAAGGCTAATAAATATTCTAACGTTTGGTAAAGGGAAGATGGACACTACTCTGAGTACCTTGTAGATGCTGCTTTGTTCTTTCATGGATGTTGCTATTAAGAAACCTGAGATGGAGAGATATACTATGTTCTTGAATTGGAAGAATCAGCATTGTGAAAATGACTATACTACCCAAAGTAATCTACAGATTCAGTGCTAGGCCTACCAAACTACCAATGGCATTTTCCACAGAACTAGAACAAAAAAATTGCACAATTTGCATGGAAACACAAAAGACCCCGAATAGCCAAAACAATCTTGAGAAAGAAAAACGGAGCTGGAGGAATCAGGCTCCTGGACTTCAGACTATACCACAAAGCTACAGTAATCAAGACAGTTTATGGTAATATCACAATAACAGAAATATAGATCAATAGAACAGGATAAAAAGCCCAGAGATAGACCCATATACCTGTGGTCACCTTATCTTTGATAAAGGAGGCAAGAATATACAATGGAGAAAAGACAGCCTATTCAATAAGTGGTGCTGGGAAAATGGACTGCTACATGTAAAAGAATGAAATTAGAACACTCTCTAACACCATACACAAAAATAAACTCAAAATGGATTAAAGACCTAAATGTAAGGTCAGACACTATAAAACTCTTAGAGGAAAACACAGGCAGACACTCTATGACATAAATCACAGCAAGATCCTTTTTGACCCACCTCCTAGAGAAGTGGAAATAAAAACAAAACTAAACAAATGGGACCTAATGAAACTTAAAAGCTTTTGCACAGCAAAGGAAACCATAAACAAGATGAAAAGACAAACCTCTGAATGAGAGAAAATATTTGCAAACAAAGCAGCTGACAAAGGAATAATCTCCAAAATATACAAGCAACTCATGCAGCTCAATATAAAAAAAACAAACAATCCAATCCAAAAGTGGGCAGAAGACCTAAATAGACATTTCTCCAAAGATGATATAGATCGCCAACAAACACATGGAAAGATGCTCAACATCACTAATCATTAGAGAAATGCAAATCAAAACTACAGTGAGGTATCACTTCATACCCGTTAGAATGGGCATCATCAAAAAATCTACAAACAATAAATGCTGGAGAGGGTGTGGAGAAAAGGGAACCCTCTTGCACTGTTGGTGGGAATATAAATTGATACAGCCACTATGGAGAACATTATGGAGGTTCTGAGAAAACTAAAAATAGAACTACTATACGACCAACAATCCCACTACTGGACATATACCCTGAGAAAACCATAATTCAAAAAGAGTCATGTACCACAGTGTTCATTGCATCACTATTTACAATAGCCAGGACATGGAAGCAACCTAAGTGTCCATCAACAGATGAATGGATAAAGAAGATGTGGCACATATATACAAGGGAATATTACTTGGCCATAAAAAGAAATGAAATTGAGTTGTTTGTAGTGAGGTGGATGGACCTAGAGTCTGTCATACAGAGTGAAGTAAGTCAGAAAGAGAAAAACAAATACTGTATGCTAACACATATATATGGAATCCAAGAAAAAAAATGGTTCTGATGAACATAGGGGCAAGACAGGAATAAAGACACAGATGTAGAGAATGGACTTGAGGACAAGGGGAGGGGGAAGGGTAAGCTGGGACGACTTTAAGAGAGTAGCACTGACATATATACACTACCAAATGTAAAATAGCTAGATAGTTGGAAGCATCTGCATGGCACAGGGAGATCAGCTCGGTGCTTGGTGACCACCTAAAGGGGTGGGATAAGGAGGGAGGGAGGAGATATGGTGATATACGTATGCATATAGCTGATTCACTTTGTTATACAGCAGAAACTAACACAACACTGTAAAGCAATTATACTCCAATAAGGATGTTAAAAAAAAAAAAAGAACCTGATGCCACCCTGACATTTGATTCATTGTAAGTCAGTTATTTATTCTGGTTGGGTGCTCAAAGAATTATTTCTTTGTTTTTAAAGTCTAATAATTTTATTAGTATATATCTTGATGTTTTGAGTCACTTTTCTCCGTAATATGGTTTGCCTTTCCAATATAAAATTTTAAATTTCATCATTGTATTATTCACTCTATTATTTTAACAGCTTTATTGAGATGTAATTTACATACCATGATGTTCACCACTTTAAAATGGACAATTCCATTGCTTTTTAAAAAATATACTAACGGAGTTCTGTAACCATTACCAAAGTCTGCTTTTACGACACTTCATTATCCCCCAAAGAAACCTCGTACCCATTAGCAGCCACTCCCATTTCCCCTCACATGTAAGACTAATCTATTCTCTGTCTCTATAAATTCGCTATTCTGGATGTTTCATATAAATAGGACTAAACAATATGTGGTCTTTTGTGACATTGTAGCAAGAGGAAATTTTTGAATTCTGTTGCTTTTGGTTTCCCTTAGCCATTTCCTGTGAGTTCTTTCTGTGATGACCTATAATCATAGTTTTCTATTTGATCTCAGTACTTTTCAAGGGGTTCCTACTTCTGGAAGGTCACCTCTTCCTGAAACTAAATATTTACTGTTCATTTCTAAGAACTGCCACTACTAGATTCCCCCCACACATACTCCTCATCTGAACTTGTCTGTTGTCATGGAGGTTTGTTTGTCTTAGCTACTGTATTAGTTTCCTAGGGCTTCTATTACAAATGACCACAAATTGGATATAGCTTAGAAAATGGAAATTTATTATCTCACAGTTTTGGAGGCCAGAAGTTCAAAACCAAGCTGTTGGCATAGCCATGCCCCCTCCATGAACCTAGAGAAGGACCCTTCCTTGCCACTTCTAGCTTCTCCTGGCTGCCAGCAATCCTTGGCATTCCTTAGCTTGTGGCTGCATAATTTAATCTCTGCCTCTGTCTCCACATGGCTGTTTTCCCTCTCTAAGGTCTGTATCTAAACTTTCCTTTTCTTATTGGAATATCAGTCATTATACTAGGGCCTACTCTAATCTGATATGCCCTCAACTTGATTACATCTACAAAGACCTTATTTCCAAATAAGGTCCCATTCATGGGTTCTGGGTAAACGTGAATTTTTCAGGGACACTATTTAACCCAGTAGAGTTGGATTTGTCCCTGCTTGCATGAAATTTGAGGATTCTCCTCTCTTTTTATTACAATCTCAGTATTTGTAATTTACAGGGATTTTCCCCCCAACTTTATTAGTCACGCTACCGTTTTCAGAAGAATAAATGGTAAAATGCATAAATGGTAACTGGCTGCCAGAGACCTACCGTATTCTTTCCTCAGATTTTGACACACAATGTTCTATATTGCTGGGCAGCTTTCACATAACATCTGTAGTACCTTGTGGATATATTTATAGGTTTGGCATTCTAAATAGGAACCCTCTTTATACACAGTGAAGTTGGCCCTAGGGAGCTTTCAGCTAAAAGAGAATCCTTCATACCCTGATTACAATTTTGAACAGTATGGAAGAATAGCTAGCTTTTTTAGATTGTCTACTGGATATAAGAGCTCATGTTTCTAATGCCTTCTCAGTTATCAAGAATTAGGGTATTTATTTGTCTCTTGCTTTTAACATCCCAAGTAGTTTTTTTTTTTTTTGCGGTATGCGGGCCTCTCACTGCTGTGGCCTCTCCCGTTGCGGAGCACAGGCTCCGGATGCGCAGGCTCAGCGGCCATGGCTCACGGGCCCAGCCGCTCCGCGGCATATGGGATCCTCCCGGACCGGGGCACGAACCCGCGTCCCCTGCATCGGCAGGCGGACTCCCAACCACTGCGCCACCAGGGAAGCCCTACAATGGAATATTTCTATCACAACAAATAATTCAGAGGATTAATATACCCTTAACTTTTAGGCTTTACTAGGCATAACTCTAAGAGGCCAAGATCATTTATTTAGAAGGAATTTAAATGTAGGGGTGTAAACATTTTTACACACATTCAGCCACTGAGAATAGAGACGCTGGAAATCCAAAATGAACAGGCCAAAAGGAATCAAAGGGTGACTCATGAACTATTGTGTGAAATGCCTTCAAAACAAACATCTCCTATATTATTGTTTGTCGTGTTCTTACTTTAGAGTACAAGTAAAGGAGATTTAATGAAAAAAGTTGAAAAATGTTTATTCCTCTATGCTTCTGGTTACTAGATATAAAAATATACTGTATACCACTTCCTTGATATAGGAGCTGTGTTAGCTGACCTGTCTAATTAGTTTCCTGATCATTGGTGGAATGCTGTAATTTATTAATTCCACAAATATTTATTGAATGCCACTTGGGTACTAGGCTCTATTCTAGATTTTGGGGAAACAGTGGTAAATAAGAGAAATCAACTGCCTGCTCTCAGGAAACTTGCATTCTAGTGAGTAAGAAAAATAAGTAACAAGTCAACAATAAATATTAAAATATCAGGTAATAATTGAGGCTTTATAAAGAATAGCAAAATGAATAAGGTCTGAAAATCTAATGTATAACATGATATATAACATGATGGATATAGTTGATAACACTATTGTATAATTGAAATTTTCCAAGAGAGAGTAGAACTTATACATTAACATACACATACACACACATATATATAAGTAAGTATATATTTATATAGCTCTCACATATATATATATTACCTAGTTTAACTAGATGGGAGGAATCCTTTTACAATATATATGTTATTAAATCATCATGATGTATACGTAAAATATCTTACAATTTTATTTGTCAGTTATACTTCAATAAAGCTAAAAAAAAGAATTTCAAAGAAGCTGAAAAAAAGAAAAAAGGACATCAAGAGTGACAGGAGATTATTTTATCTAGGGTGGTTATAGAAGGTCTTTTTAAAGGGGTAAAAATTAAACAGTAACTGAACGATGTGAAGAAATGAACTAGGCAAAGATTTGGGAAAAGAACATTCTGAATCCATAGTAATATTTCAAAGGATAATAAGAATGCAGAGGCTGCTGGAATGAATTGAGTAAAGGAAACAATAGTGTCTGATGATAGTTGTGAGATCTGTTAAGGCTTCTATAGCCATGGTAAGTGTGGATTTATTTTAAGTGTGATGGAAAGCTATTGGATACTTTTGAACAGGAGTATGGTATAATCTGATTTCTTTCACTGCTAGATAAGAGATAAAGTGTAGGGGACAATGGTGGAATTAGGGAGGCCAGTTAGGATGCTAGACAACAAAAGATACTGGTGTGGACTAGAATGTTAGGTCAAAATTTATGTTTTGACCAAATTAGATTTAAATGACTGTTAGATTTTTTTTTATTTAACTAGAGTTGATTTATGATATTGTGTTAGTTTCAGATGTACAACTTCAGATTCTTTTCCATTATAGGTTATTACAAGATATTGAATATAGTTCCCTGTGCGATACAATAAATCCTTGTTGTTTATCTATTTTATATATAGTAGTGTGTATCTGTTAGTCCCATACTCCTAATTCATCCTTCCCCACCCCTTTCACTTTGGTAACCGTAAGTGTGTGTTCTATGTCTGTGAGTCTGTTTCTGTTTTGTAAATAAGTTGATTTGTATTATTTTTTTAGATTCCATATATAAGTGATCTATAATATTTGTCTTTTTCTGCCTGACTTACTTCACTTAGTATCTCTGGGTCCATCTATGTTGCTGCAAATGGCAATATTTCATTCTTTCTTAAGGCTGAGTAATATCCCATTTAGATAGATAGATAGATAGATAGATACACACACATATATACATACATACATGCCACATCTTCTTTATCAGTTCATCTCTTGATGGACACTTATACTGCTTCCATGGCTTGGCTATTGTAAATAGTGCTGCTATGAACATTGGGGTGCATGTATCTTTTCAAATTAGAGCTTTTGTTTTTTTTGGATATATACCCAGGAGTGGGATTGCTGGATCATATGGTAACTGTATTTTTAGTTTTTTAAGGTATCTCCATACTGTTTTCCATAGTGACTGTACCAATTTACATTCCCACCAACAGTGTAGGGAGGTTCCATTTTCTCCACACCCTCTCCAGCAAATTTGTAGACTTTTTGATGACGGCCATTCTGACTGGTGTGAGGTGATACATCATTGTAGTTTTGATTTGTATTTCTCTAATAAATAGCAGTGTGGGACATCTTTTCATGTGCCTGTTGGCCATCTCTGTGTCTTCCTTGGAGAAATGTCTATTTAAGTCTTCTGCCCATTTTTTGATTGGGTTGTTTGTTTTTTAGTTGTTGAGCTGTATGAGCTGTCTGTATATTTTGGAAGTTAAGCCTTTGTCAGTCACATCATTTGCAAATACTTTTTCCCAGTCTGTAAGTTGTGTTTTCATTTTGTTGATGTTTTCCTTTACTGTGCAAAGCTTCTAAGTTTGATTAGGTCTCATTTGCTTATTTTTGCTTTTATTTCTTTTGCCTTGGGAGACTGATCTAAGAAAATCTTACTGCAATTTTTGTCTGAGAAAGTTTTGCCTATGTTCTCTTCTAGGAGTTTTATGGCGTTGTGTCTTATATTCAAGTCTTTAAGCCATTTTGAATTTATTTTTATGTATAGTGTGAGGGAGTATTCCAACTTCATCAATTTACATAAGACTGTTGAGGTTTCCCAATAAATCTTGCTGAAGAGACTGTCTCTTCTCCATCATGTAGTCTTGACTCTTTTGTCGAAGATTAATTAACCTTAGGTGTATGGTTTTATTTCTGGGTTCTCTATTCTATTACATTGATCCACATGTCTGTTTTTGTGCCAGTACCACACTGTTTTGATTACTGTAGCTTTGTAGTGTTCTCTGCAATCTGGAAGGGTTATGCCTCCAGCTTTGTTCTTTTTCCTCAGAATCACTTTGGCAATTCTGGATCTTTTGTGGTTTATATAAATTTTAGGATTATTTCTTCTAGCTGGAGAAATAAATGTCATGGGTAACTTGATAGGCATCACATTCAGTCTGTAGATTGCTTTGCATATTATGGCCATTTTAACCATATTAATTCTTCCAATCCAAGAGCATGTAGTATCTTTCCATTGCTTTGTATCATCTTTAGTTTCCTTTATCAATGTCTCATAGTTCTTAGCATATAGGTCTTTTACCTCCTTGATTAGGTTGATTCCTAGGTATTTTTTTAATGTGATTTTAAACAGGATTATTTTTTACTTTCTCTTTCTGATATTTCATTGTTAGTGTAAAGAAATGCCACAGGTTTCTGTATATTGATCTTGTATCCTGCTACCTTGCTGAATTCATTTATTAGTTCTGATAGTTTTGTGTGGGATGACTGTTAGATATTAAAGTGGATATACAGAAGCAGTGTATGGGTAACTCTAGAGGTAAGAGGAGAAAAAATAGGGAAGTAATAGTAATAGACTATATTTTATATATATGTGTGTATGTGTATGTACACAGAATATATTATATAATTTATATTTTGAATTCTATATTATATTATAATGTATATGTTATACATTATAATGTATATTGTATTTGTATATTATATAATATGTATATATATTATATCCATGGCACTACATGGGATCATATAGGATGTAATTACAGAGAAAGAGGAAAACTATCTGAGGAGCACTGAGACACTCCAATAATTAAAATTCAAGAGAAAGGTGAGCCAGCCAAGGAAATTTCATCCATGTCATTCACTAAGAGAGAAATAAGGGTAGACTTTTAAAAAGTAAGAAAGGAAAATACATCAGAAAGAAGAAAATGATCACTTGTGTCAGCCACCGCTAAGGTGAAAACTGACCGTTAGGTTTGGTGGGATGGGCGTTTTACTGGTGACTCTGCCAGGAAGTTTCCTAGGAAGATGAAAGCCTGCTTAGAGTGGGCTAAAGAAAGAATGGGAGTATTAAGGACAAGATGACAAGTATGTTTTGATACACTCTCTCGGATCTAATATGTAGCAAAGTTTGATAAAATCTGAAAAGAGAAAACAAAGACATAGTTGGATTGTAAAAACAAACAGACCAAAACAAAACAAGACAGAAAACCTCCATGGATTAGAAAGGCACAAAGTGGTGACTAAGGAGCTGCCTGGATACCTGGCCTGGAAGCTGGCAATAGCAGATCCTGATTCACCTCCTGTGGAGTCAAAGGGAATTAAAACATTCCAATCGGGGAGCTTTCTTGGCAAGCATGAAGTTAGGGAGTTTGGGAAGAGAGTGACAGCTTGGTCCCCAGACCAGTTAGCCTGGTGCCCAGAGGGCTGGGTGAATGTAGTGATACACCTGTTAAGGAGGAAGGGTCAAGAAAAGAGGAACAGAGAGAGAAAATAAACAAAATGCCTCACTTAAAAATCAAACCTGCAAATTTCATAAAAATGAATACATATTCAAAGAATGGTACCAACAAAATCAATATTTTGAATATGGATTTACTTCTAATGAATTTAATTATGTGAAACAATCTAACAAAGACTTAAAATTAAGGATGCCTAGCATGCTCAAAATGAAAATAAATTTTTATTTAAAATATAAGAATAAGAAAATATTAAACAAACAACTACAAAAACAAAATGGACAAGTGAATGTAGAAAAAGACCAATCAGAAATTTTGTAAATAGAATCTTAATAGCTGCCAGAAAGAAGGGACAGATCGCCTTCATTTTAATGGCAGTAAACTTACTGTGACTGCAGATCTTTCACCAGTAGCATTACATAACAGAAAATAAAGGATCAATGTCTTCAGTGGGTTTAGGGAAAGGAAAATAAGTTAGATAAAATTATATACCCAGCTAAACACTTCTATGAAATTAGGATAAAAAAGGTATTTTCAAATATATGATATTTAAGAGTTTGCCACTCAGAACTTTATTAAAGTCTTTAACAGTATCCTAAAAATTATAACTCAGCACAGAAATAGAAAATAAAACAATAACAAGTGAGATTTGTTCTTGAGCAGCAAAAATGAATCATCATAGAAAATCTCTTAACAGATTAAAGGATTATCTTTTTAATATGTACAGACATAATATTTGATAAAACCCAGTAAATGCTCAAAACAGATTTTTGATAAACCTGAAGAAGAGAATTGCTTTACCATATCCATAAAGACCTAACTTATGATGATTAATAATAAAACTTGAGAAATTTTATTTTATTTTATTTTTTTTTTGCGGTACGCGGGCCTCTCACTGTTGTGGCCTCTCCCGTTGCGGAGCACAGGCTCCGGACGCACAGGCTCAGCGGCCATGGCTCATGGGCCCAGCTGCTCCATGGCATGTGGGATCCTCCCACACCGGGGCACGAACCCGTTTCCCCTGCATCAGCAGGTCGACTCTCACCCACTGCGCCACCAGGGAAGCCCCTTGAGAAAAATTCTTAAAGTCAGGGCCTAAACAGACATCTGCCATTTCTGCTTCTATTCAGTATTCTGCTGAAAATTCTAGCAAATGCAATAGGAAAACAGAAGAGGTAGAAGAATTAAGAGGTTGGGGGAAAACTATATATATATATTTTTTTTTTCTTAAGATGTGGTATGTATATTGAAAATCCCAAAGACTTTACACACAAACTCCTAGGTCTAATAGTAATAAAAATATTATGGATACAAACCAAAATATTAAAATCAATAGCATTCTTACATATAGTTAAAAAAAAAACTAGCATATGAAGCTTGACCTAAACTTCACACTTTAAACAAAAATAAATTTATAAACATAAAACCATACATCATCACAAAAGGAAAAAAAAAAAAACATAGGAGAACATCTTCAGGATCTAGTGCTAGGCAAAAAGTTCTCTGACTTGACACCAAAAGCATGTTCCATCAAACTTGATCAATTTGAACCCATTGAAATTAAAAACTACTGCTCTGCAAAAAAGCCCAAGTGAAAGGGATGAAAAGACAATCTACAGACTTGGCTTTTAAATAGTTTTTCCTTCATGAAAATCTTAGGTGCAGTGAAGGATGTATAGTACAAGTAACATTTCTTATCTGGAAGTTCTATCATTCTACAACTTCATTTATGGGGCTGTAACTTTGTAGCATCCTGAATTTCCATAAACATGATTCGAAAGTTTGACGGTAGTAACCGCAGTACATGAGAAAGGAGTGATTTGTTAAGTAGAGAACAGAATGTTCTATAAATGCTTTAACATCTTAGAAGTTATACACAGTTCAGCATTTCCAAAAAAGAAAGTCCTAACTGAATAACAATATATCAGTGGCTCTAGCTCTTTATTTACTTTAACAGCTTATTGAAGAGATGAGGAAAATAAAAGCAAAAAATAAAAGATCTTGTGACAATATTCTTCGAACAGGCAAAATGTTTATAGGATTCAATAGTATAAGAAAAGTAGAAAGTGCAACATAAATTAAGCCAATATGTGTGGTTCATTAATTAGTGGTGGAAAAAAGTGTACACATGCACAATGATCTTCATAATTTTTTTGAATGGTGAAGAGGAAGCGAAGCTACTGGGAATCAGGAAATCTGTGTTTTCTTCTTGGTTTGTTTTAACTATTGGGAAGCCAGAATTAATTAACTTCAACTCTGAAATTCATTTTCGCCTTTTTAAAAGAGGGTGGCAGTTTTGAGGGCCCCTCTGAGATCCTTCTGGGTCTGATTCTCTCTGAGGCTCTCCTGCTGGCTGTAGAGGTGAAATGACTCTGCCCCATTGGTTATGCCAGTGACTCACTGCCAAGGGTAATACAGAATGACAAACAAATAAGATCCCAGAATCCAATTGGCTCTGCTTTCTCATTTCCAGAGTGCTATGTTCTAACAAATTTAAAAGTTCTTCAATTTATAAATTCCACCCTTGAAGCAAAGTGAATCAAAGCACTTGTGGCATTTGAATCCCTGTACCTTGGGAATGATTTATTGTGTTTGAATTTTCATTGTGTTTCTACTGGGGGAAACAGGCTGCTGGGTAGAGTAAACATTTCCTCAGTGTGAAAATATGCTCCAAGCAGCCCTGAGTATGTGCCAAGAAGTTCTAATGTTGCTTGACAATTATTATTGCTCCATTAAGGATCCCTGAATTTCTGAATATTCAATGTAACCACGTGATTTATTTATACCTCCTTAACTCTAGATGACTGCTTTCCAAATGCTCTTTATTTTTTATTTTTTTCAAATGCTCTTTAATTTCAGTACATTTACAAAAATAATTAAAACACAATTTACCAGGCTTTAAGAGTGTTTGCAATAGATGTTCATAAATGTTTCAGGTAACGCTACTTTCAAGGTTTTTTCCTAATGGTGTCTTCCTCCCCTCCAGTCCTTTTAATTCAACACTTAACAGGTAGAGCAATTCTCATAAACAAACATGTGAATTGATTGAAAGAAGTGATTAAATGACATTCAGAGGTTAGTGCTCTAGCATTTATTTCCTAGAAAGTCTGTTAAATGTTTTCAATTAAAAAGAGAAGAGGGGAACGTCACAACTCGGAAATGAGGGGCTTTGAATTAGTGCTCTATTAACAGCCTGGCTCTCTTAGAAGGGGTCCTGGCTGTACGGGGGTGTGGAGGGGAAAGAAGATGAATAGAAGGATTAAATTACAACACTTAAATTCCTTTGTCAGTGGAAAAGACCTTCCCATCTGATTAAGTGAAGATAAATGAATGAAGAATCACAGTGTTCTTACTTAATCAGCTTAATCACCTTGAAAAATTGAGGTACTTATTCTGCCTACCAGGCATGAAGGGCCTCAGTGATATTTGCCAAGTTGTTTCAACACGGTGATAATCAAGTTGTACATATCACCATAGATCTGGGCTGACAACGCAGGCCCCTAACGTGCTTACATTACTTTGAAATTGCTCTGAATTGGCATTGTTACTAAAACTTAAGAAAGGAAAAATGACCTAGGGACAGGTCTTACTGGTTTTAATGTTTTCAAATATCTTCTAGAATCACAGAGAAAGAGGATACTGATGTGTGATCTGATCCAGGTTCTAAACTAACTGAGGAGACATTTAACACTGAGCTGTAACTGGTTGGGAGAGAATTTTTTTTTTTTAACAGTAACAGCAGAATTGGTATCAATAACAAGTTAATGGTAAGGGTGTCAGATATTCCTCAGTGGTTTTTACTCATTGACACTTTTTAAATATTCTTATTCATTTTTATGCAATAAATACTATTATTATACCATTCTAGATCTGATGATGCAGCTTGCAGAATTTAAGTATCTTCCCCAGGGTCCCCAGCTAGGACGAAGTGGAGCCATGAGGAATGCACACCCAGGACCCATGCTTTCTGAACCAGCTGTGGCTCCATCACAACCCAAGACATAGCTTAGTCAATAGGACATTGTATCCCTTCTCTCTTATTTCCAAAACCATCCGTTGGAACTCAAATCTAGTTTCTATTCTCTATGAAGGCAGTAAAGTATCCCCAAATCATTTTGAAATGATCTACCTATATTGGAAGCTCCCCCCAACACTATGGGGGTGAGGAAGTAAACGTGAATTTTACTATACCTGCATTTACAAAGTTGTTATGTCCTTTTATAAGCATATTATATTTGATCAACCTCTAGTTTTTCCCCCAAATAATTTATCCCTTCCAAAAATATTTGAAACATGAGAATAATATACACATAAAGGAAGAAAAATAGACCATTTTCATGTAAATTTTATAGGAAGATTTTCAGAGTTGTTTACAAAACAATGTTACAAAAGTAGAATCATCCAGTGATTTTGTTTAACAATGTCCAAATATTATAAGAAAAAAAAATTAAACAAAATATCCCATTGTAGAACTCAAGTGACAATAAAACTTAAATGAAAATATTTACTCAAATATTTCTTTATATTTAATTAAATACACACAAATTGTCTATAGTGAAAATGCATTTTCTATAATTGTGTATTTTGCATACACTTAGATATAAACAGGGAGATCACAGACATGTCCGGAAACTAAGAATATATGGGGGCACCCTGAAAAATCATGTCCTTTGCCCTTCTTATAGGAAACACTGAATTTGAAGCACTGTACTAAGTACATTTTAATTTTAAAAATATTTGTTTTGAGACATTATAACAATTTAAGCTAAGGTTAACCCACAGTAGTTATTACACAAATACAAATTGACGATTGATTGACAAACCAGATGGGAATACCTACATATGCCAACTTTCATTTGCCTATGTGCAAAAAAAAAAAAAAAAAAAAAGTTTGCATATGGGGATTAAAAGCTTCATATGCAAAGTTTTATGTACTCTGGTACATAACAAGAGTTATGCACGTTAATAACTATGTTTAAGAAATTGTTTTAGTGAATTCAATCAATAACATGTCTCAATTTCCACCGATGTATTTAACTTTTTCACATTTCCAAACCATAATAAAAAGTTGAGCTCTTTAAAGCATAGGGCTATCAGCTGCCTGAGGACAAGAGTCTTCTCTCTATCACAGCACGAAGTGAGCAAGTGTCACTATGTTAATATCAGTTTATGAAATGTTGCAATTATTGTGAACTGACTGAAGTGCTACTTGTTTTATTTCTCTGCAAAAGTATTTAGGTTGTGTTGAAATAGAAGAGTAACCAAAATCTAGACCATGTGTATGTTAGTCTGCCAGGGCTGTCATAACAAAATACCACAGACTAGGTGGCTTAAACCACAGACATTTATTTCTTTCAGTTCTGGAGGCTAGAAGTTCAAGGTAAAGGTGCTGTCAGTGCTGGCTTCTGGTAAGGTCTCTGTTCCTGGCTTGTAGATATGTCCTCAGATGGTTTCTCCTCTGTGCCCATGAGGACATCTCTTCCTCTTCTTATAAGGACACCAGTACTACCACACTAAGGCTCACTGCTATGACCTCACTTAACATTTATTACCTCCTTATAGGCTCTGTCTCTAAATACAGTCTTATCAGGGATGAAGCCTTCAACGTTTGTATTTGGGGGGAACACAGTTCAGTTCATAACAGTACACGGGAAACCACGTTTTCTCTTAAGCATCTTCAGTGGAGACCGTGGTTGTAAAACACTAACCTGAAGAATGTCCAGCCAGGAAAATATTTCAGGCAGAGATAGTTTTAAGCCATAAAGATTGTAGTAGAATGGCTGCATTTCATTATGTAAAATGCTTTGTGTGTAAGAGGGAATGGAAAACCTCATTTCCAGAGATAGTAGATTAATGGAAGTGCAACCAGGGGAAATTAAGATAGACTCAGCTTTTAGGAGTTGTGTGCAAAGTGGAATCTCACTCAGAGTAGCAAGCAAGAGCCTAAGGTAAAATTAGAGCCAGTGAGGCTGATTTAGACCAGAGCACATGAGTTCTAGGTTGGGGGAAGTACAAGTACAATATCAGAGCCTCCCTGCTAGATTCTTGGCACATTATTTCATGTAGTCACACAACCACATAACCACAGATGTAGTTATCATTTACATGCTAGATGATGACATCTATGCTCAGGTAAGGTAAGAAACTGACCCAAAGGGCATATATGTAGTAAGTCAGCAAAGATAGGGGGCAAACTTTGTTTTCTGTCTGTTATATCTCATGATCTTTCTACTCTACAAATAGGGTTTTCTATATTAAATACAAAAAGAAAGACATAGAATGTTTTGCAAATATTGCCTCCCCTGACCCCCAAGAAAAGCACTCAAACAACCAACCTTCTACATACTAGTCAAGTAAAGGAGAGGAAATATTCTGGGAACCAAGACAAAATGTAGGGGTTAATAGAAGCCCAGCTCCAGTAGTTAGATAAATATAAATGCAAAAAGGCAGAAAAATCATTCCACACAAAAGCTAGACTTAAAAAAAAATCAATTAACAAAGAAAAAGTACAAAGGGAGAGAAAAATGGAGGGTAAGCAAAATAAAGAAGATAGGAAAGTAGAGATTTAGTTCTCCAGTTTCCTTTAGTACTTCGTACATGCCTGAAGGTGACATCTTAAAGAATTGCTACAAGTCATCTGAGTAAAAGATCGTTCAACTATTGAGCCCTGGAGAATAACACATGCAAATGGACACTTAACAAATATTCCTTTCTGATGTTGATAATGATATATTAAAGCTATATTCTGCTGGCATACAAATGTATGTAACAAAAGTCTTGGAACTTCTAACAAATGGACAAAGCAAGAACTAAAATAACAAGAGGGGAAATATGTGTACTGATAGTTTTATGTCAGTACTATTTAGATTCATAAATTAGTGCTTTAAGAAAGCCAAGTATACTTTTGTAAATTCTAAATCATTTACAAGAATTGGAACAAGCCTGTAATACCCCACATACATTTAAACTGCCCACTAAGAGAAAACTGATTTTGAATTCCTATTATTTTTCTTGTCAAATATGACAAAATGTATTATTAGAAAGGGTGGCTTACAATGAACCCTTCACTGTCATCCTAGCTTTTCTCTAAGGCACAAAATAAAATACTTGGATAAATTTTTTAGAAAAAAATTCAAAATCTACTTGTGGTATCATTTTTAATTAGTTTTTTTCCTGATTTTAACAGTAGTAGAGGCTCCTTATAAGCATTTTTAATAGTGCAGTCTCTATAGTACATGAAAGCCTTTTGGATTTGTTTATTCAAGTATAGCCACTGTCATCACATGAACGCGTATTCTTTCAGATGTTTTCCAAACAGCTATCAATATGCATTCATGTATATGAATATGTGTATGCATTGTTTAAACAAAGCTTGAATCATAACTTATACATGGTCCTGAAACTTGACCTTTTCTTTACTAAGATGTCTTAGACATGCTTTGCTGTCAATATATCTAGTTAAACTTCATTACTGAAGAAGGGGAAGATGAGGAATTAACTTTTTCCCAGGAAAGTCTGAGATATCTTTTAGATATCCAAGTGGGATGCTGAGTAGGATACTATAATCCTGGAGCTCCGGAGGGAGAACCATTGAGTATAAATGCTTAGGGAATGGAAAGGTGGAGCTCTTGACCGCTCTGGTTCCCATTACTGTGGGGCTTTCTTACATTAGGTTGGGAAATAAATCCTGCCCTCCAAAAGGACTTGGCACACATAAAGAAGACTCTTGGGTAGGAAAGGGTAATTCTTTATTGCAAAGAGTCAAACATATTTTTAAAAATAACTCCTCACTGTCCTCCAAAATGCAATAACATTTATTCCTGATTCCAATTGAGCATCCAGGACAAAAGGTCTCAGTCAGCCAGAGGTACCATCCATGGGGCATCTCCTTTGCAATATCTCTTAAAGGCATAAGTCCTTGCTTCCTTCCTGTAGACCTGGATGCTCAAGATTCTTCAACTAATAAATACAGAAATAAGATTCAACCCAAGTTTTCTTGTTTGTTTTCTTAAATGCTAAATCCTATGCACTTTCCATTACACAGAGCTTTCTCTTTTCTTTGTAGCTCTTTTGAATATTACAATGGCATAGGAAGAAAAACAAAATTGAATCAAAGAAATTACCTAATGGCTCTAGAGAAGATGATTTAATGAATCTACTAGAGTTAGTTATTCCTGGGAGGAATACCTTTGTAAGTGATCAACAAGACAATTTTTCTTATACTATGAACTTTCCAAATGGCATAAACAATCAGACTACAATTATGGTGCCCGGGAATAAACCTTTTTACAGCTAGTAGTGTAAGTAAAGACATTTTTTGTATGTGCTATAAATAAGTGTAGAGTTATTTAAAATAAGTTAAGAAAGACACCCAGAATATGTATTTTTTTTTTTTTTTGGTCTAAAAGTCCTCAATTAAAACTGGAGGAAGGTCATTTTTGTGATCTTAAGATGTTGCTCCACTAATAATACATTAGAACTTAACCTTACAATTGAACATGTTGAATACAGGGTAATATTCACATCTAACAAAAGAAGAAACTAAGCCTCCAAGTTCTGACTTTGCCTAAAGTAGCTTTGTTAGTAAAGTATGGAGCAATTCAAAGTGAGCCTCAGTTTTCGTGAATGGAAAATGGAAAATTATAATGACTTGGGATGGAATATTGCTGATGACCCCGTATAACTATACCATATAGATAAAGCATCTTGAATTCTGTATGTTGTTACTCATTTTATTGTTACCACTAATGGAGAGAAGAATTCATCCACTGGTCAGCACAGCCACTGAAGTTACATTGCCTAGAGATACAACAGAAAAAGAAATATCCTTGTGTAAGAATAATTCCTTTTCAGTTAGAAAGTAGGAAGAATACTATTAAGTTGATGTCATCAGTGATTTTGGATAGTGGTTTGCTGCAACAAATGACTGTTTTTTCCTCCAAGAAACTATGCCTTTTCCCTGTTACTAACCTGAAGAGATAAGAATGGAAAATATATAGACCATTAACAAATATGATACCTAATGCAAGAGTAAATTAAATGGAAATCACAGTGAGTCGATATATAAAGAATCTGAAAATTATGTTAGATTGACCTTCCCTAACGTTAGGTTCAGAATTAGGGCTTACTAAAGTAGAGTGCATATTAGTTGCTAAACGTAGCAATCGTTAGCCTAAGGTCAAAAAAGGAAACATAAATATCCCCTGGGGAACAAAAAGCTCATTTGTATTGAATATACATTTATAATTTATAATGATAACTTGTCCTATTTCTAAAAGAATATGAATTGACTTATAGTAAAAGTGTAAGACCTTCCAATTCAGTGTGTCATTGGTCACTAATGAAGACCTTAACTAAGCAGACGTTTAGCTTACCAAAACCTCAAAAAACATTATAATGTTATAAATTATATCTAGCAAATCTACCCACAGATTTCTTAACTCCTGCTTGTCTAAACTCTTAAATTTTGTCCATGGAGATTAAATCAAAGATGCAGAAGAGCATTTTGTTTACTTTTTGCCAGCCCCACCTGAAAGTCACTTCTGAGTGTTGAGAGTCTCCTTTGTTGCATAAAAAATGCCTCATATTTCCCCTTCAGCTCATCCTTTCGAGACCCTTTCCAGTGATACTGCTATTTAAACATCAGATAATTTGCTCAAATTATTACGGCTGCTTAATGTTTTAACCAGTAAAGTGATTTCCTTTTGCTTTTTCTATCACTAGGATGGTTTTATTTTTTCATTATGGTATTCTAAGTCCATCTTAAATTGGCTCACATCTAGTTAAGGAATTTGGTTTCCCATCTAATTTGAATCCTTCACTCCAGTTATTTTGGTCTTCTTGGTATCCTTTTATGCTCATGAGCTTTCCTCTACTTATAAGGGCTCCCTGCATCTTCTTTCAAGCCATACTTCCTGCATCTTCTTTCAAGCCATACTTCCTACACTTTCTATGAAACCTTCCTAATTTCACTTGAGTTTATACCACTTAATTTTTTCATCAAGTACACCGTACCTCTTCACTTCTTTCTCATTTCTGGATCTTGTTTCCCAGCTAAGTGATAAGCTGATTTAGGATACTGACAATGGCATTATTATTATTTTTTTCCCTACAGTAACTGTTTTTAGTATCTGGCACATATTAGGTGCATAAGAAATATGTGAAAAATTATTTATATTTTATCCATTTTCATGATGGAACTAAATGCATTTTCTTTAGGAAAAATATAGTGAAAAAAAAATCTAGGGCTTCCCTGGTGGCGCAGTGGTTGAGAGTCCGCCTGCCGATGCAGGGGACACGGGTTCGTGCCCCTATCCCGGAGGATCCCGCATGCCGCGCAGCGGCTGGGCCCGCGAGCCATGCCGCGGAGCCTGTGTGTCTGGAGCCTGTGCTCCGCAACGGGGGAGGCCGCAGCAGTGAGAGGCCCGCGTACAGCAAAAAAAAAAAAAAAAAAAAAAAAAAAAAAAAAAAATCTAGCAGCAAAGGAACAGTGAGGCTAGAAATGGATGAAAGAACACTTTCCAAACAACCACATTAGAGCTGTGCCAGTGTAAGCATGGCACAGTAGGGGCTTATTTTTCTCTTCCCAGTTTAGAAGCCTTATGTGTGCACTGGTAACTTCTACACTTCTTTTGAAATTGGCCTCTTGTGAAACATTATGCCATGCTATGTTTCATATACCATGAAAAGTTGTGTTTTTCTACTGATGTTACTATATTTTTGGACATTGCAACATAAGTATATCTGAATTAAAAACGCTAGTGGAAATGGGAAAGTCAAATTGAAATCCAGCACAATGTTTTAAATGTTAAAAAAATGCTACACAGACTAAATACATAAATATATAGGAAAATATAGATAAGAGATGGAGGAAATAATTTTTTTTCACTATTCTATTCAGAACATTTTCTTAGCCTTGTAAATTTGAGTAAGAAAATAAACTTTTCCCTAAAAATACGTTTTGAAGTATAATTGTTAAAATCAGAAGAAACTACTAGACTGTATGTACTGTTGATCTGACCTTGATGATATTTTTTCTGTTGCATGGAGTCTTATTCTGCTCTTCACTTTTGGAGTTTGAAATCCAGAGGCAGTAAGACAGCTCTCCAATAAATTTCAGGAGAACCCTCAAAGTTACTTTCACACCCAAGCCACCTTCTCTTGTTCTGCCTTTTCTATTGTCTTATTTATTGGTCTGCCTCTCTGATTTTCATTTTTATTTTTCCCTTTGTTTTTTCTTTTCCCTTCTACAGCCAGTTCAAAGCATAATGTCTAACATTCAATTATCTTCTATAAAATCAAATATTAATCCATTTTATATGGTATTTAAGTTTTAGTCTCTTTATGGAAAACAGTTTTTTTTAAAAAATCACAAATTTATTTACCAAAGATTTTCTCCCATTAAAGTCTGTTCCCATAAATATGACAGTAATAATGAAATAAACCTTTTGACTTTAAGTAGACATAGATCATATTTCAATATGCCATCACCCTAGAGGTGATACTAGGTGGATCATTACACATAATACCTAAAGGTGTGTTTCAGATGGAAACACCATCAATAGACTTTTAAAAAATATGTTGATTTTAGGATTGCCTTCATCAGTTACTGTGATGTATTCTAAATTAGGTATTTTATGGACCTCTTAATTTTTTATGTACCATTAATGTATTTTTATAAAGTATTTATGAACTTTTGTATTGATTGGCTCATTTTGGAGACATACTAAATTCATCATCCAGCTTAGAAGTGACTTTAGTGGACCTAAAGGTAACACAAAAGGTGTTTCTTTCCATACTGGTTAACAATAACAGCCTATTGTTTGAGTCACATTTGTAAAAATTGCACCTTAATATGCAAATCCATTTTTTCATTACTGATGCAGAGCAAGGAAAGCCAACAGAATAGCAAACACTAACATTTTGCCTCTAAGTTCTCACAGACATAAAATAAATGAGGCATGGCTATTGATTGGCCTACATTATCTACACAGGAACTATTAAAGAGGCTTTTCCATCTTCCTTTCATGGCTCATTTTCTCATACTATCTAATGAAGAGCTTCACTTAAACTATAATGTGCTACTCTCCCGAAAGTACATTTTTATGGCACTAAAAAGCAATACTTGTCTATCAAAGACTGTTTTTACTGCTACATTTATTGGCTTGTTGCACTGTATAAAATTATAAAATAATCTAGAGCAGGGTGACATTATTAGTTCTTTTAATTAATTTCTGATTTTAAAGTTTATTTTGCCAATCCAAACCTGCTGAATAACAGGTATCACTATAGTATTCACATCACTGTGACACACTTTTTTTTTTTTTTTTTGCGGTAGTGGGCCTCTCCCATTGCGGAGCACAGGCTCCGGACGCGCAGGCTCAGTGGCCATGGCTCACGGGCCCAGCCGCTCTGCAGCATATGGGATCTTCCTGGACCGGGGCACGAACCCGTGTCCCCTGCATCGGCAGGCGGACTCTCAACCACTGCGCCACCAGGGAAGCCCTGTGACACACTTTTTTAAGCCCTCTAAAAATACTTATTTTATAGTTTATCATTATATATACCTTTAAGAAGGGTTTGTTGTGAGGTTCAAGTGATAAATATGTGTAAAATACATTTTAATATTTGGACATTCTGAGTTTAATTAGGGTTCTTCTCAAATATTAATGAGTGAGCATTTGGATGGAAAAATTAGAATTTCATTAGGAAGATCTGGGCTGGAAATAATAATATATGAGTCTTCCGTTGTTGAAACCAGAGGAAAGAATGAGACCATTTGGGAAGATGGTGTGGCAAGAAAGCAGTCAAAGGTGGAATTTTGAAAATGTTGGTATTTAAGGAGTGGAGAATAAACCAGTACCTGTGAGATCAGATAGGTAAAGAAGGACACATACAGACCAGCAGAGGGTGGTGTCATGGAAATCTAAGGAGGAAAATCCAGGGAAAGGGAGTGTCAGGTGCCACAGAAAATGATTTTTTTGCTGTTGTTGCTTCTCTCCTCTTGAGACCTGGAAATCAAAGACAGGAAGGTGCATTACCTTCCTTTCCCTTCCCTTCCCTTCCTTTCCCTTCCCTTCCCTCCCCTCCCCTCCCCTTCCCTCCCCTCCCCTCCCCTCCCCTCCCTTCCCTTCCCCTCCCTTCCCCTCCCCTCCCTTCTCTTTCCTTCCCTTCCCTTCCCGTCCCGTCTTTCCTTCATTTTTTCTCTTTCTCTCTTTCTTTCTCTTTCTCTCTTCCTTTCTGTTTTACCCAATTAATCAGAAAAAAAAGTGTATCTCACTTTAATTTGCATTTCTGTGCTACCCACAAGGCAGTATATTTATTGGCAATTTGCTTTTCTTCTGTGAATTTTCATGCATTCTAAGTCCATTACATTCTAAATATATAGGAAAATGGACAAAATATATGGATTATAAAACAGAATATTTGCTATAAATTTCTAGTAAATAAGTTTATCAAGTATCAGTTAGTAAGATTATCAATTGTATGTAGGGTTTGGGTATGTATGTCTCTCAGGTATACCTCTTGCAAACAGGTTATAGATAGACAGTTGGATTTTCTTTTTTCTGCCTTTCCTCCCCCACATTATTAGTCTCTGGCTTTTAATATGGAAATTTTAAAAATTGACAATGACAGTATAGTGGTCACTGATATTTTTTGACTTACTTTTGGCACCTTCACTTAGCTTTGTTTATTCGTTTTTTGTTGTTGTTTATTTTGCTTGCTATGCTTTTTAAAAATTTCTCTTTTCACCCTTGGCCTTGTTGGATTAATGGAGTGTCCTTTGCTCTGTTTCATTATTTTTATTGATTCACAGTTTATTCATCCTATTTCCACTCTTCAGTGGTGATGATTCTTAAGATTTTGCTAAACTTTGAAAAGTTTTATGTTTCTACCAACATCTGGAATTGATTAGCATCTATATCCACATTCAAACAGATCAAAAAACTCAAAATGTTTTCTCTTTTACCTGCCCCTGCCTTCTCCTTAGTCTAAGTAAATAGTTCCTGATTGCTAACAAGTTGTGTGTGAGGTTTCAAGTATATTTTTATACAAGTATAATGATGAAAAATTTGCTCACCAATGTTGCTTGTATCTTATGTATTTCTACATTCTGGAGTATAATTTTTTTTTCATTTTGATAGGGTATATCCTTAAAACATTTTTTTTCTGTTGGTAAATAGAATATTATAAAATATCTTTAGTTTGCTGTACTACTTACGTATCATTTTGCTGGTTATGGGATCAAGGTTTTTAATGATATTTTCCTATCTTCTATCCTCCACTGTAACTTCTAAAATATCATAGAGTAATCTGATTCTCATTGCTTTGAATATAACCTGTGTTTTTTGGTAGCTTTATATAATTTGGTTTCTGAAATATGGCCACATTTCTCCTTTTCTTATCTTTCTCCGTAGTACCCAGTGATCCCCTTTCCATTTGCAGTCATCTTTTTTTTTTTTTTTTTTTTTTTATTTATTTTTTTTTTGCGGTACGCAGGCCTCTCACTGCTGTGGCCTCTCCTGTTGCGGAGCACAGGCTCTGGACGCGCAGGCTCAGCGGCCATGGCTCACGGGCCCAGCCGCTCCGCAGCATATGGGATCCTCCCGGAACGGGGCACGAACCCGTATCCCCTGCATCGGCAGGCGGACTCTCAACCACTGCACCACCAGGGAGGCCCTGCAGTCATCTTATTTTGTTCAATTTAGGGATCTTTTATTTCTTCTACTTTATTTAAATTTTTTTCTCCTCATCATCTCTATAATATTCCTCTGAAATTCTATTAAATGAGTGTTGAAACATTCTTGCTGTTAACTCTTCTGTTTTACTTTTTATTTCTTTATTATTTTGTTGTACAGTTCTGAGGAAATATCTTGCCTCAGTCTTTCAACTAATATAACTTCACTTTGTATCTAATCTTCTATTTGTTCATTTCAAAAATTTTAGCAATTATTTTTTTTCAATTTTTTTCAGAAATTATGTTTAAAATGGTTTTTATGGGTATGATAGTATATTTAATCTTTGGGGATTCTAATCAAAAGTATTAACGTTGTTGGTTTTCCTCAAATGTCTGGGATTCATCTTTCTCCATCTATAGAGGAACATGGGTTGTGATTATTGGGGTATCTGCTCAGTAGTTAGAAAGGAAGACAGGATGTTTAATAAGGTGAGGTATGTTGATAGTGGATTTTTGTGGTGTGGAGGCACCAAAATTCACTTGAATCTATGAGTTGCCTGAGGCACAATTCTGCTTCTTCAATCCTAGCTCCAGTTCTAGTAGTCTTCCAAGTCAAACACCCATATGATTGCTCTACTCAGGGTTTCATTCTGGAACTGGAAGACTGAGGATGATGTAAGAACAAAACAGGAAGAGGAGCAATGGCTCCTGAATGGTTAGAATTGGAGAGAGTATATGCCACTTAAGGGGAAATGCAATACCAAGAAAAGTCTCTGGTATCACAGTTTACCTTCAAGTTTGCAATTATTTACATTTACTGTCAGTAAAGAGAAGTTTCTAGAAGGTGACATACTTTATGTCACCCCTGTGGCTGTGCAGCTAAAGTACCCAGTAGGGACAAACAGGAAGTTATGCACTACTCTCTGACCAGTCTAGAAAGGTTGCATGAAAGAGATAGGATTGTAGGGGAGAGATCTTTTACAAGCATCTGTGGAAATGCCCTGACCATAAAGTGATGGCTCCTCAAGTGAGAATGAGGTGAAAGAATGCCATTTGTTTAACAACTAATACGGCCATGTATCAGTACTATGCTAGGTGCTTGTATGTATGTCATACCATTTAATTTTCAGAAACGTGCACTCATCACTTTACATTTGAAGAAAATCAGGATTAATAAATTTAAGTAATTTACCCAAAGTCATTCATCTGGTAAATGATAAGTCTTTGTTTAAACCTGTTAATGTCAAAATAAAATAGAGATAATTGTTCCCAGGCATTTGAATTGAACTCATTGCAATAGGAAAAGAAATTTGCCTCTTACTTTTTATGAGCAAAAGCTAAGGGAAACATATTGATCATTGACTGCTGGCTTTCCCAAGAACTATTATCATCCAGGACTTTATCAGGTACATCCATATATACATATTGAAGAATAAGAGGTGAAAATGATGTTCAAAATCCCCAGGTAAGACTGATTGAGATCTTATTTCTACTTCTCGATTCTGCATGTTCTACACTGAGTGCTTTTGAAAACAGGCAAACCATCTGTCTTTGACACCAAGGCTAGGGAATGGCATTCTCAATTCCTCCTCTGCATTTCCAGCTGACCTCCCATTTTTTCCCTATGACTTAGAAAAAAAGGTGACAATTATAGCAGCTGTGAAATGTTAGAGATGAACAGCTTCTCTTTAGGATATGGATAAATGAACCAAAGGTTACTTTCTTGTGAAAGGTATATGCAAACGTTGTGGATATAGGTTAAGTTAATGTAGGTTGGTCTTCTTTCTGAAATTTAAAGATCAAAAAACCCCACAAAACTCCATAAGTCTTTGAGTAAAAAAATGAGTCCTGGGGTCCTTGAATATTTCCCAATGTTTACCTTAATCTCTACCCCACAGATTAGTATTCTTTTTATCCTGTCATTGTCATATACATGTATACTTTTATATCTCCCATGTACTAGACACCTACTGAAAAGGTTAGCCTAAATATCTATTAATATTCATTCTAAATTGAATGCTCTATGAATTTATAATTTTAGGATTTAATAGATTTGTGGTATATATGTTGAGTGGTTTTTCAAATAAGTCACATATAAACTATTTATATTAATAACTTTACTTTTAAATCGCTAGGGAATTCTTAGAGAGGGGGTAGAGAGTAGATGCTACATTTACCAATATAGCTCCAAGAATTTATTATTATGTCTTCATTAGATGGCTGTGGAATGCTTAGCTGGATGCTTATCCAATATCCACCCTCACTTGACTCCAATATTGATTTTGGAAGCAGTTTGTCAGCTATAATATTTTTTCCTGGGTCCCTGACATTGAAAGGTGACCATGTGTTGCATTCTGTTGAAAGAAATTTAGTTGGACATACTAACAGACGGATCCTCTTCATGACCAAAAAGGCAATGCCTCATTAAATAGAAGCCCTTTGCCCTTCTTCCTCTGATAATTCCCTTTCTGGCTATCTGGCTATCTGGAAGTACGGATCGTTGCCTGGAAATATGATAGGATAAAGACTACAAACTAAGGACTATGGATCCTTAGAAAAGGGAACTCTTGTGTCCTTGAAGACATACATTTTTTTAAGACATACATTTTATTTTCTCATAAATTGATAAATTTATTTATTTATTTTTGTCTGCATTGGGTCTGTTGCTGTGAGCGGGCTTTCTCTAGTTGCGGCAAGCAGGGGCTACTCTTCAATGCAGTGCGTGGGCTTCTCATTGTGGTGACTTCTCTTGTTGTGGAACACGGCCTTCAGTAGTTGCAGTACACGGGCTTAGTAGTTGTGGCGCACGGGCTTAGTTGCTCTGCAGCATGTGGGATCTTCCCGGACCAGGGCTCAAACCCATGTCCTCTGCATTGGTAGGTGTATTCTTAACCACTGCACCACCAGGGAAGTCCCACCTGGGGAGCTTTTAAAACACACATTTCTAATTCACCCACCTTTAATTAATCAGAATTTCTTGGAGTGGAGAATGGAAAATTTGCTTTCTAATAAGCTCTTAAGCTGATTCTTGTACCACCAGTTAGAAGCAGCCTATGGTCTGTATTTGAGAATAGCTGCCTCAGTATTTCTAAGCCTGAGTATTGTTTTCTTTTCTTAAATTCCTGCAACATCAGCTTGTCTTACCCTCATGTTATAATGGGACATGAGTGTTACTTGTTCCCTTGGGTCTGCTTTCTATGTGGAATCTTTTACCATCTAACTGGGATGGGATTTGAAAATAGCATACCTCTTTCACCATTGTACCAATCTGGAACTTTGCTGACTACTTTGATGCTGTTAGAAGACTAAATTCAGTACTCCCTTGCTTATTGATTTTATTAATGTTCATTATCTTGCCTTATTTGTGAATATTAGTGGTATGGGAGGAATTCGGTCAATCCCAAAATGGCCAAACATAGTGGCCCAGTTACCCTGTTTCTCTATGGGATTCTTGAGAGAGCTGAACAGACAAAGGACAGAAAAGTATATTCCACTTTATTACCAACTTTAAAGAGAAAAGCGTATTCCACTTCATTACCAACTTTGGGTCCAGACACAGGAGGAACTCTCAACAGATGACCGGGTAACCCTCTAACATGCTCTCTAGAATAGTTTAATTGTCCATTTCCTCTGTAAAACACACTTGCTAATGCCCTGAGCACAGCCAGACCTCACTCTCTAACACACACAAGTATTTCTGCTGCCACCAAGAGTCTGTTATGTCTGCTTTGTTTGTTCAAAAACCTTAGATGTTAGCTGTTCTTATTACCGATGTTGCATAATTTACATAAACTTTCTATAAATTAGTGAAATGTATATGGGGAAAAACTCTGATTATTAAAACTAAGTTGAATGCTTTGAAAAACCACATAAATGCAACTTATTTTTTATTTACTGGTCCTTTCACTGAAGACACGCCTTTGTTCAGTATACTTTGCAAGGAGTGCCATCAAAGGGTGAATTAAGGCAGAATGAGGGATATAATATGTGCTCAAAATAGTTCTAAATTTTTGTTCATAGTCCATTCCTTAAACTAAAAATTTTAAATATTCTTCAATTTACTCATCCTTTTAGTCCATGAACCTGCACTAGTGTAAATAGAACATTTAACTCAGAGATTTCCTCTCTTTACATTGAGCTTGATCACCAAGGCTTAGAGAGGGAGAGTTCTTTTACCAGGACCCCTGCCCAGAAATTCTGGGTATCACTACGTATCTTTAAATTCTGTTCTTGATGATTTCTCAAGATTCTAGAGGCACTCCCAAATATTTGTCAAATTTTAAAAAAACACAAGAACCTTAAGAATCCATACTGCTTGTAATTCTCATCCTCACCTCCCATGCAGCTTTTCACTACTCAAAACCATCCCCTTGGAAAAGGTAGAAAAAAGTTTTATCCTAGTAAACTGACTCTCATTTGGTTTGATAGAAAAGAATATGTACACGTACAAGTTCGATGTCTGCAGGGCCGTACTTAAGAGTATACTTTGGAGCCATTAAGTAGGAGTAATTAGTTTTTGGGTTTTTTTCTCTGCTTTATATTGTTTTTTAGTCTATACACTGTGGGTCGTATTAATAACTGAGAACCCTCATCAAACAGCTGACCTTTATTGACTGAGAGCATCTTGGTAAATTAAGCTGAAAAAATATTCCATCATTCCCCTCCATAATTAATGAGTTTGGGTTAATGGCTGCAGCAGCAGTATTTAACATCTATGCCACATCAGCAATAAATTAGGATCAAGCCTGAATGCAGCTCACTGCATTCCCAGACTTGAGTTGTCACAGGACAGAGAAGATTAAGACTTATGCTGCAGCTTGTATCAGTCTTTCTTGTGGGTATATTATGGATGTTTGTATACACTTTACTCAATCTTCCACTGGGCAATTTAGTGTTTCCCACACATTTTATGTGGGTTGAGAAGGAGCAGAGGGTGTTTCATGGGAGTATTGATTATATTGAATTAGGTCTCATAAGTTTGGCTTTCAAATACTTTTAGACAAATTTCCTTAAAAAATTCAGTTTAAGAATTATCATGCCTATGACCCAAACTCTATTTAGTGACTCCTAAAATAATCATATAAGGCTTGTTGAAATAGGATCAGCTTATGCTAAAACACATTACCTGTATTCCAGAAATACTATAATGTATTCCCCCAAATTGCAGTGGTGGAAGGAGCATACAAAAAAAATATTTATCAAAAGATTCCAATGTCCTCTTAGAAGATAACCTGCTTCTGGAAAGGCACAGAGGATGAAACAAAGCTAGTCCCCTGCAACGAAGGGACCAGTGTCTGTCTCCACAATAATGTCTGCTGGATTAGTGAGCAACTTTAACTTTGTCTGGGCTTTCTTCCAATAGGAAGGTAGAGGTTTCCAGCCTATACCTTCCTATTACACTGACTTGATGTCACCTTCCTCTGGAACTGCTCCTGCCTTCTCTGCTTGGCACTGAGCATGTGGAATTGTTTCTCTATATGTCTCAACTAAGTCTGTCCCCTCAGAACCCAGAATATTAGCACCTTCCAGAAGGGAATCTGGCTTTATATTTCAACTCCTCAGGGAATGACTATAAGCTCTGTCTCCAGCCCACTGATTATGATTTTATATTATTATTTTTATTCTTTTAAAAATTCCACTAAGCGTTTTGTTCCTTGGAACTTGGGGTTGGTTTCGTGAGTTAAAGGAGAGTCAGCACAAGATAACCTTTGTGAGGTTAAAGGAGTATTTGGTTGGAGGCCTTGTATCACCAGCACACTGTTTAGTATAAAAGGAGAAAATCTTTCCTTGCATGAGGAAATACCCTTTGAAAACAGAAATCTAGGCAACAGGAAACAATACAACACACACACATGTGTACACATGAGAAGGCACATGCATGCCTATGTATCTATATGTATTTTCTTTGGGGGAGAGAAAGGGTTGGAGGAAGTTCCCAGGGATAATTTCTTGATTGTGATAAATGTATCCTTTCTCCAAGTGACACAAAGCAATCCTAGTTTTTATGAAACTCAATTACTTGGTAAGTATTTACTGAGCACCTATTACTTTGCATCAGCCAGTTGTGACACACAAATTTCCAGACCCTCTAATTCTGATAATGGGTCTACATATACTTGAGTGTAAGAAATTGGTGCACAGAATCTTTTACCTGTCTTCATTATGCCTGTTTTCATCAAGAAAATGATTGGGCTGAAGAACAATTAGTGCTACCTTCAAGGAGATTGTTGGAAGAAGTTAGCCACAAGCCCCAACAGTTCAATTCTGCTGGATCCCTAATCAGGCATCAGAAGGGTATCCTTAAATTGATGTCTGTCCAGACACACTGGAATTGATTCTGAAGGCTCGTGCCTTTGCTGCTATCACAAAATTGATCATTAAGAGCTGTGTCACTTGGCCCCATGATTAAAGTCATGAAATATCTGTTTCACCAGTTGGAGAGGGTGCCGAAAACAAAAAGCAGTAGCCGAGTTTTTAGAATCACCCCCTCCAAAGCCAGTTGACAACAAGTTCATTTATTTTTAAATATATATCTCCTGAGTACACACACACACGCACATGTATATATGTATGTCAACCCCCAAAAGTAGATATCAGGTCCCCTCTTGTTTTCACGTCTCCTGATATTTTTACTTAGGACACTGCACAGACCCCATAGGAATTGTAAAACCTCACGATTGATTGTTATATCTTGTTAACTAAGCAGGGTGGGATGTTGTGTGTACAAGGAGCTGCTAAAATCCTCTGTTTATATTTGGATCCTTATCCAGTGATTCTGTGTTTCAGAGTTATTGTGTGCAGTTGCGGCATAATTTCTAGATCAGTGGAGGGCTCCTTAAAAGCTTGATCACTCTGACTAGTTTGTAAATACTCCTTTCTCCCAGCTCATCAACTGCCCTGTCTCCTTCCATCTCCTTCATGAAGGCCTTTCCATCTTATTAGGCCGTGTTGATCTTTCTCTCCTCTAAATTCCATTATCATTTATTGTCATCAACATTTGACACTCATATTTTTACTGCTTTAAATGTAGTATCTTTAAATGTAGTAACTAGACTGTAAGTTCTTCAAGGGAAAAAGCTGCAATTATATTCCTTTGTATCATCCATATTGTCAAGCACTGTGATATGCTCATGTATGCACAAAGGTAAGTTGCTAGGTGAAACAACAAATGAATATGTAAATAGGAATACGGTGGAACTGGCAAAACATTTTCTCAGATCTTATGGAAGATGAAACTATTTACAACTGGGCTAAATTATAAACAAAGACATGACTCCTGACAAACAAGAAGTTTTGAAACATTGAAATCTCTCACCAGGGCAAATTATAGTTTACTTAGAATCTTAGAGATATGTAGTTCATTTGATGATTGTATTAGGGTTCTCTAGAGAAACAGAACCGATAAGATATATATATATATATATATATATATATATATGTGTGTGTGTGTGTGTATATATATATATATATATATATAGAGAGAGAGAGAGAGAGAGAGAGAGAGAGAGAGATTTATTACAAGGAATTGTTTCATACAATTATGGCAGCTAGAAGTCTCAAGAGCTGGTTTCTGCAAGCTGGGAGACCAAAGAAAACCAGTGGTGTAATTCAGTCTGGGTCTGAAGGCCTGAAAGCCAGGAGTGTCAAGGGTAGGAAAAGATCTATGTCCCACCTCAAACAATTAGTCAGAAACGGCTGAATTCTTTCTCCAACTTTTTTTTTCTATTCAGGCCCTCAACAGATATGGTGATGTCCACTTGCATCAAAGAAGGCAAACCACTTTACTAGGTCCACCAATTCAAATGCTAATTTCACCAGAAATACCCTCACCTAAAATAGACACACCTAAAAATAATGATTAACCAAACATCTGGGCACCTCGTGATCTAGTCAAATTGACAGACAAAAATCACCATTATAGTACTGAAGAAACTGAAAACCATGTATGTTAGTGACTTGCCTGAGGTGACTTAGCTGGCTAAGGGGAGAGTCATGACCCAGGTCCTTTCTATGACAAAGAGTCCAAAATTGTGGAGGTTTAGCAGACAATATAGACAACTGAGTGAGTGTTGCCTGTGGGTTGCAAACAACACACTATAGACAACATTCTCTCAGGTACTACTCTGCAACACCACTAAGCTTAGAGTTGAATTTCTGATCCATTAATAGTCTAATGGTTAGTTCTTTGTCTACTTCTGTGAAGTGGAAATTTTCTTTAAGTTTAGGTCTCATCACTCTTCACAGACGAGAGAAATTTACCAGTATTCTCTGGGCGTTCCGTTTCTGCTAGAAGCTTCAGAAAAGTCATAGGATGTTCAAGATATTTTAAAAGGAGACATTGACAAATGGAAGTGCATCCAAAAGAAGGTGACCAGACTGGTGAAATGTCTGGAAACATGTCATGTGAGGGATGTGTCTGTCATTTTATGTTCAGGAAAGTGGTGATGTTGAGTCGGAAAGATGCTCCACGTCCCTGCAGGGCAATGAAAACTTCCTTCAATTATTCAAAGAGCTGCCATGTGAAACTAGGATTCTATATTTTCTGAATATCTAGAGGGTAAAATTTGGACCAATGTGTGACAGATACAAGGAGCCTGGTTTCCACTGTATGTAAACATTCTTATCCAATAGTTTGAGTTGTTGTTCCAGCTCCTTTTTCATACCATTGGAGCTGCACTGGGGACCCTTGTCAACAAAAGCCAGTATCCCCATATTGAATGGGAGATAGGCTGGATGGCCCGAGTCACTTATGACTTCAAGATAGTGTTATTATCTGTCACTAAGCTATCACCAAATGATGACAACCAAACCTCATTCAGCAATTCTCGCTCACCTGACACAGGTGAAGAGCATTTTAGGAAAGATGATGCAGTTAGAAACCACTGCTGACACCAGAGCCCCTGATTAATTGTCAGGCTGTAGATAGAACGTAGCCTGTTATCCTGAGGTGTTCGCTTCAATCTACCTAACTCACCAGTGGGCGAAGCTTTTCCTACAATGGTGAAACAATATACCTCTTTAGGAGGCTGTCTGTATTGATCTACATGAAGGAAGTAGAATGTATTTAAAATAAATCTTGGTCCCCCCAATCTTTGTAGGTCAACAGTAGATATTGAGTGGCTTATATAAAACGTGTAATTTAATGAACTACAGCTTTGAAAGTGTTAGAAAATGAATCAAACTGTAAAATGTGCCAGAGGTTTCAAAATAAAGTCATATTTCATTGTAGCTGAAATATTGTTCACTGTGAGGCAACATATATGATAGGAATATTCTTTCACTTCTCACCTTCATTAGAATAGAAAGTACATAGTTAGCAGTTATTTTGAGGTTTGAATGTGACTCAAACTACCATTCTAGTTATAGTTTGTCTTTTTTTTTTTTAATTTCACCAAAGCAGCAGTCAAAGCTCATATTTAGGTTTAATACAGATTTCATTGACCACACAAGTTCATGTTGGAACTCATTTTATTAGACCCTGCACTCAATACAAAACATCAATTACAGAGGGTCACGCTGCATCTTTCTAGCTGTCACACCAATATCTTGCTGAGTGCCATCTGCAATGTCTCAGGTTTTTTATTTATACTGGAACTCATTTAGTTTGATCTGAGAGCTATTTCCAAAATGCCTTCAGTACACAGAAAAACACTTTATCAACAGTTAGTCCATTGCTTTGGAAATAGGAATAGTAGTAAGATTCTCTATGGTAGTGGATATCTAGATAAATGATGATAATAGGTTTAAGGAGAAACAATATTAATTCTAAGAAAAGTTGTTTTATATTAAATGAATCTACCTGTCCTAAATTTGTGTAGCTCAAAAGAGATTTGGATACCTGGCAACTCTTAGGTTTTGAAACGCAAAGCCAATATTGGAAGCTGGTTAATTCTTCTTATATAATGTATTTGTAATTTAGGAAGCTACCACCAGATGAGAGAATTATCTTGGCAGAGCACCATAAGCTAGGTAAAAATCTTTCTTAAACTGGGATTAAATGATCTTTATAACCTCTGATGGGCCTGCACTCTCAGTCCACACTTCACTATCTTTTCAGGTTAAAAAAGACACAAGTCTGTATTCAGAGAAAGGAAAATAAAGTATTCCAAAAAGTGGTTAATCATGCAGTTTGGATGACAAAGAAGTTGTTTGTGGCTGTGGACTCAAGGTAGAAGATTCAACCCTGGTTTCCACTATTTATTAGCTTAACTAAAGACTTAGGGTAGTTACAACATCTCTGTGTTTCAGTAGTCTCACTTCACAGATTTACTTTAAGAATGAAATTACTCACAGTGATGAAGATCTTTGTGGTTTGCAGTGCACATCTGCATTATGCATTTGCAGAAATGAGTCTGAAAAGGTGAATTAAAGACAGTTGAAGTCTTCAAGCCCAGACTAAGGAGTTAGAAATTGGCTTCATTCATCCCTTTTATTCTGTAGAGAAAGGGGAGCCTTAGAAATGTTTTGAAAAAGGATTGATAAGTTTCTAGCTTTGATTTAGAGAATTTAATTTGGTGAAATTTGTGAAGGACTTGGTTTAGGAAAAGGGACCAAGACCATTGTCCAGGCAGTTCACTCAGCTAAGAATCTGGTGCAGTAATAGAGGTGAGGAGGTGGGAGTTGTACCTCATTAGAGCTAAGAGGTAGCAATATCCTTTCTTTCTTCAGGAAAGTCCATCTACCCTCTTTCAAATTTTAGATTATAGAAAAACATCAAGGCCTGACATAAGAGTTTGGATATTAAAAAAATAAATAAATAAAATTAAACTAATGTAAGAATATTGGATGGAAAGCATGGAAGCACTTTAGGAGCAGTGAATAGAAAAGAGGCTGAAATCTAAGAAGCCAGTTAGGAAGTGGTCAAATACTTTAGTATTAACCCAGGGGCATTAAAATTCTAAGATTCTTTCTCCTAGCAATACTTTCTCCTTCAATTTTGACCCACCCCACCCCAAGTATACACTTCTATATACAATGTATTTTTCTTCTTTTCTCCTATCTGAAATTTATCTAAACTATTGTCATTTTTACACCTGCACTTGGGTCTTGCACCAGGAATTTCCTGAACAATTCCACAACTACTTTCAAAAAGAATAACTTCTGAATGATTGATTTGGGAACATAATCAGAAATGAGATGCTTTATATTATGGAGGCATTTACATGCTTCTTTACAAAGAAGTTGAAGAAAGCATTTGAAGATGCAGGCAAAGAAGATGAGAGGTTGGCTCTCAGAAGTAATGAAGAAAATGAAAACTGGCCAGTTCTTGTTAAACTTCTTTTAGAAAGGAACCATATTAATGTATCGGACAGAAACCATGCCTTTTCTGTGTTGTTAGAAGTTTTTGATTTGGTATTGAATCTAAGTGCAACCATTATAGCCTACAATGATTATAATATCAACTCTTTGGAAATTTAAGTGAACCTCACATGAAATCATAGCAGTACATAATCTATCAAGCTAGATGAGAATAATTTATTATTGGGGTTGAAATTCTGTTTTGGAAGTGCTCCTATTAAAGTTTTCCCAAAATGCAATAGTCATAATCCCCCCAAAATTCCCTTATATGAATATATGTGTGTGTGTGTGTGCGTGTTTGTGTGTTGGTATATGATTCCAATAGGTAAGACATGCTTCAGTAATGGCACTCATAATGGGAGAAATGGTGATTGTAGGTATAACCAATGGTGTCTGTTTCTTTAATGGAATTTGGAGACATGCTTATGAAATATATTGCTATTTGGAAATTAGCTAAAAAGGTCAGAAATAAGCATATCCTTATTATATGGGTGCACAACTGTTAAAAATTTATTTCTTTCAATATCTAGTTATTTTTCTTCCATCCTTTCAACAGTGATAAAACTCATGCTTTCAGAAAGGTCATCATTGGTAATAAAGTAATATTTAGCAATGAAATAATCTTTTGCCAAGTTTTGGAAATAAGTACTAGAATCAGTATTCTGTAAAGTTTATAATGACTTTTCCTCTGCTCTTGCACATAGTTCTTATTTTAACATATTTTCTTTTAGTAAAGCATGAAATATAAAGGTTGAGTCCTATGTTTTCTCTTGCAATATTATTGGCTGCCTGAAATATTTTCCATTAAGGAAGGTATTTACTTGATTCTTCAAAAAAATATTAATTTTCACCTTATTATAAAAATAAGGTCTAACATACTTAAAGTTGAATCTCAGTTTTGCCACTTATAGGCCATATAATCTTGAATTAATTTATCTGCCTCAAAAACTCAACATATTAATAGCTTATTTTTTAATGAGGATTATATGAATTAATACATGCAAAACATTAATATAGTATGTGACCATTAGTAAATACCTAAAAACTATAACTATTATTATTAACATTAATTGATAAATTTATGAATTAAATGAGATATCACATTTTTATATGAAATTATATAAACACACATACTTAGCATGGTGTTGTAGGACTTAACAAATGGTAGTTAAAATCTGTAAGGTAAAAGTCATTGGAAATATAGAAAAAATTGCGGAAGAAAGCAAAAGTTACCTAAAATCCTATTAGCCAGTGACAAAAAGTGACTATTTTATTTATTTTGTTATGTATTGTTAAATTCAAGGGAGCCTACACTAGGTGACATCAAGATAAACACTTATTTTCAAAGCAAGGGAAATCTTTATTTATTCATAATTATTGATAAATTACAAAAAAAAGAGTAGAAGTATGTAAGGTTTGCTAAATGCTTACTTAGTATTGTTGATCTCACAGTAATGGCACTTTTTTGAAAAAGGGAAATGTAAGTTTAAAACCCTTTATTAGTTATAGTTATAATATTTTTGCACATGGAAAGCACACACACACATGCACACGATATGAATTTTAAATCATCTGGAACTATAATCTGAATTCTTGATACCCAATATGTGGTCAGTGGATCAGCACCATCAGCATAACCTAAGCCTGTGATAAATACAGATTCGTGAGTCTTGCCCTAGACCCACCAAATCAAAAATCTGAGGTTTGATTAATGTGCATATAGATACCATGTAACTCATATTCACTTTAAATTTGAAAAGCAATGTTTTAAACCATAGTAATAATATTGATAATGGTAATAATAATAAAGAAACAAAGCTTATTGGGTTTATGTATTTTAGCAGAATGATTCAGATAGAAAAATACTCTGCTAGTGAAACCAATAAAATCTTTATATGTCATCGTTTTGTGTGAATAAAACCAAAGTGTATGCCCTGTAATAATATTAGTGCCTCATTGTACAAGCTTACTTCAGTGCTGTTTGAGAGTTACTGGTTTCTCTTTTTGGCTTGTTTTTGATCAGAGCTACAGATAGGACACAAATAAATTAGAAGTCTCTAAATATTTAACCCTGGCCTATGCATACTTATAAAATTTATGCTCAAATCCAAAATTAATAGTATATGTAATATCAGTATTCCCTACAGAATGCCACACTGAGAGAGTTACAGTTGGGAACCTTTCAGAAAATAACTAATGGATACAGTTGTGGTCTTCAGTGTGATTCTTGTTAAGAAAAAATATATAAATAAATCTATTTTTTCATAATGGAAATTGTTTTAATATCTCAGAAGAGCAGGCATATATACATGAATATGAGAAAAATCATTTTTTCTATGGTTTTGTATTTACTGTTTCTTTAAATGCAAGATTTCTTCCTTTTGGGAATGAATAAATATAAGGAAGAATAATTAGTTTGAATATACTTTAACGGTATTATTCATTCATCTATACATTTATTAATCAGAAATGTTTAGGAGCTACTTATTAGTAGCTAGAATCCTGTTCACATGGATCTTACATCCAGTGAAGAAGAGAGATAATAGACAAACAATCAATTAAAAATATGATTATAGGTTGTGATGGGAGTGAAGACACTTTGTGATATCAAGTGTCACTTGATAACCCAAACCCACTTTGGGGTTTATCATCAAAACTACTTTGGGATTTATCAAGTGGGATAAACCTCTTTGAGAAAGTGGCTTTTGAACTTGAGGCATGAAAAGGATCCACTTGCAGAGCATTCTATGCTTGATTTCCTGAAAAGTAATGTCCTTAGGTGCTGAAGACCATGGCTTATTAGTGGAAGAGTATGTGAGAGCCCAATAAAAAATGAAGGAACTATGTAAGGTAAGGTAGGCTGTAGTCAGTTATGTCAGAGCTTGTAGGTAACAATAAGAAAATTGGATTTCAATCAGTGCAATAGAAAGCCAATGAAGACTTTTAAGCAGAGTAGTAAAATGATGAATAATGCTATCAAAAGTCTACCCTGGCCAGAGTGTAAGCAATGGATTATAGAATGGGTCAAGAGGAGGATAAGTGAGAATAGATAGAAAGCTTTTGCTGTCCTCTAGGTAACAGATGATGGTGGCTTCAACTGATGAAAGAAGAGAGCTGTATGGATTTAGCTGTATTTAGGGTGCATAAGTATCATGGGAAAGGAATTTATTAAGGAGGATCCCTGTGTTTCTGGCTTGAGTACAAAGCAGATGTGTCAGTTTCTTAAGCAGTGGGGGAAGACCTAGGAAGGTACATCAGGAAAATCAAGAGTTCCAGTTTGGATTAAGTTTGGAAGGTAGTAGATACCTTGGCAATTAACAGAATAGGTTCTGGGAAAGGTTCAAATCCTACTTTATTGGTTATTAGTAGTGGTTGTTTAATAATTTACTAAAACTGAGCCTCGGTTTTCTCATCTTTAAAAAAGAGGGAGGTTAATAATACCTACCTTATAGGGCTATTGTAAATATTAAGTTAGATATTTCCTCTAAAATGATAAGAACAGTTCCTGATACATTGTAAGCAACAATATAATAATCACTATTATGATATGACATGACTTTTATTATTGGTCACACAAGTGGCAATGTCAAAGAGGCAATCTGGTATAAAAGTATGATGTATGAAGGAAAGCGATTGACATTAATTATTTTAAGAAAGCATTTCACCTCATTACACCTTTTTGAGTTAATAAAAACTATCCTAGAATAGTTTTTACTGTTTTTTGTCAACTTATCTTTCTCTCCTTTATCCTTCCCTCTTTTTGTGGATTGCAGAGGGTTGAGTAGAGTTGGGAAGTAGCATAAGAAGAGTCGTTAGGACAATGGAAAAGACATTCTAATTCTAAAAGGAGTATTTTATTTCTCTTTTTCAACTTTACAGTTACTCCAAAAGTAAATTCAAACATTGAATTCATTGAATTTAAATTTTCCTGTATAAATAGATAATAATTATTTTTGATAATAGATTTTCAGGTTCATCCAATATATATATATTTTTTTTTTGGCGGTACGCAGGCCTCTCACTGTTGTGGCCTCTCCCGTTGAGGAGCACAGGCTCCGGATGCGCAGGCTCAGCGGCCATGGCTCACAGGCCCAGCCGCTCCTGGCATGTGGGATCTTCCCGGACCGGGGCACGAACCCATGTCCCCTGCATCGGCAGGCGGACTCTCAACCACTGCGCCACCAGGGAAGCCCCTCCATCCAATAATTTTTAAATAGTGAAGCTACAAGGAATAATCTTTGTCTTGCATGTTGACTTCATTGTCAGTTTTAACCTTTAAATGTCAGGTTTATTGGCACGGCAAAAATATTTTCTCCTTCAGATTTATTTTCTTCTCTGCAAACAGCTACATTATAACAAAATACCATTTTGCCTTCCAGAGTGGAAGATTGAAAATCTTCAAATATATGAATGTATTTGAACATGAGTTTCATTCTTTCATCTATTTAACAACAAAAAAGAAAGAATTTAATGAGTACCTAGGTGATAGGTACTTTGTCATGTTCTGAGAATTCCAAGATAAAACATGACAATATACTTGCTTTCAAGATGCAAAACCCCAAACATGTGAAGAAGTTTAATCCCTATTGTGTTTCTTTTAAAGCTTTATAAATCATGCTATGTAAATTTGAATTATTATTGTTCTGGTCTTTAATATATGGAAATCCTTCTAGAAGCAAATACCATTTTTCTTTTTACATTTTTTTGGCAGCAGTGAAATAAGGTTATGAGAAGAGGTTCAGAGCAGAGCACTTAAAGTGGCCACCATCAGCATGAGGAGACCAACAAGTCAAACTGGTAAGTGAAAAAGATGATTCATGGGTATCTCTTTTATGCGTTATTAAATCTGTTGATGCTGTTTCTCACACATAAAATCTTCATAGCTTATAAATAAAAATGAGAATGTTTCTAAAATGTAGCCTATGAAATTTATTCTCATTACTTAGAATACCTTAGGGAGATGGTATTAGGTGGAAAAAGTCACCAATTCTGCTCTAGACAGACAGGGATTTAAAGTAGCTACGTGACTTTGTGAAAGTTGCTTAATTCTTTCATTCATACTTTCCTAATTTTAAAATGGAGATTATGGTAGTTGCCTAGTTATATTTTCCTAAGAATTAAGTAAGAAATTGCATATGAACAACCAAACATTTCCTTAGCAAAGAAAAAGCTAAAAGCTAAAAGTTATGACTAATATTTATTGAATACATTCCACGTGCCAAGTACTAAATACTAAATACTTTACTGCATTATTTTATTGGATACTCACAACAACCTTTAAAGATAGAAGCTATTATTATTCTCATTTTACAGATGGAGAAACAGTGCTATTAAAAGATACGTGGCCTGCCTTAAGTCACAAATTGCTCCCTGAGACAATTGTTTGAATGCAGTTCTGTCTGATGCCAGAGTTTCTGTTCTTGTATTTACTCATAAAGCCAACAAACATTTATTGGGTATCTAATAAATGCCAAGCTTCTTTTAGCTGAGCTGCCATGCTATTTCACAAATGATTTTTACTTAGACTATAACAGCCATATACTTATATGAAGTCTTATAGCTTACAAAAAATTTATGAATAAGTAATTTTGTTTAGTATTCACATAATCTCTATGAAAGACAAAGTAGGGACCATTGCTCATATCTTTACAGATGGAGAAACTGAGCTCCCAACAGGTTAACTGATCTACTGGATATAGCTCAGTGCTTCTCAGACCCTGTGGTTAAGGGTCAGTTTACTGTTAATTCATTTTAATCCATTACAGACTGAATGCTTTTATAAAATTGCTAAAAGTTAATTACTAGAGAAATGAAATGATTAAAAGGTATACGCAAAATATACAAGTCCACATATTTATTATTGTCATTATCTTACAGATATATAATCACCCTAATAAATGTCTATAAAAGTTTCTAATGCTTATTCTCCATTTCCATACTCCTCATGGTGCAGACCAATTAGCATGTGCAGACTGACACTAGCCTATAAACCAGACAGTATATCATAGCATCAGTAGAGCTAATATGAGGCAAATGTAACACTCAATCCTAGACCTTCCATCTTCTAGCCCAGGTCTTTTCATATTGCTCCATACTGCCTCAACATACAGCCAGAAGCCTGTTTTATAATCTAAGGGACAAAAAGATCAAATTCCAAGTTGTTCACATGCAACCGTTACAAGAAAACTGACAATGACAAAACATCTTAAAAGAGTTATATGAAAGAATTGACATGAAAAAAAAGTGAAAAAGAAAGTTGAAAGTTTATAGGAATGATTTATTTTAAATTTGTTTATAAGAAACCAAGACTTTAAAATTTTGATATGTGATATATTGCTGATTTTCTCATGATATGTTTTTTTCTCCCTCTTATTTTTTCATTATGTTTATTCTTTGAAAAGAGAAGTTAAATTGTATTTAGAAGGCTGGGCTTTGTCATTTCCTGAGCAGTGTATAGACCTCGTATAATTCTAAGAGATAAAAGTGGATCTTGACCAGCTATGAAATGAAAATGAACTCATCTCCCCACTATACTGAAAAAGCCTGAAAATAAATGTAACTCATTTATTTCAAAAAATACCAAAGAAAATTACAGCACCTTTGGGGCAAAGTAAAATGAACACTGAGTCAGCAATGAAAATTCACTTTGTAAGACAGTTTTGTGGCTTTCTCAGTTCTACTGAAATGGATCCAAATATTTGCATGTGCTATGTTATTAATGACTATTTTGCCATCTGTGTCAAAGTCATATTGCACAGATGTTCAGGAGTAACTTTTGGTTGTGAGTAAATATTAGAGGAAGATTGAATTTTCCTCCAAATGAGGCTGGTGGGATGGTTTTTTAATCCTAGTTTACGATGTCAGAAATAGTTGTTTTTTGGAAGTTCTACCAGCTTAACTGTGCTTGATGCAGCTTGAAATGACTATAAGGGCATAGAGAAAGATGAAAATTTATGACAAAATTCAAAACTGAGACTTTCAGCCAATCTATTATTAGCTTCTGGGAAGACTCCACATTGCTAAATTGAAATTCACAGTCTGGAGTAGAACAAACTCATGGCCTTAAATAATATAGAGAGACTCTGTATTCCTCACTTTCTGCCCGCTGATTCAGAGATTCAAGATTTGTATGACTCAGAAAGCTAAGCAGCCATGCCTTGGTACCTCCCTTCAATCAATGCCTTTATAGCAATATCCATTTGAGGATTATCTTTCCTGCTCCCTCTGAAAAGGCTAGAAAGAAAGGAAGGACTTAGAGAAATACATTGTAACCAAGGAGAAAGATAGTCCCTATAGGTGTTGCAGGTGTGGTGATAATGGGAATAGTGACGATAGCACTGTGTGTGTGTGTGTGTTAAACTCTATCAGATCATGAGAGAACCACAGAGTGTGGAGAGAAGGTGGTCCACCAACATTGTAGCAGAGGTCTTTTATTTGAATGTCCGATACCAATTGGAATTTAGGCCTGAGATTGTTCACAGTTTACTCTTCAACTGTGAAGCTTAGTCTTTCTACTAAAGACCATGTTATCAGTAGGACCAAGGGCTAAGGGTCAGTCTTATGACTTGTCTGTTGAAAAATATTACCCTTCATTAGATTTTATCACATTCTCAAATCTAGAAGCAAACAATAGCAACAACACAATCAAAGTCAAACAGGATCTGGATAATGATTACTTTGACATGGGAAAGGAAAGTCTCAGAGGTAAATCATATGTAGATCAATGAGTTAATACAAAACACAGAAAAATATCTTAGAAAGTTGCTTTTTAGCCTTAACATATTCATTGATTAACTTAGAAATATAAGCCATTAAGATTGAGAAAGTTGAAATGCAAAGGATCGAAAGGAAACAGAAAATGTAATAGAAGAATTAAATCTGCCTTTGAAGGCAACAACTAATATAATCAGATTTGTGGAGAGCAGATTGAAGAAGCCTTCTTATCGTAGAATGCAGCAGACAAGGACAATAATGAAAATTATGAGAGAAAAAAAGGACCAATAAGGCAAACAAATCAAATATATAGGTAATTATTCATGAAAAAAGAGAAAAAGAATAAATAAAAAAGATTGTGGGGCTTCCCTGGTGGCGCAGTGGTTGAGAGTCCGCCTGTCGATGCAGGGGACACGGGTTCGTGCCCCGGTCCGGGAAGATCCCACATGCCACGGAGCGGCTGGGCCCGTGAGCCACGGCCGCTGAGCCTGCGCGTCCGGAGCCTGTGCTCCGCAACGGGAGAGGCCACAGCAGTGAGAGGCCCGCGTACCGCAAAAAAAAAAAAAAAAAAAAAAAAGATTGTGATTTCCAAAGAGTCACAAGGGAAAAAAGTCTTGCTCAAGAAAAAAAATGAAAAGCACTTTTTATCACTCTAGAATTTACTCGCTAATATCTGAGATTCTTTTTTTTGTATTGTGTAGGAATTTCCTACTTTTTAAAAGTTAGGAAAATTTCGTGGTAAATCAATATGAAAGATTATTTTGGCTCTGGTAGTTTTTTTTTTTTCTTTCTTTTTTTAATGCTTCATGCTTCTACACTGTAGAAGCTTGGTTTACTCAGATTTTCTTACTTTCCTTAAACAATTTTGATAATTTCTATTAACAGAAAAATTATCAGTGCTAAGTAAGTATCCATGTATGAATATACATACAGAAAAAATGACTTAAGTATATGCACAAGTGGAATAATTAACTGATTTTTATTTTTCTATTTTAATCTCATCTATGTTGTCTGACATATAATATATATATATCATATATAATATATAATTGATTCATTAAAGATTTTTATTGAAATATACTTAATAACAGTGCACAAATAATAAGTGAACAACTCAATAAATTATCGCAAAATCCACAAACATGTGTTTTAACCATTCAAATTAGGAAACAGGGCATAACCAATATAATTGAAGGCACTCTTTTTCTTCCTAAGTCACAAATCCCAACCCTCCATAAGGTAACAAGTTTCCTAAATTCAAATACTGTTAGTTATTTCACCTTTTTCTGAGTTTTATATAAATGGAATAATAGAATATGTATTAATACTTGTTTTGTTGTGTGGCCTCTTGTTCTCAATATTACTTATGTGAGACTTCTACGTGTAATAGTAACTTACTTTTCAATGCGATATACTATTTTATCATGGCTACTTTGTGGCTCTTACTTTCTTATACTTGTCTTTTGGGGCATGTATGTGCACATTTCTGTTGGATATGCAATTAATTATATGTTTCTTATATGTTCACTTTTAGTAGGTACTGCTACTTTCCCAAACTGGTTGTGCTAATTTACATTCCCACTGGCAGAGTAATTAACATTTCCATGATGTCTGAGAAGGGTGTTATTACTATCTCAGATCAACAATTCCCTAGATACCCCAAAATTAAAAGGCAAGTAGAAATTTAAAGGAAGTATTAAGAAAGGTGGTAACTTTATTAAGCTACAATGAATGAACATTCAGTCTAAAGGGTTCTAAAATTCCGCTTTACATTAGACAATGAAAACTTGTATAAAAACATGTCATTAAATATATGCAAGCCTGGCAATCTCATCCAAATTAAAAATTCAACTTATCAAGAGATTGACCAAGATGGCAGAGTAGAAAGACCCTGAGCTCACCTTTTCTCATGAGCACACCAAAACTGCAACTATTTGCAGAACAACCATCAATAAAAAAGGCAAGAACCTACCAGAAAACATCTTTTTTTTTTTTAACATCTTTATTGGAGTAAAATTGCTTTACAATGGTGTGTTACGTTCTGCTTTATAACAAAGTGAATCAGCTATACATCTACATATATCCCCATATCTCCTCTCTCTTGCGTCTCCCTCCCAACCTCCCTATCCCAGCCTTCTAGGTGGTCACAAAGCACCAAGCTGATCTCCCTGTACTGTGTGACTGCTTCCCACTAGCTATCTATTTTACATTTGGTAGTATTTATAAGTCCATGCCACTCTCTCACTTTGTCCCAGCTTACCCTTCCCCCTCCTCGTGTCCTCAAGTCCATTCTCTACATCTGTGTCTTTATTCCTGTCCGGCCCCTAGGTTCTTCAGAACCATTTTTTTTTTTGATTCTATATATATGGGTTAGCATACAGTATTTGTTTTTCTCTTTCTGACTTATTTCACTCTGTATGACAGACTCTAGGTCCATCCACCTCACTGCAAATAACTCAGTTTTGTTTCTTTTTATGGCTGAGTAATATTCCACTGTATATATGTGCCACATCTTCTTTATCCATTCATCTGTCGACGGACACTTGGGTTGCTTCTATGTCCTGGCTATTGTAAATAGAGCTGCAATGAACATTGTGGTACATGACTCTTTTTGAATTATGGTTTTCTCAGGGTATATGCCCAGCAGTGGGATTGCTGGGTTGTATGGTAGCTCTATTTTTAGTTTTTTAAGGAACCTCCATACTGTTCTCCATTGTGGCTGTATCAATTTACATTCACACCAACAGTGCAAGAAGGTTCCCTTTTCTCCATACCCTCTCCAGCATTTATTGTTTGTACATTTTTTGATGATGGCCATTCTGACCAGTGTGAGGTGGTACTTCATTGTAGTTTTGATTTACATTTCTCTAATGATTAGTGACGTTGAGCATCCTTTCATGTGTTTGTTGTCAATCTGTATATCTTCTTTGGAGAAATGTCTATTTAGGTCTTCTGCCCATTTTTGGATTGGGTTGTTTGGTTTTTTGATATAGAGTTGCATGAGCTGTTTGTAAATTTTGGAGGTAAATCCTTTGTCAGTTGATTCATTTTCAAATATTTTCTCCCATGCTGAGGGTTGTTTCTTCATCTTGTTTATGGTTTCCTTTGCTGTGCAGAAGCTTTTAAGTTTCATTAGGTCCCATTTGTTTATTTTTGTTTTTATTTTCATTTCTCTAGGAGGTGGGTCTAAAAGGATCTTGCTGTGATTTATGTCATACAGTGTTCTGCCTATGTTTTCCTCTAAGAGTTTGATAGTTTCTGGCCTTACATTTAGGTCTTTAATCCATTTTGAGTTTATTTTTGTGTATGGTGTTCGAGAGTGTTCTAATTTCATTCTTTTACATGTAGCTGTTCAGTTTTCCCAGCACCACTTATTGAAGAGGCTGTCTTTTCTCCACTGTATATTCTTTCTTCATTTATCAAAAAGGGTGACCATATGTGCAAGGGTTTATCTCTGTTCTTGTGTGATTACTATACTGTCTTGATTAATGTAGCTTTGTAGTATAATCTGAATCAGGGAGCTTGATTCCTCCAACTCCGTTTTCTTCCTCAAGATTGCTTTGGCTATTCAGAGTCTTTTGTGTTTGCATACAAATTGAGAAATTTTTTGTTCTAGTTCTGTGAAAAATGCCATTGGTAGTGTGACAGGGATTGCATTGAATCTGTGTATTGCTTTGGGTAGTATACTCATTTTCACACTGTTGATTCTTCCAATCAAAGAACATGGTATATCTCTCCATCTGTTTGTATGATCTTTAATTTCTTTCATCAGTGCCTTATAGTTTTTTGACTACAGGTCTATTACCTATTTAGGTAGGTTTATTCCTAGGTATTTTATTCTTTTTGTTGCAGTGGTAAATGGGAGTGTTTCTTGAATTTCACTTTCAGACTTTCCATCATTAGTGTAAAGGAATGCAAGAGATTTCAGTGCATTAATTTTGTATCCTTTTACTTTACCAAATTCATTGATTAGCTCTAGTAGTTTTCTGGGAGCATCTTTAGGATTCTCTATGTATAGTGTCATGTCATCTGCAAACAGTGACAGCTTTACTTCTTCCTTTCCATTTCGGATTCCTTGTATTTCTTTTTCTTCTCTGACTGCTGTGGCGAAAACTTCCAAATCTCCATTGAATAAGAGTGGTGAGAGTGGACAACCTTGTATTGTTCCTGATCTTAGAGGAAATGTTTTCAGTTTTTCACCACTGAGAACAATGTTGGCTATGGGTTTGTCATATATGGCCTTTATTATGTTGAGATAAGATCTCTCTATGCCTACTTTCTGGAGGGTTTTATCATAAATGGGTGTTGAATTTTATCAAAAGCTTTTTCTGCATCTATTGAAATGATCATATGGTTTTCCTCCTTCAATTTATTAATATGGTTTATCACATTGATTGATATGCGTATATTGAAGAATCCTTACAGTCCCGGGATAAACCCCTCTTGATCATGGTGTATGATACTTTTCATATGCTGTTGGATTCTGTTAGCTGGTATTTTGTTGAGGATATTTGCATCTATGTTCATCAGTGATATTGGCCTGTAGTTTTTTTTCTTTGTGACATCTTTGCCTGGTTTTGTTGTCAGGGTGATGGTGGCCTTGTAGAATGAGTTTGGGAGTGTTTCTCCCTCTGCTGTATCTTGGAAGAGTTTGAGAAGGATAGGTGTTAGCTCCTCTCTAAATGTTTGATAGAATTTGCCTGTGAAGCCATCTGGTCCTGGGCTTTTATTTGTTGGAAGATTTTTAATTACAGTCCCAATTTCAGTGCTTGTGATTGGTCTGTTTCTATTTTCTATTTCTTGGTGGTTCAGTCTCAGTAGGTTGTGCTTTTCTAAGAATTTGTCCATTTCTTCCATGTTGCCCATTTTATTGGCATATAGTTGCTTGTAGTAATCTCTCATGATCCTTTGTATTTCTGCAGTATCAGTTGTTACTTCTCCTTTTTCATTTCTAATTCTCTTGAGTTGGGTCTTCTCCTTTTTTTTCCTGATGAGTCTGGCTAATGGTTTATCAATTTGGTTTACCTTCTCAAAGAACTGCCTTTTAGTTTTATTGATCTTTGCTATCGTTTCCTTCATTTCTTTTTCATTTATTTCTGATGTGATCTTTATGATTTTTTTCCATCTGCTTACTTTGGGGTTTTTTTGTTCTTCCTTCTCTAATTGCTTTAGGTGTAAGGTTAGGTTGTTTATTTGAGATCTTTCTTGTTTCTTGAGGTAGGATTGTATTGCTATAATCTTCCCTCTTAGAACCGCTTTTGCTGCATCCCATAGGTTTTGGGTCGTCATGTTTTCATTGTCATTTATGTCTAGGTATTTTTTGATTTCCTCTTTGATTTCTTCAGTGATCTCTTGGTTATTAAGTATTGTGTTGTTTAGCCTCCATGTGTTTGTATATTTGCAGATTATTTTCCTGTAATTGGTATCTAGTCTCATAGTGTTGTGGTCAGAAAATATAATTGATACAGTTTCAATTTTCTTAAATTTACCAAGGCTTGATTTGTGACCCAAGATATGATCTATCCTGGAGAATATTCCATGAGGACTTGTGAAGAAAGTGTATTCTGTTGTTTTTGGATGGAATGTCCTATAAATATTAATTAAGTCCATCTTGTTTAATGTATCATTTACAGCTGTGTTTCCTTATTTATTTTCATTTTGGATGATCTGTCCATTGGTGAAAGTGGGGCGTTAAAGTTCCCTACTATGATTGTGTTACTGTTGATTCCCCCTTTTATGGCTGTTAGCATTTGCCCTATGTAATGAGGTGCTCCTATGTTCGGTGCATAAATATTTACAATTGTTTATCTTCTTCTTGGATTGATCCCTTGATCATTATGTAGTGTCCTTCTTTGTCTTGTAATAGTGTTTATTTTAATGTCTATCTTGTCTGATATGAGAATTTCTGCTCCAGCTTTCTTTTGATTTCCATTTTCATGAAATATCTTTTTCCATCCCTCACTTTCACACTGTATGTGTCTCTAGGTCTGAAGTGGGTCTCTTGTAGACAGTATATATACAGGTCCTGTTTTTGTATCCCTTCAGCCAGTCTGTGTCTTTTAGTGGGAGCATATAATCCACTTACATTTAAGGTAATTGTCAATATGTATGTTCCTATTCCCATTTTCTTAATTGTTTTGTGTTTGTTATTGTAGGTCTTTTGCTTCTCTTGTGTTTCCTGCCTAGAGAAGTTCCTTTAACATTTGTTGTAAAGCTGGTTTGGTGGTGCTGATTTCTCTTAGCTTTTGCTTTTCTGTAAAGTTTTTAATTTCTCAGTTGAATGTGAATGAGATCCTTGCTGGGTAAAGTAATCTTGGTTGTAGCTTCCTCCCTTTCATCACTTTAAATATGGCTTGCCACTCCCTTCTGGCTTGCAGAGTTTCTGCTGAACGATCAGCTGTTAAACTTATGGGGATTCCATTTTATGTGTTTGTTGTTTTTCCCTTGCTGCTTTTAATATTTTTTCTTTGTATTTAATTTTTGATAGTTTGATTAATATGTGTCTTGGCATGTTTCTCCTTGGTTTATCCTGTATTGGACTCTGTGAGCTTCCTGGACTTGATTGACTATTTCCTTTCTCATATTAGGGAAGTTTTAAACTACAATCTCTTCAAATATTTTCTCAGTCCCTTTCTTTTTCTCTTCTTCTTCTGGGACCCCTATAATTCAAATGTTGGTGTGTTTAATGTTGTCCCAGAGGTCTCTGAGACTGTCCTCAATTCTCTTTATTCTTTTTCTTTTTCTGCTCTGCAGTAGTTATTTCCAGTATTTTATCTTCTAGGTAACTTATCCGTTCTTCTGCCTCAGTTATTCTTCTATTGATTCCTTCTAGAGAATTTTTTCATTTCATTTATTATGTTGTTCATCATTGTTTGTTTACCCTTTAGTTCTTCTAGGTCCTTGTTAAACATTTATTATATTTTCTCCATTCTATTTCCAAGATTTTGGATCATCTTTACTATCATAACTCTGAATTCTTTTTCAGGTAGACTGCCTATTTCCTCTTCATTTGTTTAGTCTGGTAGGTTTTTACCTTACTCCTTCATCTGCTGTGTATTTCTCTGTGTTCTCATTTTGCTTAACTTACTATGTTTGGATCTCCTTTTCACAGGGTGCAGGTTCATAGTTCCTGTTTTTTCTGGTGTCTGCCCCCAGTGTTTAAGGTTGGTTCAGTGGGTTGTGTAGGCTTCCTGGTGGAGGGTACTGGTGTCTGTGTTCTGTTGGATGAGGCTGGATCTTGTCTTGTTCATGGGCAGGACCGTGTCTGGTGGTGTGTTTTGGGGTGTCTATGAACTTATTATGATTCCAGGCAGCCTCTCTGCTAATCAGTTGTGTTGTGTTTCTATCTTGCTAGTTGTTTGGCATAGGGTGTCCAGCACTGTAGCTTGCTATTTGTTGAGTGGAGCTGGGTCTTAGCATTGAGATGGAAATCTCTCGGATAGCTTATGCTGTTTGATATATGTGGAACTGGGAGGTCTCTGGTGGACCAATGTCCTGAACTCTACTCTCCTACCTCAGAGGCACAGGTCTGATATCTGGCTGGAGCACCAAGACCCTGTCAGCCACACGGTAGTTCTGTGATCTTGGACCAGGCAGTTAACATCTCTGTTCCTCAGATTTCCTTTCATGCAGCACCTCCTTGCCCCAGAGGCCCAGTCAGGTGCAAGAGAAGGGCTGTCACTCACATGCTGTGCAGGGAGGAAGCCCACAAGGCTGGACAATCCAGACGTTTTAAAGCCTTGCTCTACTGAAAGGCTGAGTTTTCAGTATTGGAAATCATGTTTTAGTTGGCATTGGCTGTATTTTTCTACTAGTTCTTGGGTAGTTTTGCAGATATACCAATCTTTCACTTACCCTTAGGTGATTGATTTTTGGACCTGACTAAAATTCTAAAAGGATTATGAAATTTAAGAACAGATATAACATCTGTGTGGGTTTTGCTCTTATATTAAGCATAATTCCAACTGATTCTGTTGTCTGTTTTTCTAGCCTACAGAAAATTAGAAAGAGGCAGAGAGTCCATTTAAATCAGGTATACTGGCAGTGTCCAAAAGGGACAGCTGACAGAATAGCAATAGATAAAATAAAAGACACACTCAAATGTACAGATTAGAAAACTTAGAAAAATGAAATTATTATGATATTGCAGTAAATTCCTTAGACACAGGAAAATACATTTATGCCAGTTTATTATGTTTAAGAAAGATAAGAATGTGTGATAAATCTTAAAAATGAACTTTTGCAAGTCACTTGCTGATTTCTATTGGATATATTCCTTCAGGTTTAGAAGTTCTCTTATGTGACTTCAGCAGTTATTTTCTTTGGTAACAACAATATGCAAACATATTTTCTTCACTGAAAATTACATAGCACATAAAATAGTATTATGATAATAGTAAAGACACTTTTAAATATTTCCAGGTAACCCTCTTTTAAGAACATCAGATGATAATTTTTCCTTTGGTAAATACAGTATTTCCTGAGCATCTTCTATGGACCAGGAATATTGTCTGATATTAAGAGTGCAGCTGTGAACAAGACATGAATCCTAACCTGGAGGAACAAAAGGCTATATATGACCTGGGTCCATACTAATATTCTTACCGAATGTCCCTTTACCCACTTAAAACTATTAAAGGAAATAACAAAGACAGAACTTTGTGGCACCTGCGAAAGACTCAATCAGTGTTTATTGATATTGATTCAACTCACAGTTCCATCTATTCTTCTCAACAACCCAGTGAGGCTAAAATTATCACCATCCTTGTTGACCTTCAACATGTTGCTAAATCTCTTGAGCTCACATTCATTAACTGTAAGGTAGGTATACAAACACCTAACATTTGGGGTTATTGTGAAGATTCAGTAAAAAAATTTATATGTGAAATACACAGTACATAGCTTGTATTGAGTATTCTCCTTCCTATCCTTTTAAATGCATATTTTCAGAGCATCAGATGACAGAGCCAGAACATCATGGTGGAATATGTTTTGTTTGCTTTTTGGATTTTAGTTATGCCATTCTCATAATTTAAGCACCATTTACTTTTTTGCAAATTAATGCAAAATAATTTTGTAGTGTCCTGTTGGGAGTGTTGGAATAGAGCGTACACTCAGTGGTGCTAGGATTTTATTTTATGGGTGATTATTAAACAAATCCATGCTGTCACATTGGACTCCTGTAATGCAGAATCATAATTCACATTTGGGCTCCATGACTTGTTAGCAGCTTGCCTCTGTATCCAAAGTCCCCTAAAATAGGCATGTACTGTTTTAGACACTTCATAATTTCTTTTGGCTTTTGCTCTTTTCCAGTTTTTAGAGTATCTAATTTGGTGGCAGCATTCAAGATAAACAATGTGATTAGTGTGTATGGCCAAGGCAGACTTTCAGGGGCGGCTAGTTGATCAAGGAAGGTTCAAGAGTAGGATAGGGGAATCTAAAAAAATGGCACAAATGAATTTATTTACAAAACAGAAATAGAGTCACAGATGTCAAAAACAACCTTATGGTTCCCAAGGGAGAAAAGGTGGGAGGGATAAATTGGGAGATTGGGATTAACATATACACACTACTATATATAACATAGGTAACTAATGAGAACCTACTGTATAGCACAAGGAACTCTACTCAGTACTCTGTAATGACCTATATGGGTAAAGAATCTTAAAAAGAGTGGATATATGTATATGTATATATATAACTAATTCACTTTGCTGTATACCTGAAACTAACACAACATTGTAAATCAGCTATACTCAAATAAAAATCAATTGAAAAATAAAATAATCAAAAAACAATCAAAAGGCAAACCACAATCAGGAAAAGCATTTGCAATATGGAAAGCATATCCTAATATATGAAGAGACCTAGGAAGAATAGAATTGACAACTGGCATAAGCAATTAACTGAAGAAACAATACAAATGGCAAAAAAATTGAACTTTTCTATTAAAGAAATAAAACAATTTACCATTAAAAACAAAGAGTAGGATGGAGGAGAATGTGAGGGTTTGTCTATGAGGAATTAGATGAGCCTGGCAGTGGTCATCACACAGGTACCAGAAGCAACAGATCAGAAAGCAAGTGACAAGGACCCACTTAATGGCAAATGGATTTTGGAGAGGGAACTTCAGGTTCTAAGAGGATCAGTGGGAGTAAGATAGAGTTTTAGTTACAAAGCCTCTCAAATTCTTCATAATATTTCCAGATATGAAAAAAGATTCAGATGTATTAACAGTGATTCAGTTAACATAACTGAAATGCAAGGCATTACTCATGATGAGTAAGATAAGAGTTTGTCACAGGAAAAATAACAAGGCTGAAATGAGAACAATAGGACATTTAGTTAATCAGCAAGTGGTTTTTGAGTTCTAAACACACATCTCACACTATATTAGGCCCAGAGAGGTACAAAAGTGTAGTAGAGCACTGACCGTGCCTTCAAGAAATTTATAATAAAGTTGCAGAAGTATCATTCTTCATTATAGAGGAATAAAACATTAAAAAAAAACTTCAGGGAATTATTTGTGACAAATTGTTTGCTCCTGAGGTTATGACATCTGGTGCATTATGTGAACTAAAGCTAAAAGAGCAATTTGTTGTTCATCTCTTCAAAGTAATCTTGCCTGTTCATAAATTCACATCAAGTAAGTTTTCACAATAGTTTTCTCCTTACGTACTATAAACCTGAACCTAAACTGCATTGAGAGAAATTGATAATTATAGTCTCTGTTGTTTACCTTGTAAAATATTCTCATTAAGATTCACTTTGTGGTACCCTTCCTGGATTGCTAATTTTTTTCAGTGAGAATGCTTGGGCTGAGTTGTTATTAATCAAAACATATGCCTCCCAGCAACTTTTTCTTTGAGGGACAAAGAAAGTAGTGATGACTCAAGAGAAAAAAAAATTAATATGAAACCTGTATGCAATGTTGCTCTTTTGTTTTTGTTCGTTTGTTTGTTTTTTCCTGGAGGGAAAGGTAGTTTTATGTTCCTGGAACTAGTGTTTACATAATAACTTTCTTCATGACTTGGTGACAATATTGAGGATTTAAGATTTTGGTACATAATTTAGTCTCATTAATATATCTTAAGACTTCACTATGTGCCTTGCCAGCATTTCAGTCCTCTTTGAAAAGGCTTTTATTTTGCTATGTGATGAGATTTGTAACTGGTCCTGGTCGAGATAAAAGTTTCTGTTTTCATGAAAGAGAACTATCATACACAGAGACCATGAGAACTTTTTTTTTTTTTTAACCATTGTGACAGGTCAGGATTTCTTCCTCATCTCTCCAGCTTTTTGTGTTTCCATGATACAATGCTTGACTGTTTTGCATCTGGAGTTAGCTCTGCAGTAGATCCTGTTCACTTATGATTTTAAGTGGCTACTTAACAGCACTTAAGCAATTTCAGGGAAGTACCCTCTCTTCATAGATTGTAGAAAATGATTCTTACTCCCATAGTTCTGGAAGCTCCCAAACTCAGGAAATGATGAAAACACTTTTAGAGTAGAGACAGTTAAACATTATTTTAAATAAGTGCCTATGAGGAATGGATACAAGATTATTCATAACATGTGTGTGTGGTAAGACTGCTGATCCTTCATAATGGAAGAAGTAGTTTGCCCCAAAAGAATCTTGTTCCAGATCACTTCTTTTTATTTTTCACAGACACTCCTTGAATTAGAAGCTTTAGATTAACAAATATTACATATGTCTGTATGTCAAGTTTGTGCCATGCATATCAGAGAAAAGAATCTTCACGGGTCTCCAGAGTGATACTTTGGGATGGAGAGAGAAAGATGACCCTGGTTCCAATGTGTGTATCACTGGACAGTTTCTCACAGAACTTCTAAAACACTCACTTGTCTGTACTCTGGAAAGGGAGCAGTCAGAATTGAGCAAACATCTGACATGAAAGGAGACTTCAGAAAGTGCAAATTTCTCTTTTGGTGTTCTCCAGATTTTTTATTTATTTCTCTTTCTCCTCATTTTATGCATGTGGAAGAAATGTACTACCATGCCTCTGAGATAGAAGACATAAAGAGGATAGAGACTCACAGAAGAGTCTGGCAAGGCTATAAGTGAGGCAACCTACTATACATGTAACTCTTGGGTTAGGGGTAGAAGTAAATAAATAGGGTGAGGAGTGGGGCCAGCCTCTGTAACCACACGTGTGTTGAATATTGGTCTTAGCACAAATCAGCATGTGACTTCAGTAAGTTATTTTTGTTTGCTTATCTGTAAAGTGGCAATAATAATAGTACTTACTTTAATACAATTGAAGTAGTGATTGAAAAGCATAATGCTTGTAAAGTACTTAACATAGTACCCAGCATCAGAGAAACACTCAAAAATTACTAACCATTGTCACATGAATGAAATGTACTAACAAATGCTCGTTATTATTTGAGAAACAAATAATCAGAAGATAAAAATGAAAGGGAAGGGCTTCCCTGGTGGCACAGTTGTTGAGAGTCCACCTGCCGACGCAGGGGACACGGGTTCGTGCCCTGGTCCGGGAAGATCCCAGATGCCGCAGAGCGGCTAGGCCCGTGAGCCATGGCTGCTGAGCCTGTGCGTCTGGAGCCTGTGCTCCGCAACAGGAGAGGCCGCAACAGTGAGAGGCCTGCGTACCGCAAAAAAAAATAAAAGAAAGGGAAGAAAATGCATGGGGAATATGGGACGTGGAAGTACTAATATGTTGAGGTGAGTCTTTAAGGATGAATGTGTCCATCTGGCACATAAGGATACAGGGCCGTCCAGATACAGGGGTCAGCATATGCAGAGAGAATAGCACATGGGTAAAAGATTCAAAGGTGTGGGTAGGGAACTACAAAATCGTTAGTACTGCAAGAGTGTACTGTGGAAGGCAGGGGGAGGTGGGAGATAGAATTTCAGAACTAGGTAGACCCTGTCTCATGAATAATATTTTATGTAAGTAGTCTCTACCTGTCCCTATGTACAGTAGAATGCCATTGATGGATTGTAAAGAGAGTAACATGGCTTTTTCTCCTAGGCTGTTATGAGAACAAAGATTTAAATAATAAATAAGTTATTCTTGGTGTAGTCCCTTCTTGAATCGCTTTAACTGTGCTATTATTATTATTTTTTATCCACTTTGGTATTTACACCCATCTTTTTCCCTCTTAGGCTCCTGACTTTAATTGATCCTGTACTCGTGCATTGGTTTTGATTATATGTCTTCATTGTTTGTCATTTAACAGCAAATATGTTTGGGTTGCTTATTATATGATTATAATTTTCCTGGAAGCATATTAGAGAAAGGATAGATTTGTCTTCACACAAGCATTTAGATAGGAAATGATGCTCATGTTCAGATGACTTTGTGAATCAAATTTTTCTTATGAAAATATTCGAATTGATATTAAAAATGTATTCACTCTTTTTTTGGCACTCAAGATTTTATTTTTATCTAAATAGAATGCACTAGAAAATCTTCAATCAGATGATAAGGTTTTATGAGAGTACAGCAATTATGCTGGATATAGAATCAATGTATGAAGATCAATGTAGTACTTTATATCAGGAACAAACAGTAATCTAAATTTGCAAAAAATAGTATTTACAAAACAAGTTAAATGAAAGCTTATCTAACAAAATCACCTTTATGGGAAAATAATATTTTATTTAAAAACCTCTAAACAAGATCTAAACAGTTGGAAAGATATGCTATTTATGAAGGAAAAGACTTTTCTTCTGTCAAGATGCCTATTCTCCATTAATTGAACTATGAACTAACCACAGTTTGAATAAAAATCCCAACAAGATTTTTCATGGAACTTGAAAGGTGATTCTAACATTTTCTTGGGAGAGCAAAAGACCAAGGCTATCTAAGACAATTTTTTTTTTGATTGCATGGCATTCATGTCTAATCCAGTGTGTTTCCATAGACTGAACTGTATACAAATCCAGGGTCAGCCACTATTAGATGTATGGCATGGTACTAATTATTGATACTTAACATCTTATGTGATATATAGCCTTAGTTCCTTGCATAAAAGATATATACAAAGTGCCATGCATCATGCCTAGCATATACTAGGTACTAAGGGAGCCACACATGCATACATATACAATCTTTAGAATGTACATTCAACGAATAGTTTTGCATTGATTTTTTTTTCAATGCTTTTGGGTGTTTATTTTTTTTAACATCTTTACTGGAGTATGATTGCTTTAATGTTGTGTTATTTTCTGCTGTATAACAAAGTGAATCAGCTATACATATACATATATTCCCATAGCTCCTCCCTCTTGCGTCTCCCTCCCACCCTCCCTATCCCACCCCTCTAGTGGTCACAAAGCACCGAGCTGATCTCCCTGTGCTATGCAGCTGCTTCCCACTAGCTGTCTATTTTACATTTGGTACTGTATATATGTCCATGCTACTCTCTCACTTTATCCCAGCTTACCCTTCCCCCACCTTGTGTCCTCAAGTCCATTCTCTAGTAGGTCTGTGTCTTTATTCCCATCTTGCCCCTAGGTTCTTCATGACAACTTGTTTTTGTTTTGTTTTGTTTTTAGATTCCATATATATGTGTTAGCATACAGTATTTGTTTTTCTCTTTTGGACTTACTTCACTCTGTATGACAGACTCTAAGTCCATCTACCTTACTCCAAATAACTCATTTTTTTTTATGACAGAGTAAATATGAGCCACATTTTATTTATCCATTCATCTGTTGGTGGACACTTAGGTTGTTTCCATGTCCTGGCTATTGTAAATACAGCTGCAATGAACGTTGTGGTACATGACTCTTTTTGAATTATGGTTTTCTTAGGGTATATGCCCTCTAGTGGGATTGCTGGGTCATATGGTAGTTTTACTATTAGTTTTTAAGGAACCTCCATACTGTTCTCCATAGTGGCTGTATCAATTTACATTCCCACCAACAGTGCAAGAGGGTCCTCTTTTCTCCACACCCTCTCCAACGTTTACTGTTTGTAGCTTCTTTGATGATGGCCATTCTGACTGGAGTGAGGAGATACCTCATTGTAGCTTTTTTTTTTTTTTTTTTTTTTTCTGTACGCAGGCCTCTCACTGTTGTGGCCTTTCCTGTTGCGGAGCACAGGATCTGACGCGCAGGCTCAGGGGCCATGGCTCATGGGCCTAGCCGCTCCGTGGCATGTGGGATCTTCCTGGACCGGGGCACGAACCCGTGTCCCCTGCATTGGCAGGCGGACTCTCAACCACCGTGCCACCAGGGAAGCCCTCCTCATTGTAGTTTTGATATGCATTTCTCTAATGATTAGTGAATTTGAGCATACTTTCATGTGTTTGTTGGCAATTTGTATATCTTCTTTGGAGAAATGTCTGTTTAGGTCTTCTTCCCATTTTGGGATTGGGTTGTTTGTTTTTTTTGATATTGAGCTGCATGAGCTGCTTGTATATTTTGGAGATTAATCCTTTGTCACTTGCTTTGTTTGCAAATACTTTCTCCCATTCTCAGGGTTGTCTTTTCGTCTTGCTTGTGGTTTCCTTTGCTGTGCAAAAACTTTTAAGTTTCATTACGTCCCATTTGTTTAGTTTTGTTTTTATTTCCATCTCTCTAGGAGGTGGGTCAAAAAGTACCTTGCTGTGATTTATGTCATAGGGTGTTCTTCCTATGTTTTCCTCTAAGACTTTGATGGTGTCTGGCCTTACATTTAGGTCTTTAATCCATTTTGAGTTTATTTTTGTGAATGGTGTTAGGGAGTGTTCTAATTTCATTCCTTTACTTATAGCTCTCCAGTTTTCCCAGCACTACTTATTGAAGAGGCTGTCTTTTCTCCATTGTATATTCTTGCCTCCTTTTCAAAGATAAGGTGACCCTATGTGCATGAGTTTATCTCTGGGCTTTCTATCCTGTACCATTGATCTATGTTTCTGTTTTTGTGCCAGTACCATACTTTCTTGATTACTGTAGCTTTGTAGTATAGTCTTAAGTCAGGGAGCCTGATTCCTCGAGCTCCGTGTTCTTTCTCAAGATTGCTTTGGCTATGCGGGGTCTTTTGGGTTTCCATACAAACTGTAAAATTCTCTGTTCTAGTTCTCTGAAAAATGCCATTAGGATTACATTGAATCAGTATATTGCTTTGCGTAGTATAGTCATTTTCACAATATTGATTCTTCCAATCCAAGATCATGGTAAACCTCTGCATCTGTTTGTATCTTCTTTAATTTCTTTTACCAGTATCTTATAGTTTTCTGAGTACAGGTCTTTTACCTCCTTAGGTAGGTTTGTTCCTAGGTATTCTATTCTTTTTGTTGCAATGGTAAATAGGAAAGTTTCCTTAATTTTTCTTTTGGATTTTTCATCATTAGTGTATAGGAATGCAAGACATTGCATTAGTTTTGTATCCTGCTACTTTACCAGATTCATTGCTTAGCTCTAGTAGCTTTCTAGTAGCATCTTTAGGATTCTCTATGTATAGTATCATATCATGTACAAACAGGAGGGTTTTAATTCTTCTTTTCCAATTTGGATTCCTTTTATTTCTTTTTCTTCTCTGATTGCTGTGGCTAAAACTTACAAAACTGTGTTGAATAATAGCAGTGAGAGTGAGCAAGTTTGTCTTGTTCCTAATCTTAGTGGAAACGGTTTCAGTTTTTCACCATTGAGAATAATGTTGGCTGTTGGTTTGTCATATATGGCCTTTATTATGCTGAGGTAGGTTCCCTCTTTACCCACTTTCTGGAGAGTTTTTATCATAATGGGTGTTGAATTTTGTCAGAGGCTCTTTCTGTATCTATTGAGATTATGATATGGTTTTACCCTTCAGTTTGTTAATATGCTGTATCACATTGATTGCTTTGTGCATATTGAAGAATCCTAGCATTCCTGGGATAAACCCCACTTGATCATAGTGTATGATCCTCTTAATGTGCTGTTGGATTCTGTTTGCTAGTATTTTGTTGAGGATTTTTGCATCTAAGTTCATCAATGATATTGCTCTGTAGTTATCATTTTTTGTGACATCTTTGTCTGGTTTTGGTATCAGAGTGATGGTGGGCTTGTAGAATGAGTTTGGGAGTGTTCCTCCCTCTGCTATATTTTGGAAGAGTTTGAGAAGGATAGCTGTTAGTGCTTCTCTAAATGTTTGATAGAATTCACCTGTGAATCCATCTGGTACTGGGCTTTTGTTTGTTGGAAGTTTTTAAATCACAGTTTCAATTTCAGTGCTTATTATTGGTCTGTTTATTTTTTCTATTTCTTCCTGGTTCAGTGTTGGAAGGTTGTACTTTTCTAAGAATTTGTCCATTTCTTCCAGGTTGTCCATTTTGTTGGCATATAGTTGCTTGTAGTAATCTCTCATGATCCTTTGTATTTCTGCAGGGTCAATTGTTACTTCCTTTTTCATTTCTAATTCTGTTGATTTGATCTTCTCCCATTTTTCTTGATGAGTCTGGCTAATGGTTTATCAAGTTTGTTTATCTTCTCAGAGAACTAGCTTTTAGTTTTTTTGATCTTTGCTATTGTTTCCTTCATTTCTTTTTCATTTATTTCTGATCTGATCTTTAAGATTTCTTTCCATCTGCTAACTTTGGGGATTTCTATTCTTTCTCTAATTACTTTTAAGTGTAATGTTAGGTTGTTCATTTGAGTTGTTTCTTGTTTCTTGGGATAGGATTGCATTGCTATAAACTTCCCTCTTAGAACTGCTTTTGTTGCATCCCATAGGTTTTGGGTCATCCTATTTTCATTGTCATTTATTTCGAGGTATTTTTTGATTTCTCCTTTGATTTCTTCAGTGACCTCTTGATTATTTAGCAGCATATTGTTTAGCCTCCATATGTTTGTATTTTTTACAGTTTTTTTTCCTGTAATTGTTATCTAGTCTCATAGCATTGTTGTTGGAAAAGGTACTTGGTATGATTTCAATTTTCTTAAATTTATCAAGTCTAGATTTTTGACCCAAGAAATGATCTATCCTGCAGAATGTTCCATGAGCACTGGAGAGGAAAGTATACTCTGTTGTTTTTGGATGGAAAGTCCTATAAATATCAATTAAGTCTATCTGGTCTAATATGTCTTTTAAAGCTTGTGTTTCCATATTTATTTTATTTTGGATGATCTGTCCATTGGTGAAAGTGGGGTGTTAAGGTCCCTTACTATGATTGTGTTACTGTTGATTTCCCCTTTTATGGCTAATAGCATTTGCCTTACGTATTGAGGTGCTCCTATGTCAGGTGCATAAATATTTAAAATTGTTATATCTTCTTGGATTGATCCCTTGATCATTATGTAGTGTCCTTCTTTGTCTCTTGTAATAGTCTTTATTTTAGAGTCTGTTTTGTCTGATATGAGAATTACTACTCCAGCTTTCTTTGATTTCCATTTGCATGGAATATCTTTTTCCATCCCTTCACTTTCAGTCTGTATGTGTCCCTAGGTCTGAAGTGGGTCTCTTGTAGACAGCATATATATGGGTGTTGTTTTTGTATCCATTCAGCCAGTCTGTGTCTTTTGGTGGGAGCATTTAATCCATTTATATTTAAGGTAATTATCGATATGTATGTTCCTATTACCATTTTCTTAATTGTTTTGTGTTTGTTGTTGTAGGTCTTTTGCTTCTCTTGTGTTTCCTGCCTAGAGAAGTTCCTTTAGTATTTGTTGTAAAGCTGGTTTTGTGGTGCTGAATTCTCTTAACTCTTGATTGTGTGTAAAAGTTTTAATTTCTCAGTTGAATTTGAATGAGATCCTTGCTGGATAGAGTAATCTTGGTTGTAGGTTTTTGCCTTTCATCACTGTAAATATGTCCTGCCACTCCCTTCTGGCTTTCAGAGTTTCTGCTGACAGATCAGCTGTTAACGTATGGGGTTTCCCTTGTATGTTTTTTGATGCTTTTCCCTTGCTATTTTTAATATTTTTTCTTTGAAATTAAGTTTTGATAGTTTGATTAATAGTTGTCCTGGCATGTTTCTCCTTGGATTTATCCTGTATGGGACTCTCTGCACTTCCTGGGCTTGATTGACTATTTTGTTTCCCATATTAGGGAAGTTTTCATCTACAATTTGTTCAAATATTTTCTCAGACCCTTTCCTTTTCTCTTCTTCTTCTGGGACCCTATAATTCAAATGTTGGTGCATTTACTGTTGTCCCAGAGGTCTCTGAGAGTGTCCTCAATTCTCTTCATTTTTTTTTTCTTTATTCTGCTCTGTGTCAGTTATTTCCACGATTTTATCTTCCAGGTTAGTTATCCGTTCTTCTGCCTCAGTTATTCTGCTATTGATTCCTTCTAGAGTATTTTTAATTTCATTTATTGTTTTGCTCATTGTATGTTTGCTTTTTAGTTCTCCTAGGTCCTTGTTAAATGTTTCTTGTATTTTCTCCATTATGTTTCTGAGATTTTGTATCATCTTTACTATCATTATTCTGATTTCTTTATCAGGTAGGCTGCCTATTTCTCTTCATTTGTTTGATCTAGTGGGTTTTTGCCTTGCTCCTTCATCAGCTGCATATTTCTCTATTTTCTCATTTTGTTTAACTTACTGTGTTTGTGGTCTCCTTTCACAGGCTGCAGGTTCATCGTTCCCATTATTTTTGCTGTTTGCCCCCAGTGGGTGAGGTTGGTTCAGTGGCTTGTGTAGTCTTCCTGGTGAAGGGGACTGGTGCCTGTATTCTATTGGGTGGGGCTGTATCTTATCCTTCTTGTAGGCTGGGCCACATCCAGTGGTGTGTTTTGGAGTGTCTGTGAACTTAGTATGACTTTGGGCAGCCTCTCTGCTAATGGGTGGGGTTGTGTTCCTGTCTTGCTAGATGTTTGGCATGGGTCCTCCAACACTGGAGCTTTCTGGCTGTTCGGTGGAGCTGGGTATTAGCATTGAGATGATGATCTCTGGGAGAGTTCTTGCCGATTGATATTACATGGGGCCGAGAGGTTTCTGGTGGTCCAGTGTCCTGGACTTGGCACTCTTACCTCAAAGACTCAGGCCAACACCCGGCCCGAACACCAAGACCCTGCTAGCCTCACAGCTCTGAAGAAAAGGAAGAGAGAAAAAAAAAAAAACAAAAAGAGAAAAATGAACAGACAGAACCCTAGGACAAATGGTAAAAGCAAACCTATGCAGACAAAATCACACAAAGGAGCATATACATACACACTCACAAAAAGAGAAAAAAGAAAAAAATATATATATATGTTAAAAAAAAGAGAGCAAACAAACCAATAAACAAATCCACCAATGATAATAATGCACTAAATACTACACTAAGATAAACATAAGACCAGAAACAAATTAGATGCAGAAGGCAAACCCCATGTCTACATTTGCTCCAAAAGTCTACTGACTGAATTTTGGGAACATTTGTTTTCTATTCCGGTATTCTTCTGATGCAGTGTTTATGAAGTTGATTGTGGGGATTTAATCTTCTGCTCCTGAGGCTGCACAGAGAAATTTCCCTTTCTGTTTGTTTGCACAGCTCCTGGGGTTCAGCTATTGTTTTGGCCCTGCCTCTGCATGTAGGTCGCCCTTTCCCTGCCCAGACAGGAAGGGGTTAAAGTAGCTGCTGATTAGGGCTCTCTTGCTCTCTCAGTCTGGGAAGAGGGAGGGGTACGGTAATCATAATTGGAATGTGGGGTGAGCCTGAGGCGGCAGATGCCAGCGTGATGTTGCAACAGCCTGAGGTGTGCCGTGTGTTCTTCTGGGGAAGTTATCCCTGGATCTCGTGACCCTGGCAGTGGCGGGCTGCACAGGCTCCTGGGGGTAGGGGGGTGGGGTGGGTGTGGATCCTGCACTTGCACACAGGATTCTTGATGGCAGTGGCAGCAGCCTTAGTGTTTCACGCCCATCTCTGGGGCCTGAGCTGATACCCACGGCTTGCGCCCGTCTCTGCAGCTCGCTTCGGCAGTGCTCTGCCTTCTGTGGGCACATTGGGAAGGAATCCCCTCTCCTCGTGCACCCCAAAACAAAGGTCTCTTGCCTCTCTGGCAGGTCCAGACCTCTCCCCGGACTCCCTCCCAGCTAGCTGTGGTGCACTAACCCCTTCAGGCTGTCTTCAGGCAGCCAACCCCAGTCCTCTCCCTGGGGTCTGACCTCCAAAGCCCAAGCCTCAGCTCCCAGCCCCTGCCCCAGTGGGTGAGCAGACAGGCCTCTCAGGCTGGTGAGAGCTGGTCGGCACCGATCCTTTGTGTGGAATATCTCCGCTTTGCCCTCTGCACCCTGTTGCTGTGCTCTCCTTTGTGACTCTGAAGCTTCCCCCCTCCCACCTCACCCACCCTGTCTCCACCAGTGAAGGGGCTTCCTAGTGTGTGGAAACTTTGCCTCCTTCATGGCTCCCAGAGGTGCAGGTCCCATCACTACTCTTTTGTTTTTTCTTTTTTCTTTTGCCCTAGCTAGGTACGTGGGGATTTTCTTGCCTTTTGGGAAGCCTGAGGTCTTCTACCAGTGTTCAGTAGGTGTTCTGTAGGAGCTGTTCCACATGTAGGTGTATGTTTGATGTATTTGTGGGAAGGAAGGTGATCTCCATGTCTTACTCCTCTTCCATCTTGAAGGTCCCCCTCAAAAAGAATGTATTCACTCTTACCTATAGTGTCGAGCAGTTAAGACAAAGACAGAACTACTTTGTTAGTCCAGTACACAATAGCAGACATGCAATCCTCATATTCAGGAAAAACTGTAAACTCAGAACCACTTTAAATGTTAATGTCTTTTGTTCCTAAACCAATGTCCCCACCATAACTCTCCTATAACTCATATTATCTCCATGTGGCAAGCATGATAATTTCCTATAAGCCAAACAAAAGGAAATTTAAACTTCAGGAAATGGAAAAGCAATATAGAAAGTTAGTGAAGGGCTTGAAAAGTACACTAGGAACATCAAGGATAAGAACAAAATGATTTGGGGAAATCCTTAGTTTTTGTTCTTAATACTAATGGTTGCATTCTGAAATTCAGCTAAGGAAGCTGAGAGGTGTTGAAAATGTTCCACATTGTGTTCTAGCAGATGGTTAAGTAGTGTTTTTTTGTTAACTCATTCATCTAAAGCTCCTTTATCTGTATTAAAATTGTACCAAAGGGAAAAAGTAGTTTCAGAAATGTTTGTGATCCTTTATTATGGGGGAAGAATCCATTTTCTATGATTTCTGTCAAGTGCAAAAACCTATTTAAAGGAATTAACTGTGATAACTCACTGCTTTGAATTCATTCCTTTTGCAGTATTGCTTCCCACACTTTCATTTTATGTCATTCAATTCAAGTATCTCTATCTTGAAGTTTCATGATCAAAAATCTATACAAAGTGTGTGTGTGTGTGTGTGTGTGTATCTCATGTATGCATCCTAAATAACAAAAACCTGTTTAAAATGCAACATTTGAGCACCTACTTTTGTTATAGGCTCCCTCATCTCTACTCTGCCAGCTAATGCCCATTGTTTGCCTGCTCATTGATTTTCAAATACATTTTTCTGCAGGGATTGTATCAGTCCTTGTCAAAATTTTGAGTTCACTTTTGAAGGTGGTCTTTATGTCTCTGTTTTTTTTCTAGGGGGAGGGGTAACAGACACTGCTTAAAATTAAATACAAGTGCTAAAAAACAGTTTTAGCAAAGTATCACAAAAGGAAACTGACAAATACAAGGAAAAGAAAATTGGCTTGTATTTTTATATACTGAAGTTTATTATTTGTGAATTTGGGGATCTGAGATTTAATAAAGGGAAATAATAAGACTAATGTCTTAACTGGAAATTGTGCATCCCACCATGTTTGTTTTTCTAAGTAACATCTTTAAAAGGCTGTTCTTTACTTCCAGTGACACTCTTATTACTCAAGAATGATTTTCACATGTGTTGTTAACAGCCTAGTTCCAAGCCATTAGTCCACCTTAGTCTTTTCAGTCCTCTAATTTTACCCATCCTGCCATGAATGCAGACAGACTGCATAATAGCTGGAGCAAAAATTGAAAGGCATGGGTCAATATTCAGTATCTACATGGCTCAGCAGAGCCATCTGAAGGATAAAACAAAATGGCACTAATAGCACTGATGCTCAACACAGAATTAGGAAGCTATTTAAATAATGTGCCATAGACTCTGAAGGTAGTTGCCAAAGAGGAGTTCCAAAAATATCTTGAGTAACAGGAGCATCAGTAAAATAGAGGACTCAACACACATTTGAATGAGTATATTCTAGTGTTAGCAAGAAATCCAGTACGATTTTCTAGAAATGTGGATTGGACTTTTTTATTAAAAAAAAATTCATAGTTTCCACTGTAATCTATATAGTGATTTAAAACTTTTTAAAAGTAAATATCTCTAAAATCAAAGAGGAAACAAAAATGAAATTTCTTTGTTTTGGAATTAAAATTGCATCTGAAGGTTTCATTCATTCATAATTTAATAGACTGTATTCACATTTTTACTTTCAAGCAGAACAGATAGACCAAAAATTCACACCATATTTCTCCTCTGTATTTTATTATTATTATTTTTTATAAATTTATTTATTTTTATTTATTTATTTTTGGCTGTGTTGGGTCTTCGTTGCTGCTCGTGGTCTTTCTCTAGTTGTGGTGAGCAGGGGCTACTCTTTGTTTCAGTGCGCGTGCTTCTCATTGCGGTGGCTTCTCTTGTTGCAGAGCCCAGGCTCTAGGCACGCAGGCTTCAGTAGTTGTGGCACATGGGCTCAGTGCTCTAGAGCACAGGCTCTAGTAGTTGTGGCACATGGGCTTCGTTGCTCCGTGGCATGTGGGATCTTCCCAGGCCGGGGCTCGAACCTGTGTCCCCCGCATTAGCAGGTGCATTCTTAACAACTGCACCACCAGGGAAGTCCCTCTCCTCTGTATTTTAATAACAGATTGATATTACCACCAACATTCATATATCCATCCATTTCACACACCCAGAAAATATTAATTGAATACCTGCTATAAGTACCGAGAATTAAATGATGAAACTGTACCTCACTATCTTTTATCCTCTTATATGACTACCTCTCCCAATAAGTTTAATTTCTTGAGAGCAAGGACTCTTTATTATTCACTCTCATATCCTTAGTGACTAAGCATACTGCTCAGAACATAGAAAATACTGAGAAAATGTTGAATAAATAAAAATGTTTTTTTAACAACAATTTATAAAAGTTTATAGTACATTACATATTGCCTTTTGAGTTCTTATTCCAGTATCATCTTCCTCAAATCTACTGTGTATATTTTATGGGTTATTGATCTTGAATGCAAATCCCAAACTCTCCCCCGTTTTCTATATTTGGCAGATATCTGGTTTTCCGCATTTTGCACAATAAAGTGTGTGTCTTAATGGAGACATGTAAGGCCTGTGATTGTCTTATGCCTGTTATTTTAGTCTGAACTCCTACTGCTCCCCCTCACCCCACTACATTCCATTTTGTTTCACAACTCTGGGAATTTACACATGCTCTTATATTTTGACCAGACTCTTCTTCTCTCTCTTGGGTGTAGCAGACTTCTACTCATTCTTTAAGACACACCCCAGTCATTTCCATTTTTATGAAAGTTTATTGATACCCAGATGTAACCACTTCACCTTGTATGTCATCACTTTGCCTAATTTATACTTCTATTGAAATACTCCTCAAACCAAGTTCCAAGGAAACTGCTTCTGTAGGATACAATAACAAGTGTTATTGCAGGAGTAAAGGGAGCAGACTATCCTCTGGTCCAAAAAAAAATTGAGAAATTGTATATTATATAAAATAAAACAGATGTTTTCATTCCGGGAATTATCAGAGCCTTTTCAGTTCTCATGTTCATTGTGAATATAAGAGTAGACTACATAATATACAGTGTTTCCCATATATATTTCTCTGTGAAACCCATTTTCCACACAATACAGAGAATCCCATGGGACTCATGTATTCTACTAACTGTAGTTTGTGAAAACTTTGTTCTATTATTTTATTTTTTATAATTATTTCCTTAGAGCCTGTGGCTCCTTGAGATCAGGGTCTGTGTACTATGTATTACGATTTACTCTTTACTTAGTTAAATGTGGATGATTGTTTGAAAATAGACTTAGTTTATAAATGAAATATCCTAAATCACATGTCAATATAAAGATAAGAAAAGTAATTTTTTCACCTATCTTATTTGTTTTGATTGTGTTTGACATAGTACATATAAGCACTGGATAAATTAGTAATTAAGTGAAGCATGTAAATAAGGTGAAAATACAGATGAAATAGAGGGCTCAACACACATTTGGATGATTATATTCCAGTGTTAGCAAGAAATCTGGTATGATTTTCTAGAAATGTGAATTTGACCTTTTACACATTTGAAAAAAAACTCAGAGCTTCCCCTATAATCTATGTAGTGATTTTAAACTTTTATTTTTCTTATACTCTACCTTTTAGAAGTTAGGGTTTTTCATCTGTTGAATTTAATCATTGCAGTATATTTTTATCATTACAAAAATTTAAAGGTAATATACACAAAAGTTACATGTTTTTGTAAATATATAAATTATTTAATATTGGTAATTACTTAATGATGTTCATTATTTTGGACATTTTCAGTTGGAATTCTATAGAAAATGGCTAAATCATTTAAGCTATATTTAAACCTATATTTATAATATTTAAAAGGCATAATGTCTCTAATTTGGACTCTAAAAGAAATCTCTTTATAGTATAAGATAATAACAACAAAATATTCATACAGATGAACAGCAAAATTCTGCCCAGGTGCAAACATAGACATATACGTTTATATTTAGCTCTCTTCCATCTGAGACACGGTTCATATTGCTGATGAAGGTTTGTTCTCATATGTATTTAGTGAGCATCTGGATTAAAATGAGACTGAGACCCTTGTTACTCAAAATCAACAAAGTTGGTGGCAAGATAAAGATTTTAATATTTAAAAAAACGAGTTTGGTAAATATTAAGTGATTTGAAGGACTTTCTTTGATGGTTTTATTGAATTCACTCTTTAATTCAATTAAAAGAAATAAAAATTTGGCAAAATTGTTTGTGTAGACATTCTATCCTTCCTTTTAAACATTATTTTCCAGTAGTTAGACCATAGCCTGAGAGGACAGATAAGCATTCCATTATCATTTCTCTTCTTTATTCCCCTCTATAATATAATTGTTTTTCTTGAGTTATTACTTTAAAATACTGAGAGAAAGTAATTTTGACAGCAGTGTCCTTAAGGAACATTATCAAGTGGATCATTGAAACAACACTCCAAAATAGAGTAGTTATGAAACATAGAGGAGCATTAAAGGCCTGGAACTAATGATTGATCCTTATTGGTTAGGTACATGGATCTATATTTTTATTATACAATTTGATACAATTCCACCCTTCCATTGAAAATTTGTGTCTCTTTTCACTTTGGAGTTATACTTGTCTCCTAAACTACTCTCCAGATGCCCTGTTCAACACATGAAAATTTCATAAGACCATTTCTATTCAAAACAAAGGATAGGACTCACGCTTATTCATACTATTCACCTCAATTAAGTGACAAAATCAATGAGGAGAATGGGCCATTCAAATACAAGTATTAATCATTCATTTTTACATGGCTTAACTTTTTTTTAATAAAAAAGAGTATAAAATAAAAACATCCAGAGTATCTTCTAGCAGAGTTAATATACATATTTAAACATTCATGAAAACATAAAAGGTGTGTTTGTTTAATAACAGCACTTCAACTGACAGTCCTCACTATGCTATCCACATAATATATGGATTTATGATAGCAGAAAAATAATGTTCTTGAAAGAAGACAATCAGGCAACAGGTACATGAAAAAGTGCTCAACATCACTAATCATCACAAATTAAAACCACAATGAGATATCATCTTACACCTGTTAGAATGGCTATTATAAAAAAGACAAGAGGTAACAAGTACTGGTGAGCATGTGGAGAAAAGGCAACCCTCATGCACTGTTGGTGGAAATGTAAATTGGTGCAGCCTCCATAGAAAATAGTATACAGAAGATGGTGTAATTCATGAGTGATGTGGAATGGTGGTTGCTGTGTATCTAAGGATTCAAAAACAGTCCCAACCCTCCCTCCTTCAACCCAGTGACCAGAGGAGTTAGGAAAAGAGATTCAGCCACAGCCAGTTTTCTAAGACAGGCAGAAACTGCTAGACATTTCAGCTGGTTATATAACTTAATTTACTTCTCTATAATCAATCTCAGAATTGAGACTTCTCCCAGTCAAGATTGTAGCTCTTAAATATGTAGCAAGACTTTGACTCTTCAAACATATGTACATTTATATATATGATCACCATTGCCCACAAAATAAGTTCTATCTCCTCGACATGCCATCGATGGTTTTTACTACTAGTGGAATTGCTTTTCTCTGTTCCCTTGCTGCTACCTTTGACTTGCCCTACATTTTAGTTGAACTGGATAACTCACCATTCTCAATCTCACCATAGTTACTACTGCAGCCATACTTTTCTCACACTCTTTCTTCTGTCTGGCATACTATTCCCTTCGTGTCTAAGCCTACCAGTCATTCAAAGTGTAGGTTAAATGTCACCTCCAACTGGGAGTCATCTATTCTTCATAATCAGAAGGAACTAAATCTCCTTTTCAATATCAGCATGTTTAGCTTTCCCTTCTTTTCTGATTCTCTTTTCTCATTTATGTTATGGTTATCTACATTTGGATCCTCTCTTTTTTGAAACTGTAAATTCCTTGGAATCAAGAACTTTGTTTTTCCCCTCTTGAAGTTCACCTTAGCATCTAAGTTTATATGTGCGGTAAGTATGTGATACATTCTTTAATGGATGTCCTTCCTCTTCTGCATGCATTTTAACAAAAAGACTTTTAAATGTGAAACTTGAAATTTTGTAGGCAAAATGCTTTCCAACTCTGTACATGCTTATATGTCTATTAATAAATCTAAAATTGCATTATGGTAGTTTTAAACTGATTTTATTTATGGCTGCTATTGTTTAAATTTTACCACGAGTCACATCATTAACCATTAAAAGCTGTAGTTTTTTTCTAATTCCAGCTTCTATTTACCCAGGCAAGCCCTTCCAACTTTGTATTTGCACAACTTTCAAACCCTTGCAGCATTTTAGTGCTATTTTTAATTGTCCTTTAGTCTATCTTTTCAAGTTATTTTTAGATCTTAATCAATTCTGCCAGTAAATAGACTAGCTATCTCCCTCCCTGCCCCCATGCCCTCATCCTCAGCTCCAAGTAATATCCTCACAGGAGAAGCTTAGTTTCTCTGTCTTTAAGGAATTTATTAATAAAAATGAACAGGGCAGGAACTGGAATAGAGAACTCTCTTCTGATCAGCATCAGTTGAAATCAGCACATAATGAATCCACCAGTATGATCATAATCCTCTATCTCACCCACAAAAATGTCACGAGAGACACTTCACTGTCTTACTGTAATCATCGACGTTTTTTTTTTATTTTTCTCAGTGTGATATCACAATAAAAAGAAGTGATTTCCTAGACCAATCAAGTAACTTAAAGCATTGTGTTATAAACCAGTTTACATTTTTTTGTAATTTATATAGTTCTCCAGTGTTAAATATACATTTATATTTTAATCAATACTAATATAGAAGGCCTTATTAATTCTTTCAAAAATAGTAAAAAGTGATAGTTTTGATATACTATGCTAGGTATATACCAAAAAGGTGACTTGCTTCTAAGTATTTATTTATTTATTTTAAATTTTTATTGGGGTATATTTGATTTACAATGTTGTGTTAATTTCAGGTGTCCAGCAAAGTGAATCAATTGTACATATACATATATCCACTCTTTTTTTAGATTCTTTTCTCATATAGGCCATTACAAAGTATTGAGTAGAGTCCCCTGTGCTATAATAGGTGCTTATAATAGGTTCTTATTAGTTGTCTACTTTACATATAGTAGTGTGTATACGTCAATCCCAATCTCCCAATTTTTCTCCCCACCATATCACCTGGTAACCATAGGGTTTCTACATCTGTAACTCCACTACTGTAACTCCACTACTGTAACTAAGTTCATTTGTACCCTTTTTTTAGTTTCCATGTGTAAGCTATATCATATGATATTTGTCTTTGTGTGTCTGACTTACCTCACTCAGTATACCAATCTCTAGGTCCATCCATGTTCCTGCAAAGTGGCATTATTTTGTTCCTTTTTATGGCTGAGTAATATTCCATTGTATATATGTGCCACATCTTCTTTATCCATTCCTCTGTTGATGGACATTTAGGTTGCTTCCATGTCTTGGCTATTGTAAATAGTGCTGCAGTGAATATTGGGGTGCATGTATCTTTTTGAATTATGGTTTTCTCTGGTTATATGCCTAAGAGTGGGATTGCTGGGTCATATGGTAGTTCTATTTTTAGTTTTGTAAAAACCACCATACTGTTCTCCATAGTGGCAGTATCAATTTATATTCCTACCAACAGTGTAGGAGGGTTCCCTTTTCTCCACACCCTCTCCAGCATAAAATATTTGTAGATATTTGATGACGGCCATTCTGACCAGTGTGAGGTGATACCTCATTATAGTTTTAATTTTCATTTCTCTAATAATTAGTGATGTTGAGCATCCTTTTATGTGCTTTTTGGCCATCTGTATGTCTTCTGTGGACAAATGTCTATTTAGCTTCTGTCCATTTTTTGATCGGATTGTTTGGTTTTTCTGATATTGAGCTGCATGGGCTGTTTGTATATCTTGGAGATTAATCCCTTGTCAGTTGCTTCATTTGCAAATATTTTCTCCCATTCTGAGGATTGTTTTCTCATCTTGTTTATGGTTTCCCTTGCTGTGCAAAAGCTTTTAAGTTTAATTTGATCCCATTTGTTTATATTTGTTATTTTCATTACTCTAGAAGGTGGATCAAAAAGTTCTTGCTGTGATTTTTGTCAGAGTGTTCTGCCTATGTTTTCCTCTAAGAGTTTTATAGTGTCCAGCCTTACATTTAGGTCTTTAATCCCTTTTGAGTTTACTTTTGTGTATGGTGTTAGGGAGTGTTCTAATTTCATTCTTCTATTTTTATTTATTTTTTAAAAATTATTTTTCCCTTTTTTTAAACATCTTTATTAGAGTATAATTGCTTTACATTGTTGTGTTAGTTGCTGCTCTATAACAAAGTGAATCTGCTACATGTATACATATATACACATATCGCCTCCCTCTTGCGTCTCCCTCCCAGCCTCCCTATCCCACCCCTCTAGGTGGTCACAAGGCACTGGGCTGATCTCCCTGTGCTATGCGGCTGCTTCCCACTAGCTATCTGTTTTACATTTGGTAGTGTATATATGTCACCGCCACTCTCTCAGCTTACCCTTCCCCCTCCCCATGTCCTGAAGTCCTTTCTCTACATCTGTGTCTTTATTCCTGTCCTGCCCCTAGGTTCTTCAGACCTTTTTTTTTTTTTAGATTCCATATATATGTGTTAGCATGTGGTATTTGTTTTTCTCTTTCTGACTTATTTCGCTCTGAATGACAGATTCTAAGTCCATCCACCTAACTACAAATAACTCAATTTTGTTTCTTTTCATGGCTGATTAATATTCCATTGTGTATATGTGCCACACCTTCTTTATCCATTCATCTATCAATGGACACTTTGTTTGCTTCCATGTCCTGGATATCGTAAATAGTGCTGAAATGAACATTGTGGTACATGACTATTTTTGAATTATGGTCTTCTCAGGATATGTGCCCAGTAGTTGGATTGCTTGGTCATATAGTAGTTCTATTTTTAGTTTTTTAAGGAACCTCCATACTGTTCTCTATAGTGACTGTATCAACTTACATTCTCACCAACAGTGCAAGAGTGTTCCCTTTTCTCCACACTCTCTCCAGCATTTATTGTTTGTAGATTTTTTGATGATGGCCATTCTGACTGGTGTGAGGTGATACCTCACTGTAGTTTTCATTTGCATTTCTCTAATGATTTGTGATGTTGAGCATCCTTTCATGTGTTTGCTGGCAATCTGTATATCTTCTTTGCAGAAATGTCTATTTAGATCTTCTGCCCATTTTTGGATTGGGTTATTTGTTGTTTTGATATTGAGCTGCATGAGCGGCTTGTAAATTTTGGAGATTAATCCTTTGTCAGTTGCTTCATTGGCAAATATTTTCTCCCCTTCTGAGGGTTGTCTTTTTGTCTTGTTTATGGCTTCCTTTGCTGTGCAAAAGCTTTTAAGTTTTATTAGGTCCCATTTGTTTAGTTTTGTTTTTATTTCCATTTCTCTAGGAGGTGGGTCAAAAAGGTCCTTACTGTGATTTATGTCATAGAGTGTTCTGCCTATGTTTTCCTCTAAGAGATTTATACTGTCTGGCCTTATATTTAGGTCTTTAATCCATTTTGAGTTTATTTTTGTGTATGGTGTTCGGGAGTGTTCTAATTTCATTCTTTTCCATGTAGCTGTCCAGTTTTCCCAGCACCACTTATTGAAGAGACTGTCTTTTCCTCATTGTATATTCTTGACTCCTTTGTCATAGATTAGGTGACCATAGGTGTGTGGGTTTATATCTGGACTTTCTATCCTGTCCCATTGATCTATATTACTGTTCTGGGGCCAGTTCCATACTGTTTTGATGACTGTAACTTTCTAGTATAGTCTGAACTCAGGGAGCCTGATTCCTCCATCTCTGTTTTTCTTTCTCAAGGTTGCTTTTGTTACTCAGGGTCTTCTGTGTTTCCATACAAATTGTAAAATTTTTTGTTGTAATTCTGTGAAAAATGTCATTGGTAATTTTACAGGGATTGCATTGAATCTGTAGACTGCTTTGGGTAGTATAGTCATTTTCACAGTATTGATTCTTCCAATCCAAGAACATGGTATATCTCTCCATCTCTTTGTGTCATCTTTGATTTCTTTCATCAATATCTTATAGTTTTCTGCATACATGTCTTTTGCCTCCTTAGTTAGATTTATTCCTAGGTATTTTATTCTTTTTGTTGCAATGGTAAATGGGATTATTTTCTTAATTTCTCTCTCTGACCTTTCATTGTTAGTGTATGCTTCTAAGTATTTAAAGTGATTCATTTTGTCTTTTCTTCCATCCTTTTAATTATTATTACCTAAAAAAGTAAAAATAAATAAATAATGTAAGTTATACCATCATAGGAACTGACAGATATTTAAAATTCCATTAGGTAAAAAAGCAACAAATTTAGAGTGTTTACTTTGTGAAAGGCACTATGCTCTGTGCCTTAGGCATGATATCTCATCAATCTTCATTAAAATCCTACAAAATAAACATAATTATTTTTATTATTCAATTCCACAGAAGGGAACCTGAGGTTCAGTGTTCCACTCATTTATTCAACAGTTATTGAAGAACTGCCTGTTATTTCCTTTGCAGAGTCCTTTAATCCCACTGAATTTACATTTTGATGGGGTGTGGAATTTCCATTAATTCACTGGTGAAATCCTATGAAGCTAATTAGAGAACAGATCAGTTGATTTCAGTTATGACAAGGGCTACAGAGAAATCCAGAGCAGTATGAGATTATATAACAGACAAACCTGATCTAGTCTGGAATTTCAGCGAAGGTTTCTGAGTCCTGAAGAATAAGAGACAGTCAAGGAGAGGTTGGCAGTGGTTCGGAGAGGGTGAGGATAAGTTATTCGAAGGAGAGAGAGGAACATCTGAAAAGGTAGTAAGATGGGAAAGGAGTCTGGCACATTTTAGAAAAATCAAAGGCAGCTAGTGTGACTGCAGTACAGGTAGAAGGAATAGAGAAAGGAGACTGTGGATCATGCTTGGCCTTCCTGCAAACCACCTATTAATTTTATGTATTTATTTATTTTATTTTTTTTTCGATATGCGGGCCTCTCACTGTTGTGGCCTCTCCCGTTGCGGAGCACAGGCTCCGGACGTGCAGGCTCAGTGGCCGTGGCTCACGGGCCCAGCCACTCTGTGGCATGTGGGATCCTCCTGGACCGGGGCACGAACCCGTGTCCCCTGCATCGGCAGGCGGACTCTCAACCACTGCGCCACCAGGGAGGCCCCCCCACCTATTAATTTTAGATTTTAGCCTAAAGGAAAAGGGGAGACAGAAGGGTTATTTACTTATTTGTATTTTGTTTGTTTCTTTTAATTGAGTGTAAACTGGAATCAGATTTGCACTGTAAAAAGATCACCTTGGTTGCCGTTTAGGGAATGGACTAGAAAACAACACAAGAGGATGGAGAGGCATCAGTTCGGAGGATTTTGCAGGAGTGAAGGAGAAAGATCACAATGCCTTGGAGCAGGTAATGACAAAAAGGACAGAGACAAGTGAATGGAGTTGGGACGTTTAGGAAATAGAATTGGCAAGACTTAGTAGTTGAGTGAGCGAGATAATGAGGAAAAAAGAAAAAACCAAGGCTTGTTTGACTGGGTGGATGTTAATTAAATAGTTGCCTAAGGACAAACAGCTAATGAGTGTTAGGGATTTGGACCTTGTTTAAAATTTGTGTTTTTAACATTATGATCCTCTGCATCACAGCTTAAAATGGTCAAGAGTTCCAGTATTTGAAATTCTACAGTATACTTTTTACAATATAAATACTTGGATATGTGTGACAACATACTGAAGAAACTGTGCAAAAAGGACTGCAGAGCAGATTCAGTTTCTGCGGTTCCAAATTTTCTATTCTGACTTTTCAGAGTAGCTGCAAGATATGGGTTTCTTTCACTTGTGTTTCATTCTGTAACCTGGTGCTAACAATAATAATCATAATGAGTTTATTCAAGATAAAATGAAAAGTATGCATTCCTTAGGATCCTTGGATGAAAGAAAAACTTGTTTCTTAAATCATAAAGTCATGTATTTATATCTTACTCTGTCTTATTGAATAATACTAAAATTTCGACATGTCTTCTCAAGTACTCTGTATTTGTACAGATCACAAATACAGAATTAATCACATCTGAGATCAAGTAGAATATCTCCTGTTTTGAATGCAAGTACCTTTAGAAATGTGAGGTAGTAAATCATAACCCTTAATCATGGTCTTTCTCCTTCTGGGTTAAAAGATAATCAAGAAAAGAATTGTAGCCATAGGATTTCATCTTAAAAAATGTTGCCACCAAGAGGTAACTTTGTCATTAGGCAGAAGCTGGTGCATTTTTTTTTCCTCCACATCCTTAAATTTTTGTTTGAGATTTGCCTCCAAATTGTGAATTTCAAGTTTCTTGGACAGCTCAGAATACTGTTTCCTATACAGCGTATTATATTTTTTAGATGTAATTGCATGTGGATACTACACACTTTATTGAGATGAAACTAGTGAGCAATAAAATATTTAATTATTTTAAATGTTTCTAGAGCACCACAAATGGTGACATAGTTTCATCTCCTTCACAAGCCTACTACTGTGTACATAGTTATTTCTCCAGTTTATTCCTTTTCCAACAGAGCCAAATCCAAACTATGCCAGATTATGCTGTGTCTGTGTCTGTGGAGCTCAATTTGTGGCTTTAACTGCAATCCTCAGCATGGTCAGGATGAGGTGCAGGGACCATGAATCTCTGTCCCTGGTGGACATTGGAAGGAGCATGGTAGATATCAGTTGAGAAATAGTAAGTTGCTTTGCGTAAGAGAAACTCCATCATCCCTGTGGACAAGGGGCTCAGAATTGAGTGAATCAAGAACTAATGTTGTTTCTGAAAGTAGAGGCTAAGAAGCAACATTTTTAGAACATAGATTATTATTGATAACATTATCACAGTGGGGTGGTTTAGAGTACAGGCTCTGGATCCTGACTGCCAGAGCCATCACTTACTACCTCTGTAACCTTGGCTAAGTTACTTAACTTCAATGAAGTAATCACGGGGTTGTTGGGAGGCTTAATGACATGACTCCTAAAGTTCTCAGTACAGTGCCTGGTACATGCTTAGCACTGGAGAAATGTTAGCTGTTATTATTATTATTGTTACTTTAATTCACTTACCGAGCCAGACCATTTAATAAGCAGTGATAGAGGCTTGGTAGGAGAAACAGGGCTATAGGTATAGGAGCATACCTTCTTGTTCACATTTTGACATTTTGTCTCTTCTCTTTCATATGCACATCCAATGTCTATTTGACTTATTAACATGCTATTCTTTCCTTTTCTACATGTGCACATGCCATGATCCATCTAAAATTATAACTGAGATAGTTCTTACTTTAAAACTTATCAGTACATACATGTTGGGATCACCTCTTTAGAAATCCTCAGCTTGTTAAAAACAAGATTGTTCAGGCTCATAATCAAATATATTGAAAATATATACCATGTAATGAAGCTCCGCCAAAGGAAACAAATTCTCTACCACAAGATTCATGTGCCTTTAAAACCATGGGATTGTGATCTCAACTAATGAAAGACTATGAATTGTAGTGAGAATATATATCACTGACAGAAGAATGTACATAAGAGTGACAGTGATCAGACTCTAAAGAACTGTAGACGAGCCTCATTACTCAGCAGAGGACCCTGGCTCCCTGAACAAAATCTCTTGGTTGCCTTTTTGAGAAGAGTCTATGTTTTAAAAAAAGGAAAGAATGTAAATGCATCTAACTGAAACTTTTGCTCCTTTGGCTCTAAAAACAGGGAGCTGGTGAGGATATGGAGAAAGGGGGGCCCTAGTGCACTGTTGGTAGGAATGTAAATTGGTGTAGCCACTATGACAAACAGTGTGGATGGAGGTTCCTCAAAAACTAAAATTAGAACTACCTTATGATCTAGCAATCCCGCTTCTGGCATATATCCAAAAGAAATGAAATAACTATCTGGAAGAGATAGCTACACTTCTGTGTTCATTTGCAGCATTACTCACAATTGCCAAGACATGAAAACAACCTATGTGTCCATCAACAGATAAAGAGATGACGAAAATGTGAGGGGTGTGTGTGTGTGTGTGTGTGTGCGTGTATGATGAATTATTCAGTCATATAAAAGAAAGAAATCCTGCCATTTGTACAGCATAGATGGACTTTGAGGTAGCATTATGCTAAGTGAAATAAGTCAGACAGAGAAAGACAAACCTTGTATGATCTCACTTACATGTGGAATCTAAAAACATCAGACTCATAGAAACAGAGAATAGGTTGCCAGAGGCTGTGGGGGGTGGGGGAAATGGGGACATGTTGGTCAGTGGGGACAACTGTACAGTTACAAGAAGAATAAGGCCCAGGGATCTAAAGTAGACTATAGCATGATGACTAGAGCTAACAATACTGTATTGTATACTTGAAAGGTCCTGTGAGAGTTGATTTTAACTATCCTCACCGTAACAATAACAGCAAAAAATAAGGTAATTATTTGAGGAGAAGGATGTATTAACTAACCTTGTTGTGGTAAACATTTTGTAATCTATACATGTATCAAATCATCACAGATGCCCACCTTAAACTTATGCAGTGTTATAGGTCAGTTATATCTCAATAAGCCTGGAAGCACCACCAACAACAAAAGAGGGTGGATAACACAGAGGAATAGGTGGTAAGCATTGAAGGAGGAAACAGGTAAAAAGGTAAAAAGCAGGTTACAGAGCAGATGTAGAACATTGATTTTTTTGTTATTTTTCTTCTAGTTTTATTGAGATATCACTGGCATACAACACTGTATAAGTAAGTTTAAGGTGTACAGCATAATGATCTGACTTGCATACGTAATGAAATGGTTATCACAATAAATTTAGTGAACATCCATCCATCATCTCATATAGATACAACATTAAAGAAGTAGAAAAAAATTGTTTTTCCTTGTGATGAGAACTCTTAGGATTTACTCTCTTACCTTTCATATATAACATACAGTAGTGTTAATTATATTTATCACACTTTTTTATTTTAAAAGATTATATGTACACAGGATAAAAATTCTAAAAGTATATAATAGAGCCCAAAATTTAACAGTGGTTATATCTTTGTGGAAGGATTTGGGGGCGGTCATTCATTTATTCCTTTTTTTTTTCTATTTTTCAATTTCTATACTGTGTATTTCTTATGTTTTTAAAGAAGAAACAAACAGAAATGCAAAGGAAGCTGGCCAAATGGAAATAAGTAAGGTCCATTTATTTTTATAATCTGTAAAACTGAACAATGTTTTTATTATGTTCAGGAAATGTCTCAGAGGTTCCCAGGGAAAATAAGAGAGCTTGTAGAATTCAAGTCAAATAGAAAGAGATACACTTACAAAGGCATTACCAGTGGCAGGAAAGTTTTTATAAAACATTAACAAAATGGTCTAATCAGTGTAAAGTTTGTAGATTATTCTCAGTAGGAAACAATGGATGAAGTTAGGGGTGTCTGAATTCAAAGAAGTCAGAGGCAATTAACACAATCTTAAATACAGTAAGTTATAACAGTCTAATTTTCACAATCACAGAATTTCTGAGGAGTTATTTGCTTGCAAGAAATGTCAAATATGTGACTTGAATAATAAATGTTTACTCATCTAATAAAAAATGAATAGTTTACTCTTTATCAAGGAAAATAAATCAATAGGATATGTTCTTTCCTCCTTTGTTGTTAGAGAAGAGGATTTTATAGGAAGCATGTTCACTAAAAATGCATGATGAAAATGGACAAAATCAATGTCCAATACCTTTGTAAGGGCTCTGTCTTGGGTATGTTTCTCAATGGGTAATGAGTAGACTTGCATTAGAAATAACCTGAGAAATTTCATCTCTGACCACCAAATCAAGCTCTTTGGAGTCACGGAGGAGGCTGCATTTTCAGTAAACGCCCAAGGTAAATTTGATGTTCACTGAAATTTGAGAACATTGAATGTAAACTGTGGGCTAAATCCATCAAAGATTTCACTCCTCTTTAAAAGCAAAGGGCTTCTTTATTTAGCTGAAAATTGTTTTAATGGTAAACTTTCTGATGAGAATGGACTAATATAGCACAAAAAGATCAATGAGTTTATAATGCTGTGCATGTACACAGACTTTTTGAGATATAGCTCTAGATCATTTTCATTTAAATTGTTTCATATATTCTGAATTAATATGTGAGCTGGGAAAACCTTAAAATACCTTGTTCTCATTTGCATAACTGATAGAAATAAAATATTCTTGTTAATCACTGAGGCATATGTAGTATGTTTCAGCTGATTAATTTTGTTTTAATGTGATCCATGTTTTTTTCTCCACTCCATAGAACAGTCATGGTTGAAACAGAATATCATTCTCTGAGATATTTATGTCCCTTTAGTTATTATATTCAGAGCTAAATTTCTTTTATTTTCAGAGTTTTTTGTTTTCTTGTTTCCCTCCTATGGTATTTCTGAAAGACTTAACTTCAACTTAAAAAAGCTCTAGAAGGTTTAAGAAGCAAAAAAAAAAAAAAAAAAACAAACAGAGGAAGAACTCATGAGACCAATAATATAGGAATATCAGAGGTAACCTTCCAACCTCATAATTTAGGGATTTGATTTTCCAGAGCAGGAATATTTCCAAATTCCTCTGAGGAACTATAAGACATTTTTCTAGAAACACACTTTTAGAAATGTCCTTGTGTGTTCTGTTGATAACATGCCTGTTACTTTATGTAATGACACTATTCACACCATTTTTTGTATCTTTGACTTGTGAAATATAAAATAATCACTTAAGTGTGCATGTTTAATATTCCAGAAATTTCTTGAGCCTTCCACATCCCAGATATATCAGTTCAGAAAACGCACATGCTCCTGAGTATATTTTTGGTCTTTAAAAACAAAATAGTAAAAATCAAGGTTTAGAGGAAATCAAGGTGTCATTGTGTAGAAACAAGATATTAGTGGTGTAAATTAGTCCCCTGAGGATTGGTATTAGTTCGTATGGGCTATGTAATGCCATGGTAACAAATAACACCAAATTTCAGAGTCTTGGAAACAATTGAGATGTATTGCTTGCTGATGGCATATTTGCATCAAGTTATATACTCAGTTCAGGATCCTGGCTATCAGAGAAGTCACTATCTGGAACATTCCTTAGTACTGTGATGGGGAGAAGGAGATAACAATATGAATCATGCATTGGATTTTAAAGTTTCCTCCCATAATTGACACACATTGTTGGACAAAGCAAACCTAACCATAACCTCACCACAATGGGCAAGGAAATACAATGACACCACTTGTCTAGGAGAGCCACAAATATTTGATGAACAGCACTATGACTATCTCAAGGACCCTGGCTTACTGGGCATTGACTACCTCAAGGATTGTGGCTTACTGGGCATGGCTTCCTGGGCATTTGTATGATAGTTTTCTTTCTTCTTTCCCAGACATCAAAATTATCTTCCATACTTGGCTTTCTGAAGTGTAAGGGAAACGTATTGGGCTTTGATAAACTTCAAGGAATTAGTGAAGATTTATAAGCTTAAATCATCATCACTATTCACTGATAGCTGGTTTGGGAGAGGAAAAGACTAGCTAGGTGATCTCTTTTCTCAATAGCTCTAGAGGTTAATATGACGAGAGAGAGGACCATCTTGAAAGCCCTAGGCTTTGGTGAACAAGGAAAGGAGAAAACTAGATTAATGGAACCAAAGCCAATATTTCCAACTTTATAATGTTGCCCATATCCCTAAATCAATTCTCATAATTCTTTTATGAATAAAACCCTTTTTTATTATATTAAATATATTTGAGAGAGGGGAAAATAGCTTTACAGTGTTAGCAATGAAAATTTAAACTGTTAAAAATGAATTTAGGGCTTCCCTCGTGGTGCAGTGGTTGAGAGTCCGCCTGCCGATGCAGGGGACACGGGTTCGTACCCCGGTCCGGGAAGATCCCACATGCCACGGAGCGGCTAAGCCCGTGAGCCATGGCCGCTGAGCCTGCGTGTCCGGAGCCCGTGCTCCGCAATGGGAGAGACCACAACAGTGAGAGGCCCGTGTACCAAAAAAAAAAAAAAAAAGAATTTACAGTGCCTGCCAGAGTTTACTATGCTGCCTTAACAAATTATGAAAGGATCTTCTGTGCCAAATATGTTATGTTTGTCCTCTAGAACCCCTCTTTATTCTTCCCTACCTTTCTATAAACCCTAGAAGTCTGACATGTGGTTCCCTTTCCCTTTGACTTTCTGAGTTTAGACAATGAAGAAACCATCAAGATATGAAAAGGGAGGAGAAGAGTGAGGTTGGGATATTTAATCCCCAGTTCACTTTCTGCCAGGTCTTCACAGAGTGGATTTATCTCTTTACTAAAGGCTACAGCTCCTATCAAGTGGCCCTGTTCATAGAGGCACCTATGCTTTCAACGTCTCAATAACCATTTCTTAACCTTTGCCTTTGGGAAAAGTTTTGTACAGTAAGGAATTCCTGCTCTTGCTAGCCCTGAAGTGCTGCACTATCCCTTGTTTGTTCCTCACACCTTGTCACACATCTATAAATATTTTTTCTTATTTATTTCTCCCATCAGACCATCATGCCTGTTTCCTGCCAGGGGCCTGACTAATCCAGTCACTATCCAGGTGTTATGACATATGTTTAGATCCAAAGCTAATAATCAAAACTACTAGGTTACAAAGGTCTTGGCAGAAATGAATCTCCATTAAAATTTCATATTCTTAGGCTCCCAAAAGTTCCTATAGAGATCAAGATGATGAGAGACAGGGTCATCATGAATAGGGATCATCACTATTACTTCAAGACTGAATTTAAGTCCTGACTTTACAAAATTAAAAAAGAAATATTTGAAGTCCTTGCAATTGCAGGTTGTTTATATGGATAATTCATTCAGAAGTTTCTGAGATACCATAAAGTGGGCTATTTATTATGTTAAGAACAGAAAGAGGAACTAAGCATTAATAAAACTCCAAGTTGAGAAACTTGGTAGCTGTTCTCTATGGTGGATCACTGCTGACAGACACAGACAGAATCCCTCAGGATAAAATAAGTGGCAAGAATGTTAAACAACCTGTCAGTCAGTCACTAAGTATTTACTCCTCTGAAACCTCACATGCTCCCAGTCCACTACTTCTATTGATTTATCCAGAACTTTTCCAAGTTTTGTTCCTTCTATTACCTTTTATATTGATCTTTATTACTCTCTATTGACCCTATTGCACATAATAACTGCAATATTACTGGTCTTTTGTTGTATTTTCTCCTTAGTCATTGCTCCATTCTCCAAGGAGTGAGCCATTCCATGCACAAAAGTTCATTAGTCTTCTGCAGAAATCTTTTTTTTTTCTTTGCGGTACGTGGGACTCTCACTGTTGTGGCCTCTCCCGTTGCGGAGCACAGTCTCCAGAGGCGCAGGCTCAGCGGCCATGGCTCACGAGCCCAGCCGCTCTGCGGCACGTGGGATCTTCCTGGACCGGGGCATGAACCCGTGTCCCCTGAATCGGCAGGCGGACTCTCAACCACTGTGCCACCAGGGAAGCCCCTGCAGAAATCTTGAAGTGAGTTGGAATGACAGCTGGACATCAAACTTCATGACTGAGCTCATCAGAACATTTGTGGATGACTTGTGTTTTATCTGTTGTCTCATTTAGCATTTCGTTAGACTTGGAAGATGTGGCATCACAACTTTTGCTAATTTAGGGATTTTCTTGGCTAGCAAAGCACAATAGCCCTTCTTCTTATGTATAATGATATCCCTGTTGTAGATGTGATAGGTTCTTAGGTTATATAGGTTCTTAGGTTATATAGTTCTAAAAGTTCAAGATCACCAAATTATGACATGGTTAAAGTAATTTATGATAAACAATAGTTGAGTTATTTTACAATAAAAGTAAAAGTTTTTCCTTTAATTAATAGCTTTTAGTGCTTATACCCTGTAGAATTTCGTCTCTAGTGCCTAACTCTTTTCCTTAGTGACTTTGTTTTAATATTTATGTATTGAATGCTCACTCTGTGTTTTTTACTATAAAAAAATCTCCATGTGATATACTTCTTTTTGCCAAAAGTTAAATCTGCCAACGGGAAAAAAAAGTGGGCATTTATAATGGGAAATATTTTTTTAAATGAATGGAAGTATGAGAAAAGAAAAATGTAGAGGTCATATTGGCTCAGGAGAGAGCATGGGGTAGGTCTAAGCTATCCACAGGATAGTAAAATATATTCTTGGTGGGTTAGCTCAATGATTTTCCCCCCTTATTTTTCTTTTTTTCTTTCATGTAAATGTTCTATTCTTTATAGAACATTTGCATACAAAAAAGGCCATTAAATGTTTCAAAAAGGAAAGAGAAGAATGGATATCAAAGCTATGAATGAAAGTAGAGAATAAAATAGAGATAGCTTCAAATGATGGATTAGAGAAGGAAGAGAAGAGAAACATTCATATCTGTTGTAGTTTTCTCATTTGAAGAAATTATGATGATAATTTTGGACCAAAGAGCAGAAGAGAATATGACATTTATGGAGAATGTTGAAACCAAAGACCTCCAGCTTGAAGAAACCCAATGCAGGAAGGAAAAAATGGCATTTCTCAGGTCTCTATTTGAGATTTTCCTATCCCCTTTAGAAATATGTCTCAAATCTCTTCCCTCCTTTTCATCAGCATGATTCTAGGCTTAATGAGATCTGTCTACTCATACTGGGTCATAAGACCTTAGGTAAAAGGGCCATTTTTTATTCATCTGCTTTTCTGACATATAGAAACTTTGCAAATGGTATCTGTGAAATGATTAGGAAAGGAAGTGACTTTAGAGACTAGTCTCTATCCTGTGGTCTGGATCTTCCCATTTATATAGGTGTGGAAGATGGTAGCTGGGAGGGGAGGAGAGGGATTCCTAGCTTGGATTTTTTTAACTGAGGAAGTCTGTCTTCTAGATCATATGTTATATACTTTCCCAACTCTAAATTGTAGGTAGTGATGCCTTTTCACCACACCATCCCTCCTCTTACTTATTCCACCTTTTTAATAATCCACCTCTTTTCAGAGAGATGATAGCCATTTTGAATGCTAAAAAGTTATGCCTAAGAATGCTAAATTATATCTAGTCTTTTTGACACCAGATTATTTCAAGAAAACCCAGGATTGGAATTTTTAAAAATGCATATTTTAATTGGGTTATATAATGTCATTTCACACTCATTCCAATTCTCCCTAGAAATTAAAATAAGACTTCGTACAACATTTGTTTTCTATGGATGGAATTGTGACTAATTTTCAGTATATTTGGTTGATAATAAATTGAAAATATAGTTAAGCTGAAGTTAATGTTTTTTTAACTGCAATGTTCTATTATGGAAATTAATCAGAATTAAATACAAATGTCAGAATCTTTTATCTTAAAAGTGCAATTAATACAGTCAAAGTGTATCATATAACAACATTTTTTCTATTCTAAGTTCATGATTAATGTGGCCATAAATGCAAAGAAAATGGAAACAGAATTCAGGTCTGAAAGCATTCAAACTGTCCTTTATTAGTTCTGAACCTGCAGTCAAATTAACTCATGTGAATAAATTTATTGTTTGTACATTTTAATGCCACAAAATCAATCACAGTTAAGCTGAACTAGAAACTATTGAATATTACAGTTACCTCTCTCAGCAGTGACAGGGAAAGTTTTGCTTTGTGATTCTTCCATCACTGCTTCCTTTTCTTTTTCTTGAAATTGCAGTTGAAATGCTCCTAATCTATTTTGTTATTTTAAAAATTAAATTGATGCTCATTAGGACAGAATAATTTATTGAAATCCTATACAACTTCAGGTCAAATGATGTCTTCTAATGTCAAAGTGGGCTGTTAGTAAAATTAAATAAATAAGTTTCAAGAAGTCTGACCTGTAAATTATCTTCCTCCTATGACTTGTTTCTTTTAAAAAATATGGCAAACCATTGCATACTTTCTATCTTATCATTAAAAGTCTATATCATATCTCATCTGTTACCTTCTGACCTCTTCCAGACAGAGCTGATTACTCCTTTCCTATGATCCTGCAGTATTTTGAATATTACATTCACATTATAGTATATTCACATTATATAATGGTTATTTCACACTGTATTATGGTTATTTGATTGCATGCCAAACTGTATGTACATACACTGGATTCTGAGAGCAGGAACCAGATTTTAATCACTTGTGTTTTCACCTACATGTTTAAGGAGAGAGCGAAGGAGGGAGGGAGGGATGAGCTGAGAGCTATATTTCAGAGAAAAAATATCATATCAAGTATTTTAAAGCAAGAGACTTGGCACTTCTCCATTTTACATTTGAGGAGAAATCAGCCTAAATTAGAGTTTGCTTTGGATACAGCACTTAAGAGAGCCCATTTAAGATAATTGAACTTCTGTTTATTACATAAAACTGCATCCATAAATGTCAGTGTTTCAGCTATAGGGCCTTTTGGTCACAGAATATACCACAAGGAGCCTCCATGAACTAGGAGAATGAATAAAATTGGTCTTTATATTTCTAACTTCAGAAATTCTTTTCCAGACCTATATAACAGTATTAAGCTACAAATTCTTTTTTTGTTAAATGTCATAATCAAAGACCACATTGCTAGAAATTCCATGTAATTTCAGTCTTGGCTAAGATATTAAAATTGTGTTTATTTCTTCCAAACAATAGTTTTATAAATTGGCCATTTCCAGTTGTTTAAGGGATTTAATTTATAATTTGACTTTGATGGCCCTTACCTTTTCTTTCTCCTCCCTCTCTTCTTCCTTTCTTCAGTGTTTACTGAGCCAGATACTAGGCAGATGATAGGGAAACACAGAGCAATTAATTGTGGTTTCAACCCAGTTAGGGAAGATACTGAATGTGATAGGCTGACTGTTAGATGATTTGCAGTGATTCCTGACTCAGTATTCATGCCCTCGTGGAATCTCTTCCCCGTAAGTATGGGCTGAACTTACTGACTTGCTTCTAGTAAATAGAATCTGACAGATATGATGAGATGTCACTTCTGAGACTGGGTTATTAAAAAGACTGTGGCTTCTGCCTTGGGGTTTCTCTCTTTCTCTTGCATCACTTGTACTGAGGTAATCAAATTGCAGTTGTTTGAGCCAGAACAATCAACTGAGCCAGTCCTAGGTTCCTGACATAAAGAACATTTGTTGTTTTAAACTCTTTAGGGCAATGTGTTGCCTAGAAATAGATCACTAATATGATATTGAATGTAAACAAACCCCTTTATTATACCAGTTTGCTGAAGTCCTCTATGGGATAATATGGGGAAACAAAAGAAGTCAGATCTATTTAGGATGTAGTGATGTCAGAAGTCTTTTGAGTTCAAACTTGAAAGATAAAGAGATTTTCTCTAGGAGAAAGATCTTAGAATGAAAGGTAAATTATTCCAGGAAAAGGGAGTTGTGTGAATAGAGGCTCCAAGATGTGAAACAGTATGGCACATAAACTGCAAGTACTTTGTCGTTCTTGTGTGCTATGCCAGAACATATGATGCAATATGGAATATGCATCTTTTATGCCATACTAGTAAGCTTGAATTTTATCCTGTGGGCCCTGGGATGATACACTGAAAACACAGTTGGTGCTTTTCACCCACCTTGTTTATATGGCTGACCCTCTGACCAGGGCCGTCTTCTGTCAAGCCTACAAACAACCTCAGGGACTTATTTTTACCCTGTGCTCCAGGCAGCTGTTATCAATCGATCAGCACTGGAATAAAACACGTGCATATGAGTCTTTGAGAATTGCAACAAACTACCTAAAATCTCTCTCTCTCTCTCACACACACACACACACATAGAGGCACTGGAGGAAACCACCTTCCCTCCTCTCCCACCTTGGAGACAATTTACTCAAGGTCCTTTCTGGTGGTTTTTGGAAATCAGACATATATATCTAACTCAATGTGAACAATTTGAAGATATATTTACCTCATCTTTGTAGGTACCTCAGGGGGTTGGAAAAGCAGTGATTCAATACATATTTGTTGAACTGCGAATCTTGTTCAACCCCATCTAGGCTATTCTCAGTTTTTTGCTTCTCTCCCTCTTTATTTCACTTCTCAACTTAAAAGCATGAACTCAGGGACAGTTGAACACCATGAGCAGCATCTTTGGTAAGCTTAAGAAGCCACCAAAGGACAGAGAGAGAAATGAAAAAGTGGAAGGCCTTTAGTGATGGTGGGAATAGTAATTACCAAGTTTTGTGTAAGAACTTGAAGACTATTTTTACAACCAATTTCTACTCTAAAGCTAAAGGATTCCTTGGGTTATTGCAAATTTCTAACATTTCAAAGCTCCTAACTGAAAAAGGTAGGGAACATTGGCCTACTGAGGCATCTCCAAATAATGTTATCTGTTATGCAGTACTCCATATTATTAGTTTGCCACTGCATATTACAGAATGGTTAAGGGGAGGTGTATCTCATCCACCCAAGTGAGAATGTTGTTTCTTGATGCAACTTCTTCATCTGATTCATAACTCAAGGTCATATCTTTGGAACTAATACATTGCCCTTAGGCCATAGTGGGAAGAAACGGCTTTATTATTACTCTATCACATTTTTGGTCTAACATTTAAATCTTCTGTAAGGTTTTGGGAAGAAAAAATCCAGGGTACACAATAGATTCTTAATTCACAGTGCCTTTGCAGTACGTTCTGCAAGCTTGCAGAGGCAGGATAATAGCACAGTACTCTCTATTTCTATCTCATTTTTCTTTAAACAGATAAAAGTGCTAACGCAACATTAAAAACTTACTGAGCTGTTAAGATGATTTATTAGAATAGTACTGTTTCCATTTTCCACTGCTGTGATACAATTGTCAGTAAAGTATGTAAGTAAACAGTGTGCTTTATTTCAACCAAAGTTATTTAACAAGTTAGACAGAAAGTTAAGGGAAGATAAAGAGTCATGTTCTCTCCAGCTACCTGTTCATATTGCCTTTATATCGCAAGGATAACAGAACAGAACTAGGATGTACTAATAGTTTACTACTTAATACTACTTTACATTCTCCCTATATGCAGTAGATATTAATTTCATTACTATGCAGATGAGGGAACACATCCTTGAAAAATTCAAGTAAGTTGTCAAAAGTCATTCATAGATGACAGAGGTGGTTTCAAATCCACATCTGATTCCAAAGATTGTGTTCCTTTTACTATAACCAGTGGCAACTACATTTGAGTCCATTGTGACCCCGATGAAAAGCAGAGTCAAGCTTTGTAATAGCCTCACTGCTCTGATTAAAGCTGAATAAATCACTCATTTTTGAGTCAATTGAGGTTGATAACTGAAAACCCTTCTGCACTGCCAAGTAGTTGGTGAGGTCCAGTGATTTTGATCAGATGACTTTCTCAGCAGTTAACCATTCGGAGAATTGATTAGACACCTACTTTTGGAAAATGAAAACACTAAAACAACCTCATAGTTTCCTTCTTCTACAGAGAAGCAGAAGTTCTGCTTTATCAACCAGAGGGTGAACGCAAACAAGATCCCCATTCCTCCCTCGCTTACTATTCACATTGTGATTTTCTTAAACACTTTTCTCAAAGATTACCCAAAGAATCCTCTCAAATATCAGAAATCCTTGTTCCTGATCCAGAGGTGAAATATAAAAACAAAATAGAAGGCTGTTTTGTTTATTGTTCTGTGAAATTACATTATTAAGAGAGGCATCATTTTAAATTAGGAAGTGATGCATGGCTATGACTGGTTTCAACCCATTACCTTTTTATGATTAAGGAACATTTTGCCATGTTAAAAAATCCTGGGGAAACGATAGTATATGTTTCTTGCTGCTCCTGTCCTGGGTGTACCTGATTATATTACACACACAGAGTCAGTGCAAAGGAAGCACAGATGTAATATTGTTTGGGGGAATGTAGAATAAGGTCTAGAATGTATTATTTATGATACTTATCTTGGACTGATTTTGCATTCACGTAAAAAAAAATC